>NC_045616.1:13961960-14264990 GCF_009829155.1 Mustela erminea | reverse complement strand
TTTACACACTTCACAGCACTCACCATAGTACATACCCTCCGCAATGTCCATAACCCCACCCCCCATTCTCCCAACCCCCCTCCCCCCAGCAACCCTCAGTTTGTTTTGTGAGATTAAGAGTCACTTATGGTTTGTCTCCCTCCCAATCCCATCTTGTTTCATTTATTCTTCTCCTACTCCCTTAACCCCCCATGTTGCATCACCACTTCCTCATATCAGGAGATCATATGATAGTTGTCTTTCTCTGCTTGACTTATTTCGCTAAACATGATATGCTCTAGTTCCATCCACGTTGTCGCAAATGGCAAGATTTCATTTCTTTTGATGGCTGCATAGTATTCCATTGTGTATATATACCACATCTTCTTTATCCATTCATCTGTTGATGGACATCTAGGTTCTTTCCATAGTTTGGCTATTGTGGACATTGCTGCTATAAACATTCGGGTGCACGTGCCCTTTCGGATCACTACGTTTGTATCTTTAGGGTAAATACCCAGTAGTGCAATTACTGGGTCATAGGGCAGTTCTATTTTCAACACTTTGAGGAACCTCCATGCTGTTTTCCAGAGTGGTTGCACCAGCTTGCATTCCCACCAACAGTGTAGGAGGGTTCCCCTTTCTCCCCATCCTCGCCAGCATCTGTCATTTCCTGACTTGTTAATTTTAGCCATTCTGACTGGTGTGAGGTGATATCTCATTGTGGTTTTGATTTGTATTTCCCTGATGCCGAGTGATATGGAGCACTTTTTCATGTGTCTCTTGGCCATCTGGATGTTTTCTTTGCAGAAATGTCTACTCATGTCCTCTGCCCATTTCTTGATTGGATTATTTGTTCTTTGGGTGTTGAGTTTGCTAAGTTCTTTATAGGTTTTGGACACGAGTCCTTTATCTGATATGTCGTTTGCAAATATCTTCTCCCATTCTGTCAGTTGTCTTTTGGTTTTGTTAACTGTTTCCTTTGCTGTGCAAAAGCTTTTGATCTTGATAAAATCCCAATAGTTCATTTTTGCCCTTGCTTCCCTTGCCTTTGGCGATGTTCCTAGGAAGATGTTGCTGCGGCTGAGGTCGAAGAGGTTGCTGCCTGTGTTCTTCTCAAGGATTTTGATGGATTCCTTTCTCACATTGAGGTCCTTTATCCATTTGAGTCTATTTTCGTGTGTGGTGTAAGGAAATGGTCCAATTTCATTTTTCTGCATATGGCTGTCCAATTTTCCCAACACCATTTATTGAAGAGGCTGTCTTTAGAGTTTGTGTTTTTGTTTTTCTCATTTAAATACCCAGGAGTGGAATTGCTAGGTCTTATGGTAGCTCTTGTTTTAACGTTTTGATGTTCCATACTGTTTTCCACAGTGGTTGCACCAGTTTGCATTCCCACCAACAGTGTAAGTAGGTTCCCTTTCAGGATGCCTGGGTGGCTCAGTTGGTTAAGCGTCTGCCTTTGGCTCAGGTCATGATCTCAAGGTCCTAGGATCACCCTTGTTGGGTCCCCTGCTCAGTAGGGAGTCTGCTTCTCCCCCCTCCTTCTGCCCCTCCCCCAACTTATACTCTCTCAAATAAATAAAATCTTTTTTTTTTTTTTAAAGTCTTCTCTTTCTCCACATCCTCGCCAAGACCTGTTTTTTCTTATGTTGTTGATTTTAGCCATTCTGACTGGTGTGAGGTAGTATCTCACTGTGGCTTTGATTTGCATTTCCCTGTTGCCAAGTGACACTGAGCATTTTTTCATGTGTCTGTTGGCCATCTGGATGTCTTCTTTGGGAAAATGTTTATCCACATCCTATGCCCATTTTAAATTGGATTGTTTTCTTGATATTGAGTTGTATAAGCTATTGGTATATTTTGACTATTAACCACTTACCAGATATATGATTTACAACTATCTTCTCCCGTTCAGGAGGTTGCCTTTTTGTTTTGTTGATGGTTTCCTTCGCTGTGCAAAAGCTTTTCAGTTTGGTGTAGTCCCAATTGTTTATTTTTGCCTTTATTTCCTTTGCCTGGGGAGACATATTTGGAAAACTATTGCTAAAGGTAAGGCCTAAGAGATTACTATGTATGTATTCTTTATTTTTATGGTGTCAGGTCTTAGATTTAGGTCTTTAATCTGTTTTATTTTTGTGTATGTGTAATAAATTGGTCCAGTTTTCCCAGACCTATTTATTGAAGAGACTGTCTCTTCCCCATTGTATATTTGCCTCTTTTGTCATAAATGAATTGCCCATATAAGCATGGATTTACTTCTGGGCTCTATTCTGTTCCATTGATCTGTGTCTATTTTTATGCCAGGACCATACTGTTTTGATTAGTATATCTTTGCATTATGTCATTTAGGCTCCAGTGTGTCTGCGTGCGTGCGCGTGTGTGTGTTTTGTACTTGAATTCCCATTTCACACATTTCATTCTTGATATGATTTCAATCTTTTTAAAAAAGATTTTATTTATGTATTTAACAGAGAGAGAGAGATCACAAGTAGGCAGAGAGGCAGGCTGAGAGAGTGGGGAAGCAGGCTCCCCACAGAGCAGAGAGCCTGATGTGGGGCTCGATCCCAGGACACTGAGATAATGACCTGAGCCAAAGGCAGAGGCTTAACCCACTGAACCACCCAGGCACATCTCAATCTTTTTTTTTTTTTTTTTTTTAAGGTAAATTTATTTATTCATTTGAGAGAAAGAGCAAGAGCATGGGCAGGGGGGAAGGGCAGAGGCAGAAGGAGTAGCAGACTTCCCACTGAGCAGGGAGCCTGATGTGGGGCTTGCTCTCAGAACCCTGGGATCATGGCCTGAGCCGAGGGCAGACACTTTACTGATTGGGCCACCCAGATGCCCCGTGACTTCAATCTTTTAAAATTTATTGAGACTGTTTTTTGGCCTAATATGAGATCAGTTATGGAGAATATTCCGTGTGCACTTGAAAAGAATGCGTATTCTGCTATTTTTGGTTGGAATGCTCTGTACGTATCCATTTGGCACATCTGGTCTAATGTGTCCTTCAAAGCCACTGTTTCCTTATTGATTTTCTGCCTGAATGATCTATCCATTGGTGTAATTATATGTCTTTTTAGATCTAAAGTGAGTCTCTTGTAGGCAGCATATAGATGAGTCTTGTTTTTTATCCATTGAGTCACCCCACATCTTTCGATTGGAGCATTTAGTCACTTACATTTAAAGTAATTACTGATAGGTATGGACTTATTGCCATTTTGTTCATTGTTTTCTGGTTGTTTTTATAATTCTTCTCTTTTCCTTTCTTCTTCTCTTACTTTCTCTATTTTTTGTGTATTTATTACAAATTTTCGTTTTGTGATTATCATGAAGTTCCTATATAATATTGTATTTATATAATGGTCTTTATTGACAGTCACTTATGTTAGAACACATTCTAGAACCACATTTTTACCCCCCACTCCACATTTGACATACATGACATCACATTTTACAACTTTCTATTCTGTTACCTCCTTTTTTTTTTTTTTAAAGATTTTATTTATTTATTTGACAGAGAGAGATCACAAGTAGGCAGAGAGGCAGGCAGAGAGAGAGAGAGAAGGAAGCAGGCCCCCCGCTGAGCAGAGAGCCCAATGCGGGACTCGATCCCAGGACCCCGAGATCATGACCTGAGCCGAAGGCAGCGGCTCAACCCACTGAGCCACCCAGGCGCCCCTTCCTTTTTTTTTTTTAAGATTTTATTTATTTATTTATTTATTTATTTATTTATTGAAGAGAGAGAAAGCACAAGTAGGGGGAGGACAGAGGGAGAAGCAGACTGACTCCCTGCTGAGCAGGGAGCCTGACGCAGGACTTGATTCTAGGACCCTGGGATCACCACCTGAGCAGAAGGCAGATGCTTAACTAAGTCACCCAGGTGCCCTTATTCTGTGTATCTCTTAACTAATTTTTGTAGATATAACTGATTTTATTGTTTTTTTTTAATCTTTTGACTTATATACTAGCATTATAACTGATTGACCTACTTTTACTATGTTTGCTTTATCAGTGAATTTTTTTTCCATTCATAATTGTCTTATTTCTAATTATGGCCTTTTCTTCTTAAAAAAAAAAAATCCCTTTAACATTTCTTGTAAGGCTAACATAGTGGTGATAAACTTCTTTAACTTTTGTTTGTTTGGGAATCTCTTTATATCTCTTCTAAGTCTGAATGATAACTTTGTCAGGTAGAGTATTCTTAGTTGTGGGTTTTTTCCTTTCAGAACTTTGAATACATCATGCCGCAGGCTTCTGGCCTGCAAGGTTTCTGTTGAAAAATCAGCTGAGACCCTGACGGGTTTCTGTTGTACATAACTTCTGTTTTTCTCTTGCTGCTTTAAAAATGCTCTCTTTGAGATTTTAATTATTATGTGTCTTGGTGTGGACCTCCATTGTCTCAACTTGTTTGGGGCTCTTTGATTTCTGGACCTGGATGTCTTTTTCTGATTTTCATAGCCAGATGTTATGGCAGCTTTTCTTCCCAGTGTAGGTCCTCAGGCCCAGCAGTGTCAGATGTGGGGCTTGGTCAGTTCCCTCTTCAGGGAACCTCTGTGTCTGTTATATCCCTCCTGCTTGTGGTTTGCTGTGCTGGGGGTTTGGCTCCCTACCTAGTTTCTGTCCCTCCTACACTTCTCGGTGTGATCTCTTTATGTCTTTATCTGTAAAATAGCTGTTCTACCAGTGTCTGGATATGTCTGTGGGAGGAGGTGAACTTAGGATCCTCCTTTCCCACCATCTTCCTGAGATCTCTAGTAGGTAGCCTTTTCATTATGTTGATGGTTTCCTTTGTTGTGCAGAATGCCTGTTTATTTATTTTGCTCATTTCCACATCAGTTAGTCAGTCTTTTTCTTCTTTATTCTGACTAGAAGTCCTTTGTCAGATAAAAGCATTGCAGGTAGCTTCTTCCAAATAGTGTATTCTGGTTAACAGAATTTCTTAATTTTATTGTGAACCAGTTTATCTCTTATTTTATGGCTTTTTGAGTCCTGTTGAAGAAAACTTTGCCTATCCCAAGGTTTTGAAGATAATTCTATTTTATCTTTCAGGAGCCTCTTTGTTTTACCTTTCACATTTCCATTTCAAATTAATTTTAATTCAAATTAATTTTTGAGTGTGGTGTGAAGATTCATTTTTTTTCTTTATAGATATTTAGTTGACCCAGCACCCTTTATTGAAAAGACCATTCTTATTTCTACTACTATACAGTGCTACCTTTGACGTGAATCAAGTGTCCATAAATGCATGGTTGTTTGGGATTATATTGTGTTCCACTAAGCTATTTGTCCATCCTTGTATCAATAACTCATTATTTTTTTAAAAAATATACAGCTATAGTGTTGTTGTTGTTTTAAGATTTAGTTTATTTATTTGACAAAGAGAGAGAGAGATCACAAGCAGGTGGAGAGAGAGGGGGAAGCAGGCTCCCCACCAAGCCGAGACCCCAATGCGGGGCTTGATCCCAGGACCCCGAGATGATGACCCGAGCTGAAGGCAGAGGCTTAACCCATTGAGCCACCCAGGTGCCCCTCAATAACTCATTCTTAATTACTATACTTTTATAAAAAGTTTTAATACAGTTCTAGAAATCCTCCCACTTTATCATTTTTTAAGATTGTCTTGTTATTGTTGTCTCTCTTCATTTCCACATGAATTTTATAAATCAGGTTATCAAGACACACACACACACACACACACCACTACTGGGATCTCATTAAAATTGCAGTTAATCTATAGATCAATTTGGGGAGAATTAACACTGTTACAATATTGAGTCTTACAAACTATGTACCTGGTATATCCATTTATTGAGGTCATCTTTAATTTCTCTCGCTGATGCTTAATAGTTTTCTGTGTAGAAGACCTGTGTATTTACTCATTAGTACTTGATGTTTATTTGATGCCTTTGCAAATGGTATCTTTTTGAAAATTTCATTTTAATTGCTTATTATAGAGGTACAGAAGCACAATTAACCCTGTAAATTTACTTATTTATTTTAAGAGCTTATTTGTATGTTCTTTTGGATTTTCTATATATACACCACTACGTTGTATGTAAGTAGTAACAGTTTTATTTCTTCCTTTCCAATTCTTAAATCTTTTATTTCTTTTTCTTCCTTATCATAACGGCTAAGACTGTCAATACAATGTTGAAAGACAGTCACAACAGGTATTCTGATTTCTAATCTTAGGGAAAGTTTTTAATATTTTATCATTAAGTATGATATTTGCTGTAGTTTTGAAAATATGCATTATTAGATTAAGGAAGTGTTCATCTTTTTTTTAGTTTGCTGAATGTTCGTTCTTTCTTTCTTTAAAAAAGATTTTATATTAAGTAATCTCTACACCCAATGTGGGGCTTGAACTCACAACCCTGAGATCAAGAGTCACATGCTTTTCTGCCTGAGCCTGCCAGGTGCCTCCAATTTTTCTTTTTTTTAATCAGGAATGGATGTTGAATTTTAACAAGTGTTTATTCCGTACCTATTAAACATGATTTTCCACTTTTATTCTGTTAATGCGTTGAATCACACTGATTTTTCAACCTTGCAGTTTTTAATAAGTCCAAGTGGTTGTAATTTTTTCTATTTATATGTTGTCAGATTCATTGAGCTAGTTATCTTATTTACTGTATTTGTATCTGTAATTATAAAAGAAATTAACCTGCAGTTTTCTCTTTTTTTTTGTAATACCCTGTTGTAATGCCAGTCTCATTCAAAGACTTGGGAAGTTTTCCTCTTTCTATTCTCTGAATAAATTTGTGTAAGATTGCTGTCATTTCTTCCTTAAATGTTAGACTTCACCAATGAAACCATTTAAGCCGAGAACTTTTCTCTGAGGGAAGATTTTATTTTATTTTTAAAAAAGATTTACTGGGCGCCTGGGTGGCTCAGTGGGTTAAGCCGCTGCCTTCAGCTCAGGTCATGATCTCAGGGTCCTGGGATCGAGTCCCGCATCGGGCTCTCTGCTCGGCGGGGAGCCTGCTTCCTCCTCTCTCTGCCTGCCTCTCTGCCTACTTGTGATCTCTCTCTAAAATCTTTAAAAAAAAAAAAAGATTTACTTATTTTAGAGTGAGAGTGGGTGAGAGAGCACATGCAAGTGGGGGGAGCGGCGAGGGAGAGAATCTTTAAGCAGACTCCCCACTGAACCCTGAGAGAAGATTTTAAACTGTTGATTTAATTTATTGCCTAGATGTAGAATTCAGCTTTCCTATTTCTTCTTTCGTCAATTTTGATACTTTGCATTTTCCGAGGATTTGTCTATTCATTTAAATAGCAGAATTTACTAACATAAATTTGTCATAATATCCTTTTATAATTTATTTTTATTGTAAAAAACACAGAACATGAAATTTGCCATCTTAACCATTATTTATTTATTTATTTATTTTAAATATTTTATTTATTTATTTGACA
The DNA here is from genome assembly GCF_009829155.1 of Mustela erminea. Lineage (NCBI taxonomy): Eukaryota > Metazoa > Chordata > Mammalia > Carnivora > Mustelidae > Mustela > Mustela erminea. The sequence goes on along the minus strand of NC_045616.1, from coordinate 14,257,592 downwards.
GAGAGAGATCACAAGTAGGCAGAGAGGCAGGTAGAGAGAGAAAGAGGAGGAAGCAGGCTCCCTGCTGAGCAGAGAGCCTGATGCGGGACTCGATCCCAGGACCCTGAGATCATGACCTGAGCTGAAGGCAGCGGCTTAACCCACTGAGCCACCCAGGCGCCCATTAACCATTTTTTAAAATATCTTATTTCTTTGTCAGAGAGAGAACGAGAGCGAGCACACAAGTGGGGGAGGGACAGAGGGAGAATCAGGCTCTTCACTGAGCAAAGAGCCCGATGTGGGATTTGATCCCAGGACCACCCTGGGATGATGACCTGAGCCAAAGGCAGATGCTTAACCAACTGAGCCACCCAGACGACCCTCATCTTACCCATTTTTAAGTGTATCATTCAGTAGTGTTGAGTATTTTCACATTGTTCTGAAATACATTTCCAGAACTTTTTCATCTTGCAAATCTGAAACTCTATACCTATTAAAGGACTTCCTTATCCCTCCTTCCACCAGCCCTTGGTAACCACTATTCTACTTTCTATTTTTATAAATCTGGTCTTATTACTTCTTTTAATGCATATAGGTTCTATAGTGATACCTGTTTTCATCCCTGATACTGGTCATTTGGGTCTTTTTATTATTTTAAGATTTTATTCATTTATTTGAGAGAGAGAGTGTGAGTGAGTGAATAAGAAAGCATACAAGCAGGGGCAGAGGGAGTGGGAGAGGGAGAAGCAGGCTCCCCTGCTGAGCAAGGAGCTGGTGCTTGACCCCAGGACCCCAGGACCATGGCTTGAGCCAAAGGGAGACACTTAACTGACGGAGCCACCTGAGCCACCCAGGCGTCCTGGGTCTTTTTTCTTGATAGCAGAGATCTGCTAGCTTTATTTATTTATTTATTTATTTTAAGATTTTATTTATCTATTTGACAGAGAGATCACAAGTAGGCAGAGAGGCAGGCAGAGAGAGAGAGAGGGAAGCAGGTTCCCTGCTGAGCAGAGAGCCCGATGCGGGACTCGATCCCAGAACCCTGGGATCATGACCTGAGCCGAAGGCAGAGGCTTTAACCCACTGAGCCACCCAGGCGCCCTCTGCTAGCTTTATTAATAGTCTTTTTTATTTTTTTAAGATTTTATTTATTTATTTGACAGAGAAAGAGAGATCTCAAGTAGGCAGAGAGGCAGGCAGAGGGAGAGGGGGAAGCAGGCTCCCTGCTGAGCAGAGAACTTGATGCAGGGCTCGATCCCAGGACCCTGAGATCATGACCTAAGCCAAAGGCAGTGAGCCACGGAGGTGCTCCAATAGTCTTTTTCAAGAAACAATTTTGTGCTTGGCTGTTTTTTTTCCCCTCTTATATATTTGGTTCCCAACTGAATTCATTTATGTTCTTTATTATTTCCTTTATTTGACAGGAATGCTTAGAGCACTGACTTCTAGCCATTTTTTCTGTTCTAATATATGCATTTAAGGTCACAGACTTTCCTCTAAATGGATTTAGCTGCATCAGACAAGTTTTGATAATTTCCACTGCAATTTCGTCTCAAGCTTTCTTTTTTCTTTTTTTTTTTTTTAAGTAGGCTCCATGCCCACTGTGGAGCTTGAATCCATAGCCCTGAGATCAAGAGTCAGAAGCTCTACCAACTGAACCACCCAGACACCCCTGACTTATAAGCTTTTTAGAAATATATTACCAGAGGGGTGCCTGGCTGACTCAGTTGGCGGCAAATGTGACTGTTGATCTTGGGAGTTGTGGGTTCAAGACCCAAGTAGAGATTACTTAAGAAAAATAAAATCTTAAAAACAAAAAAGAGGTATATTACTTGATTTCAAATATTTAGGGATCATTTTAATTACCTTTTCACTATTGATTTTTAAATTAATTCCACTGGTCGGAAAACATACTCTGTATGATTTCAATCCTTACAAATTTGTTGAAATTTCACCCAGTATATGGTCTATTTTAGTAAATGCACTTGAAAATAATATATAATCTATAGTTGATGAGTGCTACATATATGTCAATTAGATCTTTGCTAATTGTGCTGTTCAAATCCAGATCCTTGATGAGTATTTGTATGCTTGTTAAAAAGAGGTGTGTTTAGGGGTGTCTGGGTAGCTCAGTGGGTTAAAGCCTCTGCCTTCAGCTCAGGTCATGATCCCAGGGTCCTGGGATCGAGCCCCACATTGGGCTCTTTGCTCCGCAGAGAGCCTGCTTCCCCCTTCTCTCTCTGCTTTCCTCTCTGCCTACCTGTGATCTCTCTGACAAATGAATAAAATAAAAAGTCTTAAAAAAAAAAAAAGAGGTGTGTTTAAATCTCCCACTATGATGCTGAAATTACTGGTCCTTTGAGATCTATCCATTTTTGCTCCAGATGTTTTGAGGATATATTAGGTACACAAAATTTAGAATTATTATCTTCATGACAGATTAACTTTTTCATCATTATGAAATGTCCTCTTTGTCTTAAAGCATACTTTGTCTGCTATTTATATAAAAAAAGATTTTCTTTTGATTAGTGTTTACATGGTATATATTATTCTATCATTTTACTTTCAACACTCCTGTCATCTTATATTAAAGAAGTATCACAAATATGTAGACATATGTGTGTATTTATAAATTTTAAATTGTCTATCTTTATATTTGAATATTTAATCATCATTTTATATTCATTACTGACATACTGGGATACAAATTTACTATATTAATCCTTTCTATTTGTCCCTTCTGTTCCACCTTCTTTTGTGCTTTAAAAAAAATGTTTCCTCTTCCTTTGGATAATTTTATTATTCTATTTTTTCCTCTATAAGTTTATTATATCTTATTTTCCTATTCTTTTAGTGGCAATACTAGCCTAGAGACTATTTTACTACTTTGTTAGTCATTACCCTAATTACAACGTGTATCTGATTTTTTAAATTAATTTATTTTAAAAATATTTATTTATTTATTTATTTGAGAGAGATGTGAGCATGCACATGAGCTGGGGAGAGGGGCAGAGGGAGAGTGAGAAGCAGACTCCCCACTGTATGGGGAGCCCTATGTAGGGCTCTCTTTATCCCAGGACCCTGAGGTCATAACCTGAACCAAAGACAGATGCTTAACTGACTGAGCCACCGAGGCACCCCTATAGTTTTTTTTTAAGGAAAATAGGGGGACACCTGGGTGGCTCAGTTGGTTAAGTGGCTGCCTTTGCCCAGCATCCTGGGATCGAGTCCCGCATCGGGCTCCTTGCTCAGCAGGGAGCCTGCTTCTCCCTCTGCCTCTGCTGCCACTGTGCCTGCCTGTGCTCTCTCTCTCTCTCTCTGACAAATAAATAAAATCTTAAAAAAAATAAAGGAAAATATGAAGTATTGGTGAGGCCGTAGAAAAACTGTAACCCCTGTATACTACTGGCATGAATGTAAAATTGTTCAGCCATTGTGGGAAACATTTTGGAAGTTTCTCCAAAACTTAAACACAGAATTACCATAGGACTCAGCAATTTCATACTTACATGAAAAGAGAGATGCAAACAGATTCTTGTACAGCAATTCCTAGCAGCATTATTCACAATAGCCAAAGTTGGAAGCAGCTCAAATGTCCATCAGCAGACAAATGGATGAACAAACTGTGGTATACAAACACACACATATATACACACATACATACACACACACAATGAACTATTAGCCATAAAATGGCATGAAGTACTGATTCATGCTGCGATGTGGATTATCCCTGAAAACATTATCCTAAGTGAAAGAAGACAGACCAGAAGATCACATAATTTGTATGATTCCATTTATATGAGCTATCTAGACTAGGTATAGCCATAGACAGAACACAGATAGGTATTTTCCAAAGGCTGGACAGGAGAGTTGGAATGAAGAACAACTACTTTATGCATAGGGGTTTGCTTTTTGGGGTGATAAAAACTTCTTAAAACTGGATAGAGGTGGTGATCATACAACTGTGTGAATATACTAAATGCCATTTGCCACTTTAAAGTGGTTAATTTTATGTTATATGAATTTCTTCTCAATTAAAAAGATGCATCTTTTTTCTCTAACTTTTTTTTTTTTTTAAGATATTATTTTTTTTGACAGACAGAGATCACAAGTAGGGAGACAGGCAGGCAGAGAGAGGAGGAAGCAGCCTCCCCGCAAAGCAGAGAGCCTGACATGGGGCTTGATCCCAGGACCCTGGGATCACGACCCGAGCTGAAAGCAGAGGCTTTAACCTACTGAGCCACCCAGGCGTCCCTTCTCTGTTTTCAAGATTTTCTTTTCCTTTTTTTTTTTTTTTTTTTAAGTTTACTATGATGTATCTTGGTGTTTTTTTTTTTTTTTTTTTTTTTTTTTTCTCATATCTGTGGTTTGTCAGTTTTGGAAAATTCTCAGCCATTTTCTCTTCAAATATTGCTTCTGCTTCAATCTTCTTTCCTTCTATGACCTGACCCGAATTGCAGGTGTGTTAGGTTTTTTTCATCATGATCTAAATTCTCTTGTGTGACCCCTCACCACCACCTTTTTGTATTTTCCTTCCCTTTTTCCTTTTGTGCTTCAGTTGAATATTATCTCATGACCTGTATTCCAGTTCACATATCCTTTCTTTGGCAATGCTTAAGTTGATGTTAAAGGTTCTATGAGGTTCTTACTGTCAGTTCTCACATTCCATTGACTTTTTTTGGTAGGGGGGCTGTTTCTATTTATTTCTGAAATTATCCATCTTGTCTTCAGTTTCCTGAGCATACTTAGAGTTATTTTTAAAGTCTATGTTTGGGGTGCCTGGGTGGCTCGGTGGGTTAAAGCCTCTGCCTTCAGCCCAGGTCATGATCTCAGGGTCCTGGGATGGAGTCCCGCATCGGGCTCTCTGCTCGGCGGGAATTCTGCTTCCTCCTCTGTCTCTGCCTGCCTCTCTGCCTACTTGTGATCTCTGTCAAATAAATAAATAAAATCTTAAAAAAAAAAAGTCTATGTTTGATATTTCTGATATTTGTATTTCTGTGGCTCTATTTCTATTCTTTGTTTTTTTCTCCTTTTTGGTTGTTTTGTCTTCTAGTATGCCTGGTATTTTTTATTCATTTATTTGTTTTGGACTGTACATATGAAAACTGCAGAGATCTGAGGCTGCTGGTGGTAGTATCTTCCTCTGGAGGATTTCCACATATCACCTGAGGCTATGGGCATATCCTTTCTTCCAATTATAAATTAAGCAGATTCAAAGTTAGGCTTCAGTCTTTGAAAAAGTTAGTTAAATTCTGGTTCAACCTCTACCTAGTTCAAGGGTACAGCCCTTGGGGAACCCCAGTGGAAAGTCTAGGGTGTTTATCAGGGCTCATTGCTCTTTGTGGTCTCTGAACTCAAGGTTATGTCTTGCAAGTCCAGTAAGACTGCCTGAGCTGTCCTCATCAGTCATTCAGACCCCACATTCTGGTCACTTCTCAGCCATTGTTCATGAATTGGCAAATGCCTCAAAAAGAAAAGCAGTGTTGAACATCAGGTCCATATTGCTGCACTTCCCTTTCCTCTGGGCTCTTGACTTCTCAAGTCCTCACCACACTGATAGGTCTTCAATGCTTTAAAGTAAAACGTTAAAAAAGTTTTTTCCATATTCTCTGGTTGTGCTAGGTATGATGTTTGAACTACAACAGGTTAGTATGACATTACCAGAAGCAGAAATGTGATCAATTTATTATCAATGGCTTAGAACTCCCCTTCATGTGGGTTAAAGTTTTTCTAGACTTTAGAATCTTAAATCTGATTAAAGTAATTAAAAAATAAAATAGAGAAGATTTTGTAATTCTCTGAAAAATATAAGTACTTGATTATGCGTGCTGTTCTATTTGCTGTTTTCTTTCTTCCACAGTTAGACCATAAATTTATGGGTACAACTCAGATATATTTTATCTTTCTCTTTTCACATTATGCCAGTAAACACTCCATAGAATTCAATTGATTAGCATGAAAACTATCCCAATCACATCACTAATTTGTATCCAGATGGTTTTCTTTCTCTCTTTCTTTCTTTCTTTCTTTCTTTCTTTCTTTCTTTCTTTCTTTCTTTTTTTTTTTTAAAGATTTTATTTATTTATTTGACAGACAGAGATCACAAGTAGGCAGAGAGGCAGGCAGAGAGAGAGAGGCTCTCGCTGAGCAGAGAGCCCGATGTGGGGCTCGATCCCAGGACCCTGGGATCATGACCTGAGCCAAAGGCAGAGGCTTTAACCCACTGAGCCACCCAGGTGCCCCAAGATGGTTTTCTTTTTAATATTTTATTTATTAGTTGCACTAGTTCACTAGAGGCAACGCTACTGACTGAGAGAGAGAAAGAGACAGAGACACAGGTAGGCAGAGTGGCCGGCAGAGGGAGAGAGAGAAGCGGGCTCCCCACTGAACAGAGAGCCCTATGTGGGTCTTGATCCCAGGACCCTGGGATCATAATTTGAGCTGAAGGCAGATACTTAACTGACTAAGCCACCCAAGCATCCCTGTATCCACATAGTTTTAACTCCCCTACCAGGAAATAAAGAGGGTTTTTGCATGAAGAAACAGACAAGAGGGGTGCCTGGCTGGCTTGGTTGGAAGAGTGTGTGACTTTTGATCTCAAGTCATGAGTTTAAGCCCTACTTTGGATATATAGAGATTACAAAAAAAAAAAAAAAAAGAATAACCTTAAAATAAAAAAAGACACAGATAAGAAGCTACAAATTAACCATCACTTGCTACTTCTGTGTATATCACTGGTTTTGGTAGTTATACAGCCTTTGTAAGGATTATAAAATGTTTAGGGCAATGAAATGTCCATCAATTAAGAACTGATTCACTATACAATGCATTTATCAATCTTAAAAAGAATGAGGCAGACAGATCCATAATGCACTGATGTGGAATAACTGCCAAATACTGGGCAGGAAGAGAATGATGGTCCACATACTCCGTTTTGGCAAACCCACTGCTTCCTATATTCTTGGTCTCAAATTGTGTTAAGTAGTTATTTTCTGATTGAGTTCTAGCAAACTTCAAATGGAAGTCTGTCTATGCTTTGAAAGTGCAAGCTTTTGTGAGAAGAAATTTCAGATAAAATTAAGAGAATTGCTCATGTAGATGCAAAGAGGGACCAGAACTCTGTAGAGCAGAGCCACTTAAGGAGAAACTTTAAAGGTTAAGGTGAAGACAGGAAGCATTCACAAAAGTACAAGTTCTAACTGCTTACAAATGTAACCATTAGAGCATCTTGTGACCATATTTGTGAGCTCCCTTCCTGAGGTTTCTGCACTTAAATGGTATAAAGTTTTCTTCACTGATGTTACATTTATTCTTAAAATACCGTGTGCTAATTTGTTGCTATGGTTAACCAGATTCCCAAGTCACCTGTGGCCCTCCTCTGTGGATATAAGGTATGGGTTCTTTCATATGGCAGAAAGCCTGAAAATCGTCTTTGTTTGTTGGTTTTAAACTTTTGGGCTAAAGGAAATTTAATAGATTGGTGACCAATCAATACCTTGTCCTAAAACTATGTGCAGAAGAGATTTTTGGTTGGGAGAAGAACAATGTGTATATCATGTTAACAATTATCAAAATACATTTGAGAGACTATGCTCATAGATGCACAAAACCTCCCTGGAAGGGCACACATGACACCAAGGCAATAGAAATTGCTGGAAGAAGCCCAGGATCGGCACCATGGTAGGAGGGAGATATAGTACACTTTGGAACTTTTCTTTTTTTTTTTTTTACTATTAGCATGTTATTCAGGAAAATAATTTTAGATGATTTCTGAATACAAGGAACAAGGGCTGAAAAGGGAGAGACTTATAATTTCTATATAATATCACAACAGCCCTTCAAGATAGGTGTGTTATAACAGAGAGACAAAGTAACTGGCCCCAAATCATCAAGCTAGAAGTAGGATACAGCTAAAGCTGAATTCAAAGCAAAGGTATCTTTCAGTTTTATACTCTTTAAAAAGCAAGTACCTTGGATTGCAGTTATGACCAAGCAGCAAAAAAATTTAACACTTAAGTTTAATTGATATGATTCATTTATACAATTTATTTTTATTTATTTATTTTTTAAAGGTTTTATTTATTTATTTAATAGACAGAGATCACAAGTAGGCAGAGAGGCAGGCAGAGAGAGAGAGGAAGGGAAGCAGGCTTCCTGCTGAGCCGAGAGCCCGATGTGGGGCTCGATCACAGGACCCTGGGATCATGACCTGAGCTGAAGGCAGCAGCTTAACCCACTGAGCCACCCAGGCGCCCCTCATTTATACAATTTAATTTAAACTCCCCAGATCCAATATTATGGACTGAATTTTTTAAAAGATTTTATCTATTTGACAGGCAGAGATCACAAGTAGGCAGAGAGGCAGGCAGAGAGAGAGAGAGGAGGAAGCAGGCTTCCCTGCCGAGCAGAGAGCCCGATGCAGGGCTCAATCCCAGAACCCCAGGATCATGACCCGAGCCGAAGGCAGAGATTTTAACCCACTGAGCCACCCAGGCGCCCCACTATTGACTGATTTAAGAGTTTTTTTATGCTGTATAATGAATGGCTGTGGTAAATGAGAAGGCATACTTTTTCTAGGTAATCAAAGTTCAATTAAAATTCAGAGACTTTCCAGGGTGCCTGGGTGACTTAGACGATTAAGTGTTTGATTCCTGACTTCGACTCAGGTCACGATCTCAGTACAGTGAAATCATGTGCTCCACTGGGCTCCGTGCTGGGCGTGGAGCCTGCTTGAGATTCTCTCCCTCTCTGAAAAAAAAATAAAAAGACTTTCCAAGGACTTTCTGAAGGTGTTGGTAACAATTCTGATTTTATTTTTTATAAATATTTTATTTATTTATTTGACAGAAAGAGACATAGTGAGAGAGGGAACACAAGCAGGGGGAGTGGGAGAGGGAGAAACAGGCCTCCCACCAAACAGGGAGCCTGAATCGGGCCTCCACTGGAGGACCCTGTGATCATGACCTGAGCCAAAGGCAGATGCTAAACGACTGAGCCACCCAGGAGCCCCTACAGCTCTGATTTTCATAAAATCACAATGTTCTTACTGCTTTTCCTTCTTTCCCAGAAATTTAAAAAAGATTATGTAAGTGAAGGCAGACAGGTCTTCAATGCTCAGTGCTATTCTATGACCAAGAGACTCAATTAGGTAACTGAAGGACCTGGCAAATTACGAGGACTACTCTCACTATGGAAACCTCCCTGTGTTCCTATAATTAATGTAAACAGTATAATCTATAAATCTGCATCTGTGTTTTCTTCAAGAAATTAGACAAGGCTTACACCTGCTTTATCCTGAGGCAGCAAGAATTTCCTTCAGCTGAGTTGAGGGGGAGGGGCGGTGCCTGGCTGTGGGTAGAGGCTCCAACCCCCTCCTGAGAGGCCTTTTCTCCTATTTTCAAGCTGTATAACTCCTAGCCTCACCGCAGGCTCTATTTCCAGAATCAGGCCCCTGTATGTGCTCACAAGCGGCAAAGCTTTCTTTTATCACCACACCTTGGGCCTTGTGGTAAGGGCACCTGTTGAAAGTGATAAATGACTAGAATTTTCAAGTCAAGCTTCCCTCTTAGAAAACAGGAAATGGTGCTTGAGGCCAGATAGCCTTTCCAAGAGTCCTTTCAAAGGGCTTGACTTCTCACCTGGAAGGGAGGTCTGCTGGAGGAGCATCGGGGAAAGGCAGTGGTGCTCAATGGACCCTTATGTTGAGCAGGAGACCAGCTGCAAAACCTCAGTGGGGTGGGGACCTTCTTGGGCTGGGGGTTGTTGGGGCAAGGCTTTCCCATCATCCCCACTGGGATGGACTTTTAGGGGTCAATTATTTTTTCTTCCTTTGTTAAAGATTTAATTTATTCATTTAAGAGAGAGAGAAGGCACACTAGCAGGAGGAGAAGCAGGAGCGGGAGTAGCAGACTCCCTGCTGAGCCAGCCAGGAGGCCCAAGGGGGGCTTGATCCCAGGACCTGGAGATACCTGAGCCGAAGGCAATGCTTAACCACCTGAGCCACCCAGGTGCCTCCAGAGGGGAGCAACAAGTACTACGGGTCAACACCCCTCACCAGGTGGATTCACAGATGGTACTGAGGGGGAGACGCTGATGCTGGGAGAGGCTACGGGACCAACCCGGCCAGGAAGGGGTGAGCCCAGGTTCACGGCCCAGCAGCTGGACCACATATCTGAACGTGCAGCGCACAGCAATCTAAACACTGGGTAGCGGCTACTTGGTGCATTTCAGTTCATTTAGCAGGGCCGCAGCGTAGGTCAAGTCCTCAGAGAGGGTGCAAATGCAATTTGTTTTGCCCCAAGCCGGGACTCCGCAAGAATTCTGCATGTGCTGTGGTTGCGAACCTCCTCATCTGCCCGGGGCTGTTCACCCGACTTCCAACTGCAGAGGACAAGGGCAGGAAGCCCAGTTCAGCCTGGGAGCCCGAGTCTCAGCGCGCACGTATACACGCTCTGCAGTAAATGCCATTCATTCATGCATGCATTCATTCATTTTAAGATCTTTTTTAATTTTTAAAAATTTATTTGACAGAGAGACAGTGAGAGAAGGAACACAAGCAAGGAGAATGGGAGAGGGAGGAGCAGGCTTCCTGCTGAGCAGGGAGCCGGATGTGGGGCTCGATCCCAAGACTCTGGGATCATGACCTGAGCTCAAAGCAGACACTTAACCATTGGGCCACCCAGGCACCCCAACAAATGCCATTTAAATAGTGTGGGTGACTCTGCCTGTGGCTCCGAGGCAGGAGTGCCTGCCCTGCAGTGATGGGGACACAGGCCTCTCAAGTCCCTGCGGCGGTCCCTGGTCCAATGAGTCAGAGCCATGTTTCAAATGTCATTTGGATTCTGCCCTTTATAAAACCTTTCCAACCCCTAAGATGCCCCAGCTCTCTACTGTAGTTGGGATCAAGCAGGTGAAATGCCCCTCTCAGGATCTGAACCCAAGGAAACTGTTTGTGCCTTGGGAGTTCTGCATGAGCTTTCCTGGTCCAACTGCCTCAGCTGCTCGTTTTAGCCGTGGGTGGTGTGTGGTGGGTGGTGTGTAGGGGTCATGGGGAAAGGAGGTTCCTGGAGGGAGGGGTCAGTCAGGCCCAACTGCCTGTGCCCTGAGCTTAGGGCCCGCCTCTGGGGGGAAAGGGTGCCATCTTGAGGCAGAGTGCAGCGACCCCTTTCCCCTTGGTTAAGCGAGACCAACCTTGCATTTTCCTCAGCTTCATGAGAAGCTTTGAGAAAAAGAAAACAAGAGTGAGGGCACTGGATAGGTTTAACGGATTTACTAGATTTCTCCTGTTTCCTGGAGCCCCATCAGTGACTGGCCTGTCTGCTGCCACCACCTGTGCACATCCAGCCTGGGCCTCTTTTCCTCACCTGGGTTTGCCTTTACCCTCCCTTAGCCTCAGTCTGAACTCGGGTTCAGTGGCCGCCCTAGCTCTTACGACTTCTTCCTGCCTTTTCGAGTTCTCAGTGCTTCCCCCGTCTCTCTCAGTCTGGCCCAGTGGGTCTAAATGCACTGAGACAGCTCTCTTGTGCGGATGCTCTCCCGGGCTGGGTGAACACCCCCTGGAGATCTCCTTGCCCAGGGGTTTCTAGAAACTTCTCATTGGCCCCACTGTTTCCATCCTATTTCTTGCCTGCTGCCTACTGAAGGAACCTTCTCAGCTGGGATGTTCTCTAAGTCAGCACCTCTACCTACTTTCTTTAGCAAACCCATTATTTTAATTTCAGGAGACAGTCTGCACCTAATTCACACCTTCCAAAATGCACCTTGAGGCTCCCCACTGGAAAAGCCACCGATCTTATGATAGCCCCAGGACACCTTTCTTCCCGATCCTGCTTTGTCCTAAACACAAGGACATCACACTTCTCAGCCTTTCCTACCACCAAGCTTTGGGCACACGCGGGGCCTGTGGCCAGGACATCCCATGATCACTTTTCTATTTGGTGAGATTCTTCTCTAAGGCAAAACAGAATGGCGTTTAGAACACAGTGCTGGCAAGTTACTGGATTTCTCTAAACTTGTTTCCTTTTCTGTAAGATGGGGGTTAATAATAGGGTGTTATGAGGATTAAATGAGTTAACGTGTAAAATGCTTAAAAGCGTGCCTACCACATAGTAAGCTATTATTATGATAATTTCCTTTAAAGATACATATACACACGTCTACAGAAAGAGAACGTGCGTCCTATACGTGAGCTCAGCCCTCAAACAGTTCCCTGCATCCATCATCCTGGTTTTTCCCTGAACCTGTGAATTCCTTAAGAGCAAGAACCATTGGGGTGCCTGGGTGGCTCAGTGGGTTAAAGCCTCTGCCTTCGGCTCAGGTCATGATGTCAGGGTCCTGGGATCAAGCCCCATGTTGGGCTCTCTGCTCAGCAGGGAGCCTGCTTCCCTTCCTCTCTCTCTGCCCGCCTCTCTGCCTGCTTGTGATCTCTGTCAAATAAATTAAAAAAAAATCTTAAAAAAAAAAAAAAAAGAACCATACACACCACAGCAAATTCTGGCCCAAATGTCTCAGGGCTGAAGGGTGGCTGGGGGTCAGGGACATAGCCCCTGGGCTGCCTTGGTTTCCTTCTCACTTTGCCACTTAATAGGTGAGCGAGCTTTGCCCAGTTTCTGGACATTCTCAAAGCCTCATTTCTTCATTTGTAAAAGAGGAAAGTAACTCTCTCTTCTCTGATTTGGATATTGCCAAGATAAAAATTATAATGGATATAAACCACTCAGCATGGTGCCTGTCACATCCCATGTGCTAGCTTCTGGCTGTCTCCTGTTCAGCCTCACCGAGGAGATCTAGAATAGCAGTTTCTAGTTCTACTGGATTTGTTTTGTTTATTGCTATTAGGTTCTATTCTAAAGTTGTCTTGATAAGGAATTTACTATAACCAAATATTTTCCTAGATAAAAAGTCAAAGAACCTCCAGGATCTTTCTCCTCAACTATTGAAAAAGTCTACAGTTAGAACCCAGCTGGCCGAAGAGAAATTAGATTTCATTCTACCAGGCTTCAGTGGCTATAAATGCCTAAAGCCTGAGTATCAGGGAGGACCCACGGGCTGCTTTCCTGTGGAAGGTCTTTGAACTACAGGCTGTATTCCTACACACCACTGGTCCGTTGTAAGCACTGAGGCTGCCTTGAAATAAAACTCTTGAAAAACACTTTTTTGGGGAGGGTGTGTGTAAAGAACAAAAACACAGAAACAACCCATGTCTTAAGGATTACAAGGTTTTTCCAAGAAGGGCTTAAAACTGAGCTATCAATCTATTCCAGACTAACTTCTAGTCATTTTCTAATTTTTAACATCATAAACAGGAAATTACTCAACCTCCTACATCATTTCTATTTCATGAAGCTTTTTAGCTGGTAGCACTGTGATTATGAAGAAATTAGCAACTAGGTTTTGATGAAAATTTGAATTCTGGTTCTAAGGAACCAAAAAGCCCACTCAAAGGATAACATGTATGTAGATACATGACATACCACTTTCATAGTTACAGAGACCATGACTAATTGAAACATAAAAATTTAATGAAGCCAGTTAAATCCCAAAGCCACAAAACGGCAGATTCAAATTTCAGTGGTTGATATATCCTCCCTAAGATTGATGGAAAGCTCCATTCTCTTAATTCACTCATTTTCATTTCTTAGCTCTTATAAAAATTCTAGATTTGGCCCTGAATAGCACCTACTATTTAAAAAAAGTCTTACTCTCTCCTAGGGCTTGAAATAATGTGAAAAGGGTGAAAGTACACTAATAGAGATGATGGCATGGTCATTAAACAGTCCTACATCTCCTGACTGCTGAGGAAGGAAAATAAGAATTCACCTTAAATGGGAAGGAGAGAGCAAAGACAACAAACCAGGTTAATTTTCACCGGGATAAAGTGAGGTGGGGAGGAACTATCTTACTAGTTTATGAAAATCTGCTTGAAGAAAAAAAATTGTAAGTATTAAGGAAGAAGCCAGCCTCAACGCTGCCCACTCAAGAGAATAAGGTCAAACATTCAGCTGAACTCTCTAGCACAGAGTTGGCTGGAAATATCAGGAGAGCAACTGAACCAGTCAATCTCAAGGGATAAAGATGTACTGAATAACCTCTGTAGCTTCTAGAAATCCTTTAACCCCATATGAACCTAACAACAGAACCCCAGAATACATAAAGCAAAACCTAATACAACTAAAGGGAGAAACAGAAAATTCAATAAGGGGCTTGATCCCAGGACCCTGGGATCATGACCTGAGCTAAAGGCATATGCTTAACCAACTGAACCACCCAGGCACTCCCCCATTTTCAATAATAGGTAGAACTAGATAGCTGTAGACAAAAGAGGAAAAAAAGGTTTGAACAACACTATTAACCAGATAGACCTAACAGATGTCACAGAGCACTTTATTCAGTAGAAAAACATATATTTTTTCTCAGGGTTCACATGGACTATTCTCCCGGACGGACTATATGTTAGGCCATAAGACAAGCCTAAATGTATTTAAAATGATCAAAATCATACAAAGCATGTTCTCCAACCACAAGGTAATGAAATTAGAAAGCCATATGAGAAGGAAGTTTTGGAAATTCACATATTTTTTAAAGTTTTTTTTTTTTTAAGATTTAATTTATTTGAGAGAGAGTGAGAGAGCAAGCACAAGTGGAGGGAGAATCATAGGGGGAGGGACACTAAGACTCTGCACCCAATGTGGAGCCCGATGAGGGCCGGATCCCAAAACCTCAAGATCATGACCTGAGCTGAAATCAATAGTTGGACACTTAACCAACTGAGCTACCCAGGCACTCCAACATGAGGGGTTTAAACAACATAATTCTAAATAACCAATGGATCAAAAGAGAAATCACAGGGGAAAGTAGAAAATACTCTAGGATAAATGTACAAAACCCACAACATACTAAAACTTATGGATGGGCAAAACTGTGCTTGGATGAAAATTTAAGAGTTGTAAGTGCTTGTAAGAAAGACCTGAAATTAATAACCTAATTTTCTACTTTAAGAAAAAAGAAAAAAACAAACAAAACTAGACCCAAAGCAAGCAGAGGAAAAAAATAACAAAGATCTGAGCAAAAATTAATGAAACAGAGAATAGAAAAATAGGCAAATCAATGAAACCCAAAGTTAGTTCTTTGAAAAGGTCAAAATTTACAAACCTTTAGCTAGATTGACTAGGCAAAAAAGGACTCAAGTTACTAAAATCAGGAATGAAAGGGGGGACATTACTACCAACATTGCAGGAATTAAAAAAAGGTCATAAGGGAATCTTACAGGCAATTGTATGCCAACGAGCTAGAAAACCTTGATGAAACAAATTACTACAGAGATAAAACTATAGAAACTGACTTAATTAGTAATAGAAAATATTAATAGATCTATAACAGGTAAAGAGAGGGAGAGTCAGTAATCAAAAAACTTCCCACAAGGAAAAGTCCACAGCCAAATGGCTTCACTAGTGAATTTTACCAAATAATTATATAGAATTAACACCAATCCTTCTCAAACTTTTCAAAAAACAGCAGAGGAGGAATTACCTCATAATTCATTATATGCAGCCAGCACTACACTGATAGTAAAGCCAAAGAAAGACATCACAAGAAAATTACAGGCCAATCAATACCTTTTTTGAATATAGATGCATATTCCTCAGCAAATACCAGCAACCTGAAATCTGCAACATATAAAAACATAGTCCCATTGTGACCAACTGGGATTTATCCCAGGAATGCAAGGTTGATTCAATACTATGAAAATTGATCAATACAATATATTATTATGATAAGGGACAAAACACACATAATCATCACAATAGGCATAGAAAAAGCATTTAACAAAATCCAAAAGTCGTGATAAAAACACTCAATAAGCTAGAACTAGAAAGGAACTTTTTTCAATCTGATAAAGGGCATCTATGAAAATCCCACAGCTAACATCATACTCAATGGTGATAGTCTGAAATCTTTCTCCCTGAGATCAGAAACAACACATGGATATCTGTTTGCTCCACTTCTATTCAACATTCTACTAATGGAAGGTCTAGCCAGGGTCAATTAAGCAAGAATATAAAATAAAAGCCATCCAGATTGGAAAGAAAGAAGTTAAAACTATCTTTATTTGCCAAAGAGATGACCTTTTATATAGAAAATTTTAAGGCATCCACTAAAAGACTATTAGTCCTAGTAAATGAGTTCAGTAAGAATGCAAGATCAATATACACAAATCAATCATATTTCTATAGAAATTAAATAAATGGAGAAAGATATCTTCTGTTCATGGATTGAAAGACTATTTTTAATTTTACTGTTTTTTAAAGGATTTTATTTATTTGAGAGAGAGACAGAGGCAGAGAATGAATGAATGCAGCAAGGGGCAGAGGGAGAGGGAGCAGCAGACTCCCTGCTGAGCAGGTAGCCTGAAGCAGGGTTTGATCTCATGATCCTGAGATCATGACCTGAGTTGAAGTCAGATGCATAACTGACTGAGGCACCCAGGTGCCCTAATATATATATTTTTTAATTAAAAAATTTTTTTTGGGGGGGGCACCTGAGTGGCTCAATGGGTTAAAGCCTCTGCCTTCGGCTTAGGTCATGATCACAGGGTCCTGGGATCGAGCCCCACATTGGGCTCTCTGCTCAGCATCCCTGCCCCCCTTTCTGCCTGCCTCTCTGCCTACTTGTGATTTCTATCTAATAAATAAATAAAATCTTTTAAAAAGAAAAAAAAAATTCAAGTAGGTTCCATGCCCAGCATAGACTTGAACTTACAACCTTGAGATCAAGAACTGAGATGAGATCAAGAGATGGATGCTTAACTTATTGAGCCACCTAGGCACCTCAAAAGACTTAATATTGTTAAGATGACACTACTACCTAAAACAATGCAGATTCAGCATAATCCCTATCAAAATGCCAGCTGGCATTTTTTGCAGAGATTGAAAAACTGATCTTAATTTATATGGAAATGCCATGGGTCCTGGATAGCCAGAACAATCTTGAAAAAGAACAAGGTTGGGAGGAGTCACACTTCCCAATTTAAAAACTTACCACAAAGCAACAGTAAACAATATCATATGAAAATGACACAAGGACAGAGAGACCAGTGGAATAGAATTGAGAATCCAGAAATAAACTCCTATATTATAGTTAACTGACTTTTGACAAGGGTACCAAGACCACTCCAACGGGGGAAAGAATAATTTGTCCAGCAAATGTTACTAGGATAAATGGATAGTCACATGCAAAGAATGAATGTGGATCCCTACCTCACACTATGTACATGTATTAACTCAAAATGGGCCAAAGACCCAAATACAAGAAAACTAAACGAGAGAACTGTTGGTTTTGTCACCTTGAATTAGACAATGTCTCAGACATGATCCCTAAAACACAAACCAAAGAAAAAAAACCAGATAAACTGGGCTTCATCAAAATTAAAAACTTGTATCTTGAAAGATACTATCAAGAAAGCAAACAACTTAAGGAATAAGATAAAGTATTTATAAACCATATATCTGATAAGGGCCTAGTAATCTAGAATATATAAAGAACACTTACAACAAAATACCACCCAATCAAAAAAAAAAATGGGCAAAGGATTCGAAACTGACTTTCTGAAGACATTCAGGGGGCCACAAGCACAGGAAAAGCTGCCCAACATCATTAGTCATTAGGGAAATGCAAATCAAAACTGTAACGAGATGGTTTTAAAAAGGAAAATAGTAAGTGCTAGTGAAGATGTGGAGACACGAACTTCTGTACACTGCTGGCGGGAACATGCAACTACAGTTCTTCTGGAGAACGTTTTGGCCATTTTTCAACAAGTCAGAGCTACCACATGACCCAGCAATTCCGCTCCTAAGGACAGACCTGAGAGAACTGAAAAAATGTTCACAGAAACTTGTCCACTGATGTTCACAGCAGCATGATACATGGTATGCAAAAGAGGGAAACAATGAATGTCCATCACTGGAAGCATGGACGAACAGAATGTGGAATGCGTCCATATGACGGAATATTACTCAGCCACAAAAAAGAACCAGCAGGATTCATGCTGCAACATGGGAAAACTTGAAGATGTTATCCTACGTGAAAGAAGCCAGATGAAAAGGACTAAATACTATATGATTCCGTTTCTATGAAAAGTCCAGAATGGGTAGATTCAGAGAGATAGACAGCAGATTTGTGGTTTCCAGACTGGCAGGGGGATGGGAGGGCTGAGAGGTTACTGCTCTTGGGTATAGGGCTTCTTCTTTTGGGGGTGATGCAAATGTTCTGGAATTAGACAGATGGTTACACTACCTTGTGAATATACTAAAAACCACTGAAATGGCTTATCCTTTGCAAGGGTTAATTTTTATGGTGTGTGAATCGAAAGATAAAAACCTTCACCCCCTACTGACTGGTGAATGACTGGGGTTAGTGAACCCATTACCAGTGGGAGTAAGTTCTCATCTCTCAGAGATCCTGAAGTAAAAGGTGGAGAATTCATTGCTCAAAATGTTCACACATACCGATAACCCCTCAAGCACAGAATGCAACAGAACATAAAATATTTCAACATTTTCCTCAATAATACAGCAAAAATATTTCATTTACACTCGTAAAATTGCTCTTTTCCAGCTTTTTAGAATTTGCTGTTTTTTTTTTTTTTTTAAAGAATACTGTACAAACCAGGAAGAAACCCATCTTGGACAGATGTAATTTATTATTAATCAGTGTGTGTTCTGGAAAATTTTCCTTAGACTCATTCCTTCATCCCACCAATATTTATTGAGCACTTACTATGTGCAAAAGCACTCTACCACGCACAAGGGATGTGGTGGCGCGCAACACAGCTGAATGTCCCTGCTGCTGTGGGGCTGACGAAGTAGTAAGAGTCTCAGAGAGGACACTGAATCTGAAGAAAGGGAGACGGAGGAACCCCACCGAGGGTCCGGGCAGGCATTACCGCGAAGGACGTGCCCACGCTCCAGTCTCTCTGGGGAACGGTCGGGACCGTGTGAAAATGCCAACAGTGTCACGGTTCCTTCTGGGGGGATTCGTGAGCACATGCTCTCTCTGGAACACATGCACACGAAATCGGGTGTATGTGATCTCCAGGTCGGCCTTTGGGACATGAGTGGGTCAATAACACTTGACAGCATGGTTTTTTTTAAATTTTATTATTTATTTATTTTAATACAAAGCTTTGGCATTAGCAATTTTATGAAAAAATAAAATGTACTAAAAATAAACGCTTGTGTGGCATGATTGGTAAATGATGCACAAAAATAGGTTCTTTTTTCCTTCAAGGCAATCAGTCAGAAAGCAGTTTTTTTTTCTTCTTCAAAACCACTCTACCCTGTGGAATGAAAGGAAAAAAAAAAGACAGAGGTCAAGAATTAGTTAAAGGAGAGTTGCCAATATTTTAAAATAACAGAGAAAGTGATCTTCACTGAAGGGTGGCCTTGGGCTGTCCCCAAAGCCTTCCCAGCCCCGCTGGATAAAGCCAGTCAGCTCCTGGCACTTTCCTGAACTCAGCAGCTTCAGATTTGTGGTCAAGTGGCTCGGTCACCTTACACGTGTGTGTGTACTCCCAGCAGGACTGCGGGGAAAAGCCCAGGCTAACAGCATCTTGTTTAGCAATAAGGAGACAGTTACCACATCATTTACAACTTTTCCTGGTTTCATGCATGTTCTCAGGGCTGTGTGTCCTGAAATCTAGGTCTGTGTCTTTGCAACAGGATCCCCCATTTATGCAACAAACAAGAATGTCAGTCTTTACTGTGAAACGAATTCTGCAGAGGACAGGCTTCCAGTGGGGAAGGCCCTCTCGGTGGACTTGCCCAGACTGCGTGCACGCACGTCCCTCAGTCGGGAGCCCGACGGAACGCGGGGTCTTGGGCTAACGCTGCTCCCTTCAGCCTGGCTCTGTGGGACTGCCCTAGCTCCCCAAAGCCTTGCACAGCTGGTTCACTTCCTTGGTTCCCAATTCATGTCTTTAGCGGTGCTTTCTCTCCTCTCCTCTCTGCCCAGTTCCATATCTGCGTTCCTGATCTCTTCATCTCTGGTCATTGCTCCCTCTTGATTTCCTCTCCTCCTCATGACTTCCTCCTTCAGCTCAGTATTTCACCTCACCCATCTTCCAGCCTCCAGTCTCTATAGGCCAGAGCGACTTCTCGTCCACAGAGATCCTCTTTTTGCTGAAAGGCCTGACACACTGCCTGCTATTTACAAGAACCCAGTCCAAATTCTGTAGTCGGTCTACCAACACCACCTCTTCCAGCAGACACATCAAACTCACAACTCCCTGACTCTGCTCTACTTTTTCCTCTTTGTGCCCTAATTATACCCGGCCTGGTTCCTGAGTCACCTCCTCCAGGAAGACCTTGATGACTCCCCTGGGCCACAGTGGCAGTTCTGTGGCCTCTACGTGACCCCAAGTAGCTGGGCCCTGTCTGTAGGCTCTCCCGTCCCTTCAGTGGGCGCCCTAAGCCTGAGCCCCGTGCAGGACAGCCCCTGCCCCACAGTGCCCCTGCAGGGCGAGGCCTGGTGCCTGGAGGTGCTGGGGACACTGAATGAGCCGCAGAAAGGCCACTCACCACTCCTCACAGAGCTCCGGACCTGACTGTTCACTGCAGCTCTGCTGAAGATCACACACTGATTTTATAAAACTTCCTCAGAGAAATCAGATATTAGAGGTCAGAACTTTGAATGGGTGAACCAAGATTTTTATACCTAATTTATCTGGCTGTTCTTCTAAGGACTATAAACTAATTCAGCCACAAGATAAAAGGTACTTGTGAAAACCAGAAATGACCACTATGGAGACAGAGCAGAAGTCCCAGCAAAGTTCACATTTCCAGAAAGCCAGCTAGCTCCCTCCACCATGTGATGTGGAGCCCGTAAATGTCTCTCTGGAATGGTCACAGATAAGCAGAGTAAAGAGGTGGGCCCAGAAACACAGGCTTGAACCACAAGCCCTTCTTCCTAGGGTATTTCTCAGGGGATCCCCCAGCCCCTCTGGCCCCCGGGTTTATTTTGTGTATATATCTATGCTCCGAGTGACTAAAAGGAGAAGTCAGTACTAACAGAAAGAAGAGGATATGGGGACAAGTTCAAAGTTGGCATTGCTACACGAAGGCTGCCTTAGAAAAAATAAACAATCCACCATGGATGCCGGTGGAAGCCAGAAGTACTCGGTTGAGAACCAGAAATTCAGGTTTTAGGTCTGTTTCTCAAACCGCAGCCTGCCGCCTGTTACTGGACCATAAGAGCAACGTGGGGTCCCAAGCAGCCTTAACAACCAGGTACAGAGAAAAGATCAGCAGACACTGCACATGCTGAGGAAAACGTCTGTGAAACCTGTTCCAGTTACACATGTGTGCATATGGGTCCCACGATGTAAGATGCGGTTTTTTTTTTTTTTTTTTAAAAGATTTTATTTGACACAGAGAGAGAAATCACAAGTAGGCAGAGAGGCAGGCAGAGAGAGAGAGAAGGGAGAAAGCAGGCTCCCTGCGGAGCAGAGCCTGATGCGGGGCTCGATCCCAGGACCCTGGGATCATGACCTGAGCTGAAGGCAGAGGCTTTAACCCACTGAGCCACCCAGGTGCCCCATAAAATGCGGTTCTTATAGCAGCAGGGGGTAAGGAAAAAAAAGAAAGTTCTAAAGTCACTGGTCCTGATACTTAAGGTTCTAAAAGAGGCAGCCAGCCACGGGGAGGGCACGTGATCCCTCCCGTCGGACGCGGATCCATCCAAGCAAAGGACCCTTCAGGACAGACAACCGAAGAAGCGCTCTCAGAACTGGAAGGAAACTCTTACCCTCCACAGGCTGTGGGGTCTGCCTCCGAACAGCGCCAGCCCTACAACTCATTTCTGTCTGCATTAGGTCCTAGCAACTTCCTAGCTTTCAGGGCACCACAGTGGCAGATGGGCCCTGCCAACTGGCATGAAGCTCTTAGTCTTTGGCGGCGCTCTACTTTCCTGCGGGTGCCCCAGAGCTCCTGAACCCCATGTAAGCCCACCCTCTGCCTGCACTGGCTGGTCCCCACGGGACTCTGCTGGGTGTCGCCCAGGGCCCCGCATGGGAGGGAGTTGGTGGGAGGTGTTCAGTGAACAGGAGCTGTTCTTGTCATCTTTGAGGGCCCTTCAAATACTTGGAGACATCCCTCACATCATCCTCAACTCCTCTCTTCTAAGCCAAGCATCCCCAAGACATCAAAATGATTCTATTTTCAGATCCTTTTATACTGAAACACACTAGTGTTCTTCTTAAGAGTGTGAGCACCTGGTGACTCAGCTGGTTGAGCGTCTGACTCTCGGTTTTCGGCTCAGGCTCAGGGTTGTGAGATTGAGCCCTGTGTCAAGGTGTCTGTCTGAAATTCTCTCCCTCCCTCTCCTTCTGCCCCTTGTCGGCTCACTCTCTCCAAAATAAATAAATCTTAAAAAAAAAAAAAAAAAAAAGAGTGTGAACAGAACAATTCAGAAATACTGAACAGAGAGTAAAATGGACACACCCATTCTTCTGACCGGGCTCATGAGTCTCTATCGCTCTGCCTTGGGGGAGCTGGCTCACCAGGCACACTGGTGGGGACGGCTCTGACCTGGGGCACAGCTAGGGCTCCCGGCCTCGGGTTATGCTGCATGTACTGTTCCAGTTTCTGTACGTGAACCACATCAGGTTCACTTCCTCCTGCTGAGACGGTTTTGGATCTTGAATGTCTGGGTTACACTCCCAGGCAGATCCTTGGGCACGAGTTCTAGGAATCAGAACCTAGGAACTGAGAAAGGACACGGTGGAGGATACCCAGCCGATCCTCCCGTTCAGCTCAAAATCCTACATCCTCTTCCTTGTCTCACAACTTGTGCCTCAAATAACAACAATGAAAACATACACTTTTCTTACGATGAGGGGAAAATCGACTGATATAACTGGAAGCTGATAAACACTGAGACCTAACAAGGTTTTCTGAATAATGAGGTAGAGCAACAAACCTCCTTTGGGAACTGAAGTTCACTAACACTGCCTACTGAGGTACTAAGAAATGGGGTATGAGAAGACAATAAATAAATTCACCTCACGTATACATGCTTCTTCGACTACTTTCCTATTTATATTTGCAAAGCCTCAACATTCACTAGAGTTGTTTGCCGTATTAAAAAATTAAAGCACAATTAGTCATGGTGAGTATTTTAATAGTATTTCAACACACTGGGAAGGGAGTGACTTCCCATCAGGCACCAGTGTCAGGTCAAGCCCTGGGTAACGGCGCGGGTGCCGAGTGTGGTGAGGGAGGCAGCCGGCTTGCCTGGCCTCCCCACGTCTGCCCTCACACGGGGCCTACAGTGCTGCCTCCTGCCCACTGGCTTTCACCAGGGACTGGAGTGGGTCAAGGTCCTGCTGCTGTCACAATACACAAGTTCAGGGTATTGCTGACAGAAGAGTAAACCAGGATGGGAGATAATGTGGGGAGGTGAATTTTGCTATCAACTTCCAGGATAAATCGCTCACATGGGAAAAGACGGACTCTACTCATACAGAAGACTATCTCACTCATGGATAAGGTTACCCAGAAAATCAGAACAGCAATTCAACTGAAAAGACAATCTCATTTTGGCCATAAGTTTTTGGTAAAGACAAAAAGGGAAGTAAGACAGATTTCAAAGAATTCATTAATGAAGATTAATTATAAATTTACTTGCTTATATAAACATTTCTGTGGAATTAAAATAACCTAGGAATTTTTCATCAACATTCTTGGGAAGGAGACACTGAGTAAGAGTGACTACTGTCTTTCTTTTACCCTCCACAATTAAGAGGCCCTTTAAAATATTAAGTAATTCATGTTACATAAAAAAGCCAACCTATAAAAGCACAATAGGAGAGAAAAAATCACCTAAAATCTTACTAAATTAAGATAATTACCAATTATATCTTGGTGACCGTTCTTTCATGCATCCATGTGTGTACACACACACACACACACACACACACACACTCTCTCTCTCTCTCTCCATGGGATCATGAAAATCGTCCTTCAGAGGAGTTCTGACTGAAGGCACAGAAATAGTATTTGGATGGACAACTTTGGTATCAACCCTCTGCGAAGGCTACTGGAAGAAGGGCTGGCCTCAGAAACGGATCTAAGATGGACGCTGAGACTGAGTCATACAGCCATTTACGCATGGAACTGAACTATCATGGCCTGGAGACTTTGATTTCTACAAGGTAACACGTCTACTGAGCCTTCTCTAAACCATCTGACTGATGTGTGACTTGAGCCTCTGGTAGGTCCTGGGTGGCAGCAAGGCAACTGTGAGGTCCCTTAATCGTTCTCTACAAGTGCCCGGAGTGCCTCTATCCGCTGTGACTGCTTTTTGCTCATCTGCAAAAGTCTTAAGGAGGGGGCTTACACCATCAGCTAGCTGATGGGGTCACTGTGAGAGGAAGCGAAAGAGGTGACTGCAGGCAAAATCAGTATTTCCTTCCAAACAGAGGGCCGAATCACGTGATTCAGTATTATTTCCTGGAAGAAAACTAAATTCATCTGCCGAATGATAAAGGCAGGGAGACGGTCATCTCGTTCCCAGGACCCCGGAAGATTCTCAGTGGAACTGCTAAGCTAACATTTACTGAGCACTTACTATGTACCAGGCACTGTGCTAAGCACTTTATATGCTACTTTGTAACACCTATGACGTTGTCCTGCTGTTATTCTTGTTTTCTGCAGGACTAAAATGAGCTTCCCGAGAAATACAGCTGCCCAGGCCTCCCAAGCAGACAATGGAAGAGCAGGGAGTCAAACCCAGGTTACGTCCAACTCTGGGGTCTGAGCAGTGAACACTGTGCTAAGCTGAAGTCAGCCTTCGTCAGGTGGGCTGACCTGTTGGAGGAGCAGCCGAGCACACACCTGCAGGCTGAAGGATGGCGACCAACCACAGCATCCTCCCAGTGTGAGCTAGGGGCAGGGATGCCTAAGGGCACTTCTTACAAGTATCTAGTCAACAGGTCAGGTTAGAGATAATAAAATCATGTCACTGTAAGGGGGGTTACTTGCCCATTTGTTTCCACAGCTGGGCAATGAGCATTCAATTAAATCAATTACAAGGGCTTGGCCGGTTATTACTAATCTGTCAAAATGCCAGGACATAAGTGCGTGTGGCGAGCACATGAATTCCAGTGGTGCTAATTCAGGTCTGTATCTGGGCTGTGTCCCAGGGACACTTTTACCTCTGATGAGTTTTCATAAATACTCGTAGAAGAAAGGACTCAATAAAACCTTACAGTAAATGACCTAAATTAAAAACAAAACAAACAAAACCAAAAACCTTTCCTGCATCTTACCCCCTTGGAAAGCAGCTCCTAGAATACTGCTGGATCAAAATGAACCTCGACAGTCAGCTAGCCCAGTTTCGCCTTAAAACCTCTGACCTCCAGCAGTCCTGACAGGTAACACATCTCATCCTGAGCATTCCCCATGGCAAACTGTCTCCCTGGTGCGGGGGCCTGGCTGACAAGTGGGTCTTCCTTTCCCTGAGATGAAATCCGCCTTCCCGTCCCCTGCCCTCTGGTCCTCATTTTGCCCCACCGAAATATAGTTGACACTTCCCCCTGACAGTCTTCCCAATATCTGGAAACAGTGGGTCTTGCTGATTGCTTCTTTCTTGCAGGCTACACATCCATGTCACTGTCCCTCGACCCCAGGTCAGGGTGCCAGTGTTCCGTCAAAAGCTATGTATGTAAGAATCCGGGTAAAGTCTGCTGGGCCTATTCCTGCCAATGATCAGGACATGGACCTTCTTGACATCCCGTGACTGTACGGGCACCCTTGGTCGTCTGCATCACACAGCTGCTGTCCTCTATGCTGTGGCTAGCGAAAGCCCCTAGATCTTTCCTCCCGGGAGCTCTTGTTGCTGAGCAAGGTAACCTCCCGATCTGCATCCTGACTACAAGTACATAGTCACGAAATACCTTACTCTGCTAGGTATGATATCATCAGGATCACTACGCAACTGGTGGAAGCCAATTTTCACCAGCTTTATGAAAATTACAAGTTTTCTTGGGGTCATCTGGCACATGCAATCCAAAAAATAATTTGTTACTTACTCATTAGCATTCAAGCTAGCTGTGGCTCTGATGATCATGTAGCAGAGTGTGAGAGCACTGAGGAGGCCAAAACTGGCAATAATAAACCATTCTTCTGTTGACAAAGGAAAGGGAGGAAATCACTCTGGGGAGAAGGCTTAAGTCAAATCGATGTCAACATTTCCCTCAAATGCAACGAAGCAGACGTCAACGGAGGTGTAAGCCAAGACTGGCCCAAGGAAGTGAAGCAGGAGGAGGTTTGCCAGAGAGCTACTAACTGGAGAAGGTTAGTGGAGGTAGTGGTGAGAGCTGCAAGGGAGAAAGGAAAGCATGGCCCAGACAGTTCTTCCAGTTAAGGTCCTGATGTCTGTGAGGAGTGTGGCCACCGAAAAGCGTGCAGGAGAAACAGGTCTATCAGATTGCACATGGACAGAGATTTTTAAATCACTGCTTTACATGACAGCACAGTGGACTTAGCCACACTTCTATAACCTTTCCTTCTTCGTTCTGTCACTTCTGCGTGGTTGTGTCACTCATTCTTAGCGGAAGGCTTATAAATACGGAGTAGGGGTCCCAGAAGTCTTGGGGGCACTCCACGCAGTCCGCAGGCTGGTCTTCTGGTCTTTCTTTTCTCCTGGGCTTGGGCTTACTTACAGCCTTTATGTAAAAAGGACACCTTACTGGTGTCTCCTGGAAAGGACTGCCTTTCCCACCCCCACCGGCAGGAAGCGGCTCTGGCTGTGTCAAGCAGGTGACTCACCAGAAAGCTGGCCCATCAGAGGGTTGAAAATCTCTGATACACAGAACTCTAGAAATTTCAGCTAGCCTCCTTCTAGATCCAGGAAGTCAGTTAATGTTTTCCCTTCTCTTGAAAGCCCATGCCATCAAGATAATGTTCCACAAACATTCTTTATCTGAAAACCTCCAAAATAACTTGTGAACCAATCCTGACTTCCTAGTAAGAGTGAACTACAAAACATTTCCTAGAGTCTGTGCTACCCGGGGCCGGTTTAACAAAGTGGCTCACAGCGAAGCCCCTCTGTATCGTCAGCAGGGCAGCTGGAAGACACTTGGCCTTGGAATGCCCAAAGTTTACATGCGGAAGTGGAGCGTGTAACACGCATGTTCTCAATCTGGTGTCCACCAGTCCCACAGATATGCAAAGCTATGAGTTCCTAGGAATTTTTCTAGAAAAAGGTTCTTATATTTTCATTGGATTTTAAAGGTGGTGATCTTCAAAAGGTTAAGAATTGCCCTTCAGGGCTCCAGGATGATGAGTCTCTTCCATGAGCATCAGCCATCTTGTTTTATACTATTAAAATGCTTAGCAAACTGTTTCTTTTTTTGGTAGTAGTGCTGCCACTGCTTCCTGGATTATAAATTCCTTGAGAGTACAGTGAATTTATAAGGTTTTAAGTAAAAAAATGAACATTTAAGAACCAACACCAAACTGGCCATCTTTACCTGCGTGGATTTTAAGTTAGGAAAAATGGACACTGGCATTTGAAAAAAATTAAGAGATAACTGGTCATCAGGATCAAGAAGCTTCACCCGGTGTTCTTTACTTATTTTTTTCTTCTTAGAGACCTTTAGACGTGATAAATAGACTGAGTTTTAGAGCTGCAAGTTCCGTGTTTCTGCATTCTGAACAGACCATTCACAGACGCATGGCATTTAGGTTATAAAAACTAGTAACCAAAAAGAAGCAGGTGCAACCACAATGATCCCCTGTGGGCCCAGGGGCATTCTGGCAGCAGCCGGGCCCCTGGTCAGCCCTGCCCACCCCACTGGGTACTTAGCACAGTGCCTTGCACAGTGGATGCTGGGACACTACAGAACTTTGAGGGAAAAGGTGAGGTTGCTTTGGGTTAATTTAACCACATGAATTGATTAACATGTGTCAATTCCACTAAAGGTGATTCATTTCATACACGAAGTAACATTTTTTTATCATCAAAATGTAAGATTTTGAAAGGGCATTTCGGCATAAAATATAATGGGATCAGAACTTAATGTAGTAGTAGGTGCTCAATAAATGTCGATCAATGAAGAGCCTACAAAAACTCACTGATAAACAAATAACCTGTTTCCTTTATTGCTATTGGATCCGTTTTTAAAAATCTACCCCCTAAAACCTGAAAACATGAAAAGCTGTTAAAACAAATCGCCAGGACGTGGTAGGAAATGAGTCAAACTGCATCAAAGAATACTTTTCCTTGTTTTATAACTGAATGAAGTCTCCCTGAGTTTAGACAAACGATAGCACAAATGCTAGGACACTGTTCATGACTACTAATCTCTGGTCGCTGGGAAACATGTGCACTGCAATTGAGCAGCCCAGACATGCCTTACTACATGGAGGAAAAATCCTTCGTGACGGCTTTCTCCGCGCCGCGGCCTCGTGGGGCTTAGGGCTGGAAGCGACAGCAAGCGACAGCACGCACTGGGGAAGGCAGCACCACAGTGGTGACAAGGAGCGCGGAGAGAGGCGGTTAGATGGAGAGACCACGTAGAGGATGGAATTGAAGGGGACAGCTGGCTTGTTACAGGGTGAATGCCCACAGGGCCCACACACACACACGCTGGCCGGCCCACGCACACTGTCCTTTAGCCTTGGCCATTGACACACTCGGAGCGCCACGTCTCTCCTCAGCAACACTTCACCCGGCAAGACGTTCCAGCCTAGTGAGAGCGTTTTTAAAAGCACATCCTCGTTTGGCTTTTTCCCGCCCCAGATACAGTGACCCCAAAGAGGGAAGTGCCAAGACACCAGACTTCATAAAGTGAAGTGAGCAGCAGCAGGATGTCTCAACCGCCCCCGGAGCTGTTCAACTCTGTTCAGATTCTGCCCTGGCTTTGCACAAAGCCGCCTGCAGCCTGGTGCTTGCGGCTGGTGACACCACACGTGACACCCCGCGTCGCATCCCAGTGTGACCGCTTCCAACGCCCGTGGGCAAGGCAGTCATCAAAGCAGGTGTCTGTACAGCTACTGAGACAACTTGTCAGACGGCAGCTGTTCTGACTTAGTACACAAAAATCCACAAGCTCCTTATTACAAGGAAAGGTCTGTCTTCCCAAATACCCGTTTCAACAGCAGTATCTGTCACTTCCTCCGTTACAGACTAACTCCCTGGCCTGGGTGACTGCCTCCTCTGCCGTCTGGAGCAGTCAACACACACCAAGCCACAGCAGCAAACCTGCCCTGTGCCTGGTACAGGGCCCCACTTACTTGTTACTGCAATGTTGATCTCTCCCGTTCTGGGAGTGAGCTCCCCATCCTGAGGAAGAGGCGAGATCCCCGAAGTTCGAAGTGGCTCGAGGCCTAGGGAGTTGTCGCTGGCAAGGTCGCCTAGGGCTGATCTTCGGTTAACGGCCTGGGTTCTGGTGAGCCTTTCCATGTCAAACGCTACGTTATCAGTACATGGCAAATTTGGCTGCAAAACATTCCCAGATTAAGAGTACTTAGAAGCATAGCAAATCTCTGACAAAATTCTAAATGTCTGACACCCTGCTGACAGACTTAAGGATTTTTTTTTCCATGTGACTTCCTCTCATTTCTTTCCCCATTTACCCTTTCTCACCCAAGGGTTTTCCTTTAAAAGAAACAGATGATTTCCCCCCAAACATGATACAAAGGAAACCAAAATCCACTGCAGAGCTGAGAAAACTGGACACTTGAGCCTCACGAAGAGAAGACAAGCTCTGGCGGACACAGCTAAATGACAAACAGGAAAACGCCTCACTCTAGGTCTTCCAGTAATGCTGAGGGAGGGCAGAGAACATCAAATACTGCTTTCCTCCTACTAACTTCTCTGAAATGCCCTGCTCTGAAAAAGTTTTTAAATGTCTTCTACCTTTAGACAGAAGGAAAGCACACGACCAAGAGGAGATCAACGGTGAAAAGACCTTTGAGCTGTGGGTAAACCATTGGTTTCAAAATCAAAGCATCTGGCCCTGAAGGAGAGGTACAGAGCTGCTCTGAGCCAAAGCTTACCCACTAAAAAATGGGTGCGAGGTCTCCTGAGGAAGCAAGATGGCTATCTGATTTCCCCAGCAGCCTTCAGTTCCAGCAGCCAGCACTGGAAGCAGAGTAGGGAAGGATGGCGGAGAGGAGCTCAAGAATGGAGAAGTGACAGCTAACGAGACCCACAGCAATGGCTTCCTGGGTAGAAGAACTGCTCTAGATTGCCCCACAGCCAGAGGAAAATGCTTAGAATGATACCCAGTTAGAAGAGGTTTACTATGGCTTTTAGATTTAAAATTATGAGAGCTTGTAATAGACTCCAGAAGGATGTTCTTTAAAAACACCAGGGAGATGTGTCTGTACTTCAAAGAACAGGACTGAAGGCAAACCAACCACACCAACCAAAAGAGGCAAAGTTAATACTTCTGGAAACATCTGCCACACATCAGATATCAGGGCGGATGTTCTATGCTAAACACTTCCCATGGGGAGTGACTATTCCCCATGTCTGGACACATTTGGACTGTGTGACTGGTGAGTGACTGTGACTACTAGCCTTTGGGAGCCGCCAAGGATGTGGGGGACACTCTACGGGGCACAGGATGCCCCCCACCCTGATGGAATGATCTGGTCCAGTGTCAGCCGTTCTGAGGAAGAGTAACCCTATGTTCAACTATATCAGTGACATGGTCTCTGGAGCTGGGAGGAGCCACACTGCCCGCCTGGACCTCTCGGGTGTTGACCGATGGCATATTTCACGTGGGATTTCTCAGACGAGCTTTGGGTTGCAAAGCTAAAATGAGCAACTCATCTGCTGGACACACCAAACTTCTGGTCCCACAAGGAAATCATTCATCCACTCTTTCTTGAGACCAGCAAGTATTTTATTTTCCTCGAAGGGGCATTAATTTTGGACAGATATGTCCTCCAGGGCGACCTGGAGGAAGTCTCCCAAGGTCCTTGGTGAGTCAGTGCTGACCCGCCTGGCCAGAGCTGAATGAAGAACTGTGTCGCCTTGGACCAAAGGCCTTGCCAGGCGCTCACCACCCACCTTCATGTCCAGTGGCTGACCAGGGAGCGAAGCCAGATTCAAGAGAACGAAACTTAAGTGATGACATAGTTTTATAAGATGCTGAATGAGGAAAAAATTTACTACAGGACCAAAGTCAAAAGTCTCTATTTCTAGCCCTTAATAACAAAACAAAACAAATACCCCCCCCCACAAACCCTGTAATGAAAGCAAACCCCATCCCTCTCTCTGTTGCCATTCTTCCCTGCATTTCCACCACCCAATGGCTTCCGAGTGGACTAGTTCAGGTCTTTATCTTCTCTTCTGGGAGTTCCCCAAGACGGGTTGGACTCTAAGAATGTGGAAGAATGGCCGTGTGGCAGAGAAAGCTGTGCTCTCTAGGGAGACTTAACTGCACACCTGTCCCATGCTGGCTGGCTCATATGCAGACACCACCACACAAAAGGAGTGACAAAACAGGAAACATACCACAATTCCCAGGGCCTTCAAAATATTAAGTTTGCACATTGGACAGGTACAATGTTCACTAAGCCAGGGATCCACGCAGGACTTGTGGAAAACATGCCTATAAAAACAAAACACAAGAAATGGAGAGTTGTATCATGGATTATATACTGAACAACTGTTAGACCCAGAAATGGAATTTTAGTTAGTCTGTTTCTCCCTCCTTTTGGAAATATCGGCAAGTCCTAAGAGAAAAATATTGGGGATGTATTAAAATACAGCTGGCAGAAAACTTCCTGACCCCAATCTGTATGCTAAAAACTGGCAAGTGGTATTTGGCAGTTCAGTCCTTTTATTCTAGCATTTGAAGAAACAGGATTTTCCTTAAGAATGGAACAAACTATACCTTATCAATCACTTATGCTTTATACAACAGCCAGAGTAGAAGGGAAACTGAAGAAGGTACGAACCAAGGGTTGAATGAAGAGTTTTCTGCACAACCATGAATTATTCATGGAACTTGGTTTCCATGTCATTTATAACATTATTTAAGAAGACTTCTAGGCATCGGGGCGCCTGGGTGGCTCAGTGGGTTAAGCCGCTGCCTTCGGCTCAGGTCATGATCTCGGGGTCCTGGGATCGAGTCCCGCATCGGGCTCTCTGCTCAGCAGGGAGCCTGCTTCCTCCTCTCTCTCTCTCTCTCTCTGCCTCTCTGCCTACTTGTGATCTCTCTCTGTCAAATAAATAAAATAAAATCTTTAAAAAAAAAAAAAAAAAGAAGACTTCTAGGCAATGTTTTAAATGTGAAAGTTAGGGGCGCCTGGGTGGCTCAGTTGGTTGAGCAACTGCCTTTGGCTTGGGTCATGATCCTAGAGTCTCAGGATCGAGTCCCACATTGGGCTCCCAGCTCCACGGTAAGTCTGTTTCTCCCTCTGACCTTCTCACCTCTCATGCTCTCTCTCACTGTGTCTCTCAAATAAATAAATAAAATCTTAATAAATAAATAAATAAATATGAAAGTTATGAGGTGGTTAGGAGTGTTTTAAAGATGAAGGGTGCCTAGGAATACGGTGACACTGAGCCAACAGTTTTCATTGGAAATGTGAAGGGGAGAGAGAAAGGATGGGTGATTTTTTTTTTTTTTTCACTCAGGAGAGTGGAAGTCAGTCTTGTGATGGAAAAGCAGTCACAGAGTCTTGCATTCTTAAAAAAGGGACCTGTGCCTTGTGGAAGGGAGACTTTGAGGGAGCTATGGCAATCACTTCTCAAGTTCAAGGACTCCCAATGGCAGCTGGTAGAAGCTAAAATGAGGCCCCAGAGTCCAGGCCAGAGAGGGAGAGAGGCGGGTGCCAGGACACATAGCCTGGGCACCTCAGAGGAACTATACTTGGAGTCTCAAGATAAGATAAAAAAGAAATTTCAAGAAAGATATCAGATGGAAACATGGTACGCCTTTACAACTTTGTGAATCTGTAATTTATGTGTGGCTTATAATTATATGCAGCTGCTTAAAAATGCAGTTTTCATCAAATTAGGAAGGGGTCTAAACATCTCGCTGCTTTACTTGGGATTTGGAAGAAACATGCATGCTTACAGCTTCAACCTCAACACTGGATCCGCACCCACCTACTGACACTTGGTGACTTTGCCCTCACTTCTTCGGGGAAGAATAAAGATCTCGAAGACTGATTTTATCAGTGCAGTGAACCAGAACTTCCTTGTCCCAGTTGGCTTTTATTTAAACCTGCAAGTTTTTACTCAAGGGGCAAAAGTCATCAAACCATAGGTGAGCCCGAAATTCATTTAGTACACACAAAGCACATCCACTTCTTGTTCTGGTATCCTCGTAGGAGAGTGCTTGGATTGGGGGGAGGGGTTCAGGGGGTGGGGGAAAGGGCTCCTGCCTGCAGGGTCCCATACCCCAGCAGCTGTCAACTGTGCCAGAGTTCACTATAGTCTGGTAAAGACTAGCATAAGGCTTCTAATCTTTCTGGGGATACAGACCCCTTTAGGTCGACTAAGTGACAGGATCTTTCACCTCACAAGGGTGTATCTGCCTAACCTCTGACCTATAGACCTCTGAAGGTCTGGTTAGTGCCGGGTTGGTTAGTGGGACAGGTGATGGAGGCCAGCTTCATGTGGGGTGGATGATGGACTTTGGGTGGTTGGCAGGTGACAGGAGAGAAGAGGCTGCGTGACCTGTGATGGGTCCACTGGCATCAGCTGTTTGCAGAGACCCTGGTTTCAGCAAGTAGCCCCAGCCTGGGGGGCAAATGGTGGTTTGCTCTCCTGGCTGTCCATCATTAGCATTTTCACTTTTCTTTTTTTCTTAGCCTACTATAGAAATGCCTTTCATTTCTATTACTGATTGTTCAGAAAAAGATGGTATAATCCCATATTTAATTTTTAAAGCTGCATGAGCTGAGTGTTCTTTGTTTATCTGTTCCTTAACTTTAGTTATACACAGGTTTTCCCTATGTTGGGGTTTTAAACTGTTCCCTTTGAGGTTTGTTGATGTAAAGGACTGTCCCTCCATCCCGCCTTGCAGTACAGTAATGGACAACTATGACTAACTGGGTCTCCAGGGAGAAACTCAGAACGTCTCCCTTCCCTAGCTGACCCCAAATCTGAAGAAATTAAGTTTTTTTCCTTAAACTAAAAAAATCTTTTCCTTGTAACTGTGTGTGTACCCTGTGTTTCTCCTCTTGACCACCCCAACCCCAGTCAGCCACCTACCCACTCCCTCCTTCGACAGAGTCCCCGAGAGCCCGGTTCCTGCACCTCACCTTGTGGGGAGATGCGGAGGTTGTCAGCCTGGCTCCCACACATGCCCCTCTCGTCTGAAAACGGCCCCGCAGCTTCCCTGTTCACCCACGGGCCCTCTGATGCAGACCCCCTGCCTCCTCGGGGCCACTGCTGCTATCTTGGTGGGTAACTGCCCTGTGTTCCTTCTTGCCCTCCTCACCCAACCCCTTCCCCTCTTGTGTCACTGCTGCACAAAGCTCGGCAGTGGCCCGCCCATTCCTCCCAGACACACTTCTGCCTCCCCAGTCTGAGCCCGCCTCCTGGCTGTGTCAGCATGGAGCTGCCAGGCCTAGAGGCGAAGGCACGTGCTGTTTGGAGCGGCAAGTGATGAGCTGTCGTAGAATATTTAGAAAACCCCCAGCGGCGTGCAAATGCAAGGTACCATTAAACACGTGCTCAGCCAAAGTCATGCTAACGTTTCCCACACTAGCCCAACAAGTGGTAAGAACATGTGTGCAGGCCTCTGGTGCCAGCATGCCCAGCACCAGCGATGTCTGACTAGCTCACAGGTGTACCCTGGGCCCACATAGTCACCTCAGTGGGTGGCTCCAGGGGCCAGCCAGAGAAGCCCTTCCCACTGTGATAAAAGATTCGAGCAGTCAGAGTACACGTGAAAGCAGGAGATGCGCCGAGGATCAGTGAAACGTGGAAAGAACAAGCAGATCAGAACTTCGGGAAAAAAGCTCTTTATTCCTGCAAGAAATGCTCTGGGGTACAGAATGCAGAGTGAAACCAGTAGTAGGGCGCCCTCCTCTTTCCTACTTCCTGCACAGCTCACAAACTGGAGAGGGCAGAGCAATGGCCGGAGGTGGGGAGAGGAGGGTGCACTGGAGCTGAGTGGTTTTCCCAGCTCCTCTTGGTACTGTGCAAGAGCCTGGCAAATATAGAGGGATCCAGAATTATGAAAGGTCAGAGATGAGAACTCTTCCCCCTTGCCGGGCTGGCAGCAGACACTGCTGGAACAGGCTCTCCCTCAAGGTTGGGATACTCCCGTGATGCCTGACGCAGTGGCCAGAGGATGGACCCCTTTTAGGCTCCCTACGTAGCATCCTGGACACATGGTGATCTGAGCGATGGCCCTTGACTTCTGAAAAGTATTTTTAACTACTAAAAGAATGTTGTGGTTGACCTTTAAATAAGAGGTCTAAATAAGGTGACAGTTTCTAAGACGTGCTGGCTAACTTCCAAGGATGATCAGCTGTAATCAACAGACACAAGCAGGAGGCGCCCAAACGAGGCCAAGAGCCATCTGTCCACAGTAAATTAATATGACGGAAGAGGAAAAAGAAAGGTCATGCAGTAAAAAGGCAGCAATGCATGAGCTCTGCTCTCTCTAGATAGAAAGTCTAAGTTCAGTCTGCAGAGAAGCTTGTTAAAAATTAAGGATGGAGGGGCCTCTGGGTGGCTCAGTCGGTTAAGCGTCTGCCTTTGGCTCCGGTCATGATCCCAGGGTCCTGGGATTGAGCCCTGCATCGGGCTCTCTGCTCGGCAGGGGGCCTGCTTCTCCCACTTTCTCTGCCTGCCTCTCTGCTACTTGTGCTCTTTCTCTCTGTCAAAGAAATAAATAAAATCTTTAAAAAAAGAAATTAAGGATGGACAGAAACAAAGGCACCTGGGCTTTCCTTGGTTCCTCACTCAAGTGAAGAACGGACAGTGAGCACAGCTCCTTTCTAAAGTCTGGCCGTGAAGGGAGCAGCCGCAGGATGGTGTTTAGCAATGGCTTATGACAATGGCACAGGACGGGCTTGAATATGATGAAATGTTGGCGTACAGACCAAAAGAACAAAAACTGGCAGGGGCAGAGTCAGCAGAGTAAGGTTCCCTGGGCACAGGGAAGCTGGGGTGGAAAGAGTGTGTCAGAACAAAAGGAGCCCGCCGCCATCCTGATCGGAAGGGACACTGCAAGGCTGGGTGGGGAGGCAGGAGCACCGAAAGCTTGAGGCCGGGAAGCGGAGGTAATTTTGGGGTCAAACAACCACAACTTTGTCCGTGAAGCTGCGGGGGAAGCTATCTGGCCAGAGTGAGGAACAAAGGGATGAGCCACAGTGTTTAAAGGAGAATGAACAAGGAGAGCCAACCAGGGAAAGAGACAGGTGCTCTGTGCAACACTCCAGGCCCAGCTGGGGTGGGGGGTGGGGCAGAGAGAGTCCCATGGGAGGCAGAGAGGCGCCAGCACGCTCAAGGGAGAGCTAACAGAGTCACCCTTCTGCTCTGTTCCAAAGCCCTACAGACAAAAGAGGAAGGGCAGGATGTCCCAGGCAGAGGGAAGAAAGGAGGTAGCAACCCACAGCCCAAATTCATCTGTAAGTATCCTAGAGGGGGTCCCCCAGAAACCAGAGGTGTGGGGAAGATGTGAAGTGAAGATGGGAGATCTGGCCGAGGCCACCCTCTATGTGAGTGGTGGCCTCGACTGTGTGTAGGGGCGGCCAGGGACACTGCTAAAGATCCTGTGATGCACAGGCCAGCTGCCCCACCCCCGACCCCAAAGGATCCCAAAGAATCATGTGGTCCCAAAAGTCAACAGTACCAAGGCTCAGAAACCTTGCTCTGGGTGGGAAGCTGTTGATCCCGGTCCCATAGAACGTTGCTCGACGTACAAGGTTAATTTTTCCTATACCTGAGAATCCTGCTGTTGGTACCATTTCAGTGAGGTAAACGGCTGTGCTGAGCAGAGAAGGCTACCACTTGCTGAGGCTTCAGGAGTACGTGTAATGGAGAGCACCCGGCCCCAGAGCAGAAGGGGGACTTGGGCAGAGCGTCAGACAAGGAGGCAGCAACAGAACACAACCCACCGAGGACGTAGTGCCCTAACAGCGGGCACAGAGAAATGTCATTAAGTTTGCCAGAATTCTAACATCCAAAAGCAGACCGCAGCCACAGGCACAGCCACAGAAGGGCGAGGCCCGGGACGGAGGGGCACACTGTGGAGTGCTGCTCAGGTGACTATTACGAGCCACAGGCCCAGGCTCTGGGTTGTGTTTTTCTTAACACTCCCCACGGATTCCGACACACCGTCTGGTTTGGAGAGCACTGGATTAAGTTAAGAAAAAGGAGAACGAAGAATCAAACTTTGGAACAGCCAGTGCTCAGGAGGCGGGGAGGAGGGTGAGCAAGCTTCCAGAGTAGTCTATTTTTGGCGGAGGCCTCCCTGAGGAAGACACTCTCGAGCTAGTAACAACCACGATTGGCTTCAGAGGCCTTTGTTCTTCCGTCCAGATGGTCCCTCTGGGGGGGTGAGAGGGACCCTGGCCTGAAATAGGAAGACAGAATTTGGAAAGACTTTGCCTCTTCCTGGTGATTCTGGTGTCAGAGATCTGTGCAGGTGAAAACAGGTTTAAAACCAGCTAAGAGTGGGTAATGCTTTATACTGTACCTACTGATCTTCCTGGTTTGTATTTGGATGTGTATTTCCTCCAGCCTCACGTTTTAAATCATACCTGATGGCAGCTGAAGGAAATATGCTAATTATGCAATTTAATTTTCTACAGGAAATGTACTGTTAGTTTTGTAGATTTTCCTTTATAAGTAAACTAGATTGACTTGAATTCTAGAAGCTGGTTTTCTGTTTCAGCATATGGAATTATTCTTAAGTTCTATGATTAAATGATTTTCTATGGAAAAAAACAAAAACCCTCACAGATCTCTCTAGGTTTAAAATCGATGACTTTGGAAAGAAAATGGTACCGGCAGCCTCATGGAGATAACCACTGACAATTATTTCATTTGTTCACGTGTTCTGTGTTAATAAGTGGTCAGCGTGGTTATGTTTTAAGGGAGCAGAAAAAGAAGAGTTAAAGTCTTTGATTTGAGGCTTCTCAGTAGGCGAATTTGTATTTTTTCCATTCGACATGCTTCTAAAGAACATTTGCTCTATTTAGAGCCCCACACACGAGTGAATGTGGCCCGATATACAGAGCAGAAAAGGCAGACCTTTACTTGGACTCCCCTGTTTCTGGACCATGAGACCCTGGCATCTACCAGGAGGGTCCTTGTCCCTCAGGTACAGCGGGGAGAAAAGCACGGACCCTGGCACAGGACAGTAATCTCAAGGGCACCCAGCAGAGGGCCTGGCCCAGCAGCCAGTCCGAGTAACCCAGGTTCAGAAGGATTGGTCCAAGTCCTAGAGTTTTGGTTCCCGGCGACAAGTGAACACCACAGAGCCTTCACGGGAGGGCCTAGTGATGCACTGGGATTTAACAGGACGAGGAGCAAGGGGCTCCTTTTGAAACCTATGAGAGTCCCAGAATTGAACATTCTTGACTGTTATGGTCTTAGGCTATGATGTGCCCAAAGGTTCTCCTCAAGTTTCTCACCAGCAGCGGAGGCCTGCTGTCAGTGTGTGGCGAGGCACACAGATCCTGCCGACTGCTACCCTGCTCACAGGTAATGTGGTGTCCCGCCCCTGCCTGCCGCCAGAGCCTGGCAAGCAGGCGCCGAGAGCCAGTGTGACCCTCGCCCTGAGAGGGGGGCGTGCGTGCCCCACAAGCAGCACTCTATTTTTTTTTTTTTTAGATTTTATTTATTTATTTGACAGACAGAGATCACAAGTAGGCAGAGAGGCAGACAGAGAGAGGAGGAAGCAGGCTCCCTGCTGAGCAGAGAGCACAATGCGGGGCTCGATCCCAGGACCCTGGGATCATGACCTGAGCCGAAGGCAGAGGCTTTAACCCACTGAGCCACCCAGGCGCCCCAGCAGCACTCTATTTTAAACAAAGGATGCGGACATACTTGCAGGGGAGAATCCGCACCACATCATTCTGCTTGTAGCTCTCGATACAGACTGCGCAGTGGTCGAAGTCGGGGTCTGTCTCCTGTGAGGAGAAGCACAGGCATGAGAGTCATAGGCTAGAACAGAAGCCATACAGAAACGGGGAGACAATCCAGCAGAGCATCTTCCCATGGCACCCACAGCGAGCAAACCGTTAGGAAGTGAACAGCTACCAACACTTCTCATGTTTTCAGTTGCTTAACTGCACTGACCCAAATGGTACCAAAACCCCTCTACCTCGTTTTGAAACTATGTTGTAATAGTTACTGCTAATTCTATTTGTGAAGGGTCTTAGAAAGTAGAATTTTTACTTGTGTTTCAAGATTCAAACACACCATCACCGTGGGCACCCTCCTCTCACCCCACCACGGCGGCATCATGGCTCTGGGCCAGCAGGTTTCCCCACACACCCTCCACAGTGTGGGTCGTCCTCTGACCATGTATCAGAGTGCAGGCAGAAAAGATGGTGAGCCCCCAAAAGACCAAGCCCCAAGGATGGGAGCTGGTCCCAGGTCTGGGGTAGAGAACAATCATGGCCCGACCCAACCCTGGGTCTTTGTGGACACTCAGGAGGACTCAGCTGGGTGGTCGGCCACCCAGGTTAACTGGCTTCCTTCCTTGCCCATGCCAGGAAGGGACTCCCCTGAATTGTCGTAAGTGGATCACTACCAGAACGTAAGCCAGGAAAGGGGAGACAACATGCTGTGTCACAGCCACCAGGACTGAAACTCAGTGGGACAACTCTGGGTAGGTCTAGGAGATGCAAACTTGGTAGAGGTGTTGGTGTGAATAAGGAAAGACTATTTGGTGTTAGCCTGAAGGACAACATAGGATGGGTAGTTTAGACCAGCTCTGGGGAATTTCAATTGATGTGGCAGCTGAAGGCCACCAGGCCAAAAGGGTGACTATTCCCTCTGGGATTAGACAGCTGCTGTCCTGATGCTGCTTTTACTTTCTGCCGATGTTTTTACCTGTTTCTTCCCTTAGTGTTCACTGAAAAGGTCTCCACCCTCCAGAGCCGTGTCAAGGGGGTGGGAATAAAAACGGGTGAAGTCAAGAAAATGGAGAAACTACAGAGGATGGAGAATTGTCTGAAATTACCCTCCCAGGGCTGTTCATCACAATGTGAGAGCCGAGTGCGCTGCAGAAAACAGCTTTGGGCTTATGCCTGTAGAGGTACAACTTTTCCTTCTAGATAACCGAATGCATGGCGTGCTGGCTCCAACCCCAAGCTGCTGTTTGGTCCTCACGCAGCAGAAGCAGGCTCCATGTGATGCGAGGCCCGACCGGTAGCTCTGGTGAGCCGTCTCAGCCACGGCCTCAGTCACTGGCTTTCTCACTCGGTCTCCCCACGCCAAGGGCCCAACCCTGACACACTGGGCGCTTTCTTCCAACTCTCTGGCCCACTGGGCAGCACCTTATGAAGGACACTCCCGGGAGATGTGGGGCTCCAGCTCTCTGGTGAACTGGTGAGGGACTAAAACACAAAGGAAGCACAGGGAAGAGGACGTATACTCCTGGCCACTGAGGGCACCAACTGACCCATGAGGGCTCTGCCTGAAGGCATCCTTGGCTGCGGTGCGACACCACGGCTAGGGTAAGGAGACCAGTGCAGCTGGTAATGGAGGAGCACTGCAAGTCCAGGAGAGTCAGAAACTCTAGGGATGGCCTCCAAATGAGGCATGCTAAGGGTAAGAGTTCAAAGGGAGGCTAGTCTAAAATGAAGCACTAGATCGTATACCCAGAGAGGCACAAATGATTAGGGTGTGTTCTTTCCCACCAAATCGAAGATGAAACTACATTACTGTTTTTATAATGTCAAAGTTATTTCGCTACCATACCTTATCACCCTTTTTTACTGTTCTGGTGGTCAATTTGCTGATGGCTTTCTTGGCAGCATCTCCAAGACGACGCTATGACAATTACAAAGAAAAACAGACATTAATGCGAGATCTCTAGATGACGTCCTTCACTTTAAAGTCGTTAAATGTATAAAGCCTCTGTTATCCCATAACATTCCCTAGGTCATGTCACAGGAAAGGATTCTAACAAAGCAATTAAAAAAAGAGAAAAACTGGCAATTTTCCCATAGATTCAGCTTTCTGAATTGAATTACTGAATTATCCTGAACATTGAATGAACCTTGAATAGTTCAAGAGTATATATAGTGGGAAAAAAACAACAGGGTCATAACCACTGCTGCATCCCTGTGTTTAATAAACCTCTGAAATACTACAGTGTTAACCGAGATCTACTTCTTGGACCTGTCAGAGCCGCAAGCATGGCCCTCATGGCTCTGGGACAATCAGAAGGATGAATTCGAGCCTCCAATGCCCCTGCAGTGGTGCAGCATGGTGCCCAGCGAGGCAGGAGAGAGGCAGTCACGAGTTCTCCTTTTGTCTCTACCACCACAATGCTCCGTGAGCTTAGCAAGGTGCATTTACCTTCCCAGGGGTGAGTTGTCTGAAAGGGTTAAGTCACAGAATCTCAGAGACTGGATGGATCCCACATTTGGGCAGACATTGCTAGATACCAAGGACCCAGAGGGGGAAAGACGGTGCTCCCAAATCTCGAAATGCCAGGTGAATCGGGGGACAGACCAGGAGATACTGTGACTGAGTGCTGCACAGCAGAGAATGCCTGGGTGGTGTGCGGCGCAGAGGGGCAGCCTAACATGGTGGGGGTTGGGGGCCGGGGCAGAGGAGGGATGTCAGGGAAGGCTTGAGGAAAGGAGCCCTGAGCAGAGATGTGGAACACTAGTGGGAAGGAATCCGATCAGGAAAAGCACAGGGGACAGAAGGGGCCTCCTGGACAAAGGAAACCTAAGAAAAAGAAATAGGCATGAAGCACAGGACTATGAAGAAAATTATTCGATATCGCTAGGATGAGCATAAACCTGACTGTGCAAAACAGAACGTTCTGGGAGTCAGAGGGCCCTATCAGTAATTACACGGGACAGTGGGTGCAAACAGGCATGCTGAGACAGGTGGTCACTCTTCACACAAGCAGATCTTGAACAGTGAGAAGAGGTAGATGCTGAGCCTGAGGGGGGATGGTGGGGGTTAAGAGAAGGGGAAACCTTGGATTTTATATCCTGAGGATGAAAAAAAAATCATAGAAACATATACATTTAGGGGAATTAAAAAATACACAAAAGAAAATAATGAACTTCTATGTAACTACCCATCATCCAGCTTCAATGATCAATGTTTTACCAATATTTTCCATCCTTCCATCTATCCCCTCCTCTTTACTATGCTAGAGGATTTCAAAGCATATCACAAAGCATTTCACACATAAAACTGTCACTATGTCTTATAGATAGGGGCTTTCATTTGCTGCCACTGTCTCATCTAACAAAATTAACAATAATTTATCAACATTATCAAATGCTCAGACTATACTATAATTTCCCCAGCTCTCTTAAAAATGTCTATTGTTATTTTTTCTTAAATATTTAATTTTTTTATTTGAGAGACAGAGAGATTGAGAGGGGAGGTCAGAAGGAGAAGCAGACTTCCCGTGGAGCTGGGATCCCGATGCAGGACATGATCCCGAGACTCCAGGATCACGAGCTGAGCTGAAGGCAGTTGGTTAACCAACTGAGCCACCTGGGCACCCAAAAAAGTCCATTTAAAAAAAAAGATTTATCTGACAGAGAGACCACGCAAGCTCACACATATGTGGGTGCGGGAGGGGAGGGGTAGAGGGAGTGAGAGACTCTCCTCACCCCTACCATGGCTGAGAGTGGAGCCCAACCTGATCTCATGATCCTGAGATCATGACCTGAGCAGGAATCAAGAGTTGTCCATTCACCCAACTGGCCACCCAGGCGCATCCCCAACATATCTTTTTACATAGTTGGCTTGACTCAGGGTACAAAGTACAAACATTGCATTTGGTTGCTGTTCCCTTCAATTTTCTCTTAGTCTGTGAGAGTCTCCTCTACCATATATATATCTTTTTAGCCTGTGGAAACAGAATTGACTTAAACTGCATATATTGGAAATGTACAATTAGATATATATTTCTAAGCTTTTATTTATTTATTTAACAGGGAGAGAGAAAGAGAGCACAAGCAGGTATAGCAGCAGGCAGAGGAAGAAGCAGACTCCCACCGAGCAGAGAACCCCATGCGGGACTCGATCCCAACACCCTGGGATTATGACCTGAGCTGAAGGCAGAGGCTTCACCCACTGAGCCACCTGGGTGCCCCTACAATTTGATATTTTGACATGGCCCTCAAAACCATGACTACCATTAAGACACTGTATCT
Source organism: Mustela erminea (assembly GCF_009829155.1). Lineage (NCBI taxonomy): Eukaryota > Metazoa > Chordata > Mammalia > Carnivora > Mustelidae > Mustela > Mustela erminea. Next base: position 14,214,261 of record NC_045616.1, on the reverse strand, counting down.
ATCATTCCCCAATTTCCTTGTGCCTCTTCCTAATCCCTTCCTCCCATCATGGCTTCTGTCCACTGCCTACTTTCTGCTACTGTACTTTATATTTTTCAGAGTTTTACATAAATACGATACACTACATACTATTTTATATATGGTTTCTTTAATTCATCATAATTATCTTAAGATTAATCCATGTTACTGCAAGTGTCAACAGTTCATTGCTTTTTTACTCTACGTAGTATCCCACTGTACAGATACACAGCAATTTATCTTTTACCCTATTGATGGAACTTTTGTATTGTTTGCCAGGTTTGGGCTACAATGAATAAAGCTGAAAACCACCTTACTGACTTGCACAAGTCTTCGTGAGGACATGCACTTTCTGTTCCCTGGGGTAAACACTTTACACAGTAGGGAAGACTGGCAATAGGGTAGTGTGTTTGACTTTTTAAGAGACCGCCAAAGTGTCTTCCAATGTGAGTGGGCCATTTTTATGTCTCCACAAGCTGTGTATGAAAATCCCACTTCCTCCACATCCTCACCAACACTTGGGTGGTCAGTCTTTTCCATCTGATTGTAATCACTAAGAGGCATGTAGTGGTATCTCACTGTAGCTCAAATTTGCATTTCCCTAACGACTAACGATGGTGAGCATCTTTTCATGTACTTGTTTGCCATCTGCATATTTCTCTGGTGGTGTCTGTCTGAATCTTTTGCCCGTTTTTCTATGCAGTTGTATGTTCTCTTATTATTGATTTGACAGTATACTACATATATTTTTTAAAGATTTATTTATTTATTTTGGTGGGGGAGGAACACAGGGAGAGGAGTGACAGTGAATCTCAAGCAGACTCCCTACTGAGTGGGGAGCCTGACGTGGGGCTCAAAGTCATGACCCCAAGAGCACGACCTGAGCTGAAATCAAGTGCTGGAGGCTCAATCAGACTCAGCCACTCACAGACTGAGCCACACAGGTGCCCCTATATTACATATTCTAGATTCCATTCTTTTTGCATATATTTCCTCTCACTTTGTGGCAAAAGTTCTTAATTTTGATGGTCAGTTTATCAATTTTTCACTTGTGGACTGTACTCTGGTATCATATTTAAGTAATTTTTGCCTATCCCAAGATTACAAGCCTTTCCCCTATTTTCTAGAAGGTTTATTGTTTAGGTTTTGTACATAGGCCTCTGATCCATACTGAGTTAATTTTGTATATGGTTGTGAGGTCCTGAGCACAGGTTTGTTTTTGGCATATGATACACAATGGTTCCAGCATCATAAACTCATCTTTCTCCACTGAACTGCCCTTGTAAATTTGGCAAAAACCATTTGCCCATAAATGTGTGGGTTTGTGTATGAACACTATTTTGTAGCATGTTATCTATTACTAAGCAAATATCACACTCATTAATTTCTTATAGTTATTAATTTCTTGTAGTGCTTTGTAAAAACGAATTTGAAATCAGTGTTACACCTCCAATTTTTTTTTCCCCTTCTTTCCAACATCCTTTTCGTTGTTCTTGATCCAGTGTGTTCCCTAAGAATTTTAGGTTAAGCTTGTCAATTTCTATAAAAAAAGTTATCTGGGATTTACATTAGGATTGATCAAATTATGATCAAATGCATAGATCAATTTGGGGAGAAGTGACTCTAACTAGCACTGAGTCTTCCCCTGAACACTGTATATCTCTCCATCTGATTAGTTCTTATTTAATTTCTCTCACCAATATTTTATAGTTTTCACTGTACAGGTCTTACACATCTTTTGTCAGATCTCTAACAATTTCCTGTTTATTTTGTTTGATGCTAATGGAAATGGTACTTAAAAAAATTCAATTCTCATCCAGTGCTCATATGGAAATAAAACTGATTTTTGTATTATATCTCTCAACCTTGCTAAGCCCATTTATTAGTTCTGACAGGCTTTTTATAGACACTACCAAATTTTCTAAATAGATGTTAATGTTCTTTGTGAATGAAAACTGCTTTACTTATTCATTTCTTTTTTTTAAAGAGAGAGCAAATGAGAGTGAGCAGAGGAGGGAGAGTGGGTGAGGGGGAGAGAGAATATCAAGTAGGCTCTGTGCCCAGTGTGGAGCCCAACGTGGGACTTGATCTCACAACCCTGAGATCATGATATGAGCTAAAATCAAGAGTGGGATTCTTAACCGACTGAGCCACCCAGAGGCACCTACTTATTCATTTCTGATATGGGCACCTTTATTTATTTATTTTAAAAATATTTTATTTATTTCTCAGAGAGAGAGAGAGTTAGCAAGCGCACAAGCAGTGGAAGTGGCAGGCAGAGGGAGAAGCAGACTCCCCAATGAGCAGGAAGCCAGATGCAGGACCTGATCCCAGGACCCTGAGATTGAGATCATGACCTCAGCAGAAGGCAGACGCTTAATCAACTGAGCCACCCAGGAGTCCCTCATTATGTTCTTTATTCCTTGTTGTGCTGGTTGGAACTTGCAGCACAATGTGGAAATGAAAGTCATCGAAGCACAAATCCTTCTATTGTTCCTAATCTTAAAAAGAAGCATCTGATCTCTCACCATTTCATATGATGGTAGAGCTGCTAGTTTTCCATTGATGCCTCTTGTCAGTTTAAAGAAGTTACCTTTTATGCCTAGTTTATAAAAAAGTTTTAAAGTCAGGAAGAAATGTTGGATTTTCGTAAGGGATTTTTCTCCATCTACTGAGAAATATGGTTTTCTTTTCTTTTTTTGGGGTCTGTTAGTATGGGAAATTATATCAATTAATTTCTTAGTGTTTAAATAGCCTTGCATTCCTGGGATCAACACAACCTGGTCATGATGAATTAGCCTTCTTATATATTGTTGGGTATTATTTGCTAAAATTTTCTTTAGAATTTTTCCATTTTTGTTCAAGAGGGATTCTGGTTTACAGTTTTCTGTTTTGTGATGTTTTCGTCTAGTTCTGGTATCAGGATGTTGCTGGCTTTACAGGAAGAAATGGGAGGTATTCCTGCCTTTTCAATTTTCTGGAGTTTGTATATTTCTTCCTTAAATGTTTGATAGAACTCAACAGAAACCATCTGCCTGGAGTTCGTTCTTTCTAAGTTTTACACTACAAATGCAAATGCAGTTTTCCTGGTAGATACAGAGCTAGTTATCTTTTCTTCTTGAATGTGTTTTGGTCATAAGGGTTTTTCATGGAGTTTGTCCATTTTGTATTAATTGCCATAGAACTGTTCAAAATATTCACTTATTATCCCTATAATCTGTAGTGATGTCATTGCTCTCATTTTTGATATTGCTAATTTGTGCCTTCTCTGTTTTCTTCATGAACATTGTGGCCAAAGGCTTATCAATTTTATTGATTATTTCTTAGCACCACTGTTTTTGTTTTCTAGTTCACTGACTGCTGCTATGATCTTTTATGGTTTCTTTTCTTCTGTTTAATTTGAATTTAATTTGCTCTTCTTCCCGAGTTTCTTTAAGGCATACGTTGACAATATTCGCAACGTTCACCTTTTCTAATATAGGCACTGCTTTAGCGGAATCTTGAAAATTTTGATATTCTGTGTCTTCATTTTCATTCCATTCAAATGATTCTATTTCCCTTTATCCCATGACTTATTTAAAAGTTAGTTTCTAAATATTTAAGAGTTTTCTGAAGACTTTTGTTGTTAGTTTCTGATTTTAAAAAAAGATTTTAGAGAAAAAAAGAGAGAGGCCACAAAAGCATGAGTGGGGGGCAGGGGCAGAGGCAGAGGGAGAAGCAGACTCCCCATTAAGCAGGGAGCCCATCACGGGGCTTGACTCCAGGACCCCAGGATCACGACCAAACCCAAAGACAGATGCTTAACCAGCTGAGCCACACAAGCATCCTTGATTTCTGATTTAATTCCAAGTGGTCAGAGAACATATTCTGCAGGACTCAAATACCATTAAATCCACTGAGACCTGTTCTATGGCTCAGAGTACACTTGGAAAGGCTGGATGGAGTGTTCTTTAAATGTCAGTCAGGTCAAGTTAATCAATGATGTCTGTTTAAATCTTTTTTTTTTTTTTTTTTTTTTTTTTAAAAGATTTTATTTATTTATTTTTTTGACAGAGAGAGATCACAGTAGACAGAGAGGCAGGCAGAGAGAGAGAGAGGGAAGCAGGCTCCCTGCTGAGCAGAAAGCCCGATGCGGGACTCGATCCCAGGACCCTGAGATCATGACCTGAGCCGAAGGCAGCGGCTTAACCACTGAGCCACCCAGGCGCCCTGTTTAAATCTTTTTTACATGCTCACTGATTTTTTTTTGTCCACTTCTTTCAATCGCTGAGAAAGGGGTAGAGGTCTTGGACTCTAACTGCAGGGATATATCTCTTGCAGCATCCCCTTAGTTTTCATTTCACATCATTTTGGAGCTTTCTAATTTGTCAGGAGCATAAATGTTTAGGTGCCAGGTATTCTCACCAATCGAATAATTTCTGATCAAGAAGTGACACTCACTGTCTGAGAAGTCCCCTGAGAACAAGAACCGTTCTCCCTTCTGGCTTTATAATTTTGACTACACCAAGAATCTCATGTTAGTGGAGTCCTACAGTATTTGTCGTTCTGTGACTGGTTTATTTCACTCGACAAATGCCTTCAAAGTTCACCAGTGTTGTAGTGTATTGCAGAGCTGTCTTCCTTTGTAAGGGGAATGATATTCTGTTGTATGCACACACATTCTGCTTATCCACGCATCTGTCGGTGGGCACCTGGGTTGCTCCCATGTTTCAGCTACTGTGAACAATGCTGGGTTCTCTACTCTATTCCACAGGTCTATCTTTATGCCCCCACCATACTGCTTTGATTACTGTTTACTAAATCAGGCAATGTGAGATTTGCAACTTAGTTCTTATTCAAGATTGTTTTGGCTGTGCAGCTCAGAGAGTCAAATCACCATTTCACAACAGGGGGAAGATGAAGGGAGAGCAGGGCTGGGAGAGTGCACGTTGGGATGTATGATGTCCAAGGCCAAGCATTATGAGTACTGAGACCTGGCTACTGGAGACAGCAAACATGAGTCATGGTGGCCTTGACCTGAGTCACAAAGTGGAAAGACAGAAAGAAAATACTGAGTGGAGGGGCCTTTAACTGGGACAAGGTGGTGGGAGCAGGGTAATGTTTAAATCTTACTGAATTTCCTGAGGAAAGGGCGCAGACCAACTTTAATGAAGGTAGGTGGAAGGATCTCCCACAGACCCTAGATGACAAGTAGTCGGGGTCAAACTACGAACTGTAGTTTTATTCTAAAAGGATATAGACTTGGCAGCTGTGCTAAAGGGAAGAGAAAAGGGGTTCTGACAGTCCCAAGAGCCAGAGAACCCAGAAACCAGCATAAAATACCTCCCCACACTCCTGAGAGAGAGAGACTGCTCACTGAACAGAAGCCTCGGCAGGTGATGGAGATACAACCAGGGACAGGGACATTTCTCAGGCTCCACTTTACAGATAAAATATAACAAGGGAGGGAAGATCAGATAATTCAGGGCGGCCCACTCCCCTGAGGATCTGAAACACCCACCACAATCCCCCCAAAAAGAAAGGGCCCTCCCTTCCTGAGGAAAACAAGACCTGGACTGAGCAGAACAGGAACAGGGTCGGGGGGGGTGCGGTTGGGAGAGGAAACTCTTAAAACTTGAAGCTCATCTTTTCTGTTTGCCATTTCTCAGGCATCCCTGATCCTTGTAGTCGTCTGTTTTCTTGACAATATGATTTCATATGTTTCTGCTGTTGTCTCTTAACTGTTTCAGGCAGGAGGGTAAACCAAGTTCATGATCTGATTCTATTTTGGCCCCAAACAGAAGTCTCCACAATACTTTTTTAAAAGGCCTTTTTAAAATGATAAAACTGGGTTATTTGTCTAACAGAGTGTCCCATATTCTAAATTTGGCTGCTTGTTTCCTCCTGGTGTCACTGTACTTGGTCTATTTCTTACGAAACAGCAGTTAGATTTAGGCTCGCCTGCTCTGGTGAGTGTACGTCCTAGAAGGTGCTGTGTGCTTCCTCACAGCCCCCAGCGCCAGGACACCTTCCCTGTCCTCATGGACATGAAGACAATTAGTAGATTCAGGCTTTGTCAGCTCCATCCATCCATCCACTATCCAGCTCCCTACATCCTCCAGCTGATCTTAGCATCCACTGATGATCACTGCCTAAGGCTAGCAGTTCATGAACGGTTACAAAATGGTGGTTCTGTAATTCATCGAGGAGGTGGAATTCTTTTACAAGGAACTTCCCCTCACCAACTAGTTGGTTACGATGCAATAATACAATGTGTACAGAAGACTCAAGATGGATCATTTTTAAGGGTCATTTTATTTTTTTAAAATAGGCTCTATACCCATTGTGGAGCCCAACCTGGGGCTGAACACACGACCTTGAGTTGGGATAGAGATTCATTATTTTATTAAGGATGTAAAATGGTAATTTTGCCTTTCCTTCTGCATTTAGTAGCTAGAATTATTCCACAAACAGGGGTGTTCTTTGTTACTGGGTTGTCATTACCATGGATAGAAGAGCTCTGTATTCTTTTAGAAAAAGGAAAAGAAACCAGGATTTCACACTATTTCCAATTCAAAAATTAGATCACAATGTTACCACTTAATGTCTTTAATTTTTAAATATTTTTCTTATAGGGAAAAACTTGGTTTCTGTGATCATTACCACAATTACTTATTTGCTTTACCTTGCAATACACATACAATAGTTTCAAATAACAATACCACTAACAGTAAGATAATTCAATGCAGTTGAATTTTTTATTTTTATTTTTTAATCCTTAGACTATATCCTGGTAGAAATGTATTGTCCCAAAAAGGTGCCCTAAAATAATTCCTTCCTCCGTGTGTATATGCCACCATCTTGAAATATATTTAGGTTCATTTATTTCCATTTATTTTCAATTTTGATGATTCCTTCTTCTTCTTCTTTAAATTATCTCAACAGTCACACAGTTCCAGAGTCAAAACTGTAAAACCAGGTACAATGAAGTCTCACTTTCATCCCTAGTTTCTTCACCCTGTTTTCTTTCCCCTCAAGCAAGAACTCTTTTTTAAAAGAATTCTGCTCTATCCTTATACTGTTGCCTTCTGGAAATTTGCACCTGTAGTGTGCATTCGTGCTATATACCTCCATTTACATAAGTGTATTTTCACAGTCCCCCTTCTTTCTTACAATAAACTAGTACATAAAACTGTTCTGTACAAGGGTGCCTGGGACTTCGCTGGTTGCTACTCTTTGTTTCAGCAGGTCATGATCTCACCGCTGTGAGATGGAGCCCCATGTCGGCTCAGTGTAGAGTCTGCTTCAGATTTTCTCTCCTGTTCCCTCTCCCTCCAGCTCACACACTTGCTCACTCTCTCAAATCAATAAATATTAAACAAATATTTATTATTAAAAAATAAGTAAATCTTAAAAACAAAACAAAACCCTGCAGACAGCAGACATCTTTAGACTGTCCTTCTGTTCTACAGCTCCATTGCATTCGGAGTCTTTCATGGTGGAGAGTGCTAGTTTACTCCAGCAGACTCCTACTGATTGATGTTTGGGTGGTTCAAGTCTTTACATTATAAAGAATATCAAGATGAACAGTACTGTATATATATATATGTCTTTTTTCACTTTTTAAGGCTATGATGCTATAGGCAAGGTTACTAAGGGATAAGCACATATGAGCTTTTGCTAGCTGTGACAGAATCCAGTCACTCCCCCACTCCACGAACTGGATTCTTTTCACCCCATTCTGCATTCTTTTCATCAGTGTATGAGAATAATTGTTTTCCCATCACTTGGTCATGAGGGAATGCTGTCAAACTTTAGAATTTTCCTTTTTGATCAGTAAGAAACGGTATCTCAGTATATATATATTTTTTCCGAGTATAGTTTTAAAGGCACATTTAACTTACCAGTGTGGTTGAACATCTTTTACTATTTTAAGTACCACTTGGCATTTTTCTAAGTGAGCTATCTTTTTTTATTTTTTGGCCTATTTTTCCCTATCAGGTTTTTAGTCTTCTTTATACTCAAGGATACTAGCCCTTTGTGTGTAATATAAGTAAACATCGTAAGTATTGTAAATATCTTTTTCTAGTTTGTCATTCATTTGTGTTTGGTTTTCCTTTAAAAAATTAAAATATGGAGTCAAATTATCAGTCATTTTTTATTCTACTCTATTTTGAGACATAATTCAAAGTTTTCCAAGTTCTCTGTGATAAAGGAAAATTTAGTCCATGTTTTCTTCTAATATTTGTAGTTTAACTGTTTATAAATAGATCTCTGATTCATCTGAAATTTATCCTGTTGTGCAATGTAAGGAATAGTTCTAATTTTGTCTTTTTTTTCAGTTGTCCCACAACCACTTATTAAAAAGTTCCTCTTTCTCCACTGATTTGAGATGATGTTTTTTATTATATACTGTACTTAAATTTCTACATGCAGTAGTTTATTTTTGGATTTTGCATTTTTGTTCTATGGGTCTGCTTACCCATGGGCTAACTTTTAACATTCTTTTAAACAAGAGGCTTTATTATGTATTATTAAACTTCGTGCGGCCAGCCACCCACCACTGCTCCTCAATTTTTTTTTTTTAAGATTTTATTTATTTATTTGACAGACAAAGATCACAAGTAAGCAGAGAAGCAGGGAGAGAGAGAAAGGGGTTGGGGGGTGGGAAGCAGGCTCCCTGCTGATCAGAGAGCCCAATGTGGGTCTTGATCCCAGGACCCTGGGATCATGACCTGAGCTAAAAGCAGAGGCTTTTAACCCATTGAGCCACCCAGGTGCCCTGCTCCTCAAATTTTTAAGGTTTTTTTTTTTTTTTTTTTAAATTACTCTCTTCTTCCATATGATTTTTGTAATTACCTTATCTAACCCTCAGAAAAATGAAGGCAATTTTATTGCATTTGTATTGAGTTGTATTTTATTGTATTTGGATTGAGTTAAATTTATGAATAAACTTCAGGAGAACTAACATCTTCATTATACTGAATGTTTATATTCAACAGGAACAAGGTATGTCAGGAGCGTTTTGTAGTTTTCCTCATGTAGGTTTTACACAGTGTTTGAGAAGTTCATAGAAAGATTGAGCCACCCACTCATTCAGTTGTAAATGTTGCCTTCCATCCCATTATATCTATCTATTGATTTTCTTCTGTATGTTAATTTTTTAAGAAAGATTTTATTTATTTGACAGAGAGTGAGAGCACAAGCAGGGGGAGCAGCAGAGGGAGAGGGGGAAGCAGGCTCCCTACAGAGCTGGGAGCCTGATGTGGGGCTTGGTCCCATGACCCTGAGATCATGACCTGAGCCAAAGGCAGACGCTTAGCCACCTGAGCCACACGTGCCCCTCAATACATTAATTCTATATCCTGTTGCTTTATTAAGTCATCTCCCTGCTTTGTATGGTTCCATTGACCTTTTTGGGATTTTCAGACTGATGCTCCTTTCAACTGAAAATCGAGATACTTCTCCAAGCCTTATGCATCTTGCTGCCTGCTCTTACTGAATTGCCCGGGTCAGTACCTGCAGCAGGACATTAAAGAGGGCAGCTCTGCTTTGGCCTCACTGCAGGGGGAATGTCTTCCAACTTACCTGTGGGGGACAATGTGGGTTTCCAGGCTTGTGTGTGTGCAGGTGCAGGGTGCTGAATGCCCACCACCTACTGTGCTCCCCACTGCTCCAGAACAGCTCCTGGATCAGAGCCTGCGGATTTCTCTGTAGAGGCTTCTGACCTCTCTTTCTGCTTTCTGACTCTTAGGGCCACCAGAACCACCCCCTTTCTTCCCTTGGCTGCCTTCTTTGGACCCTGTGGCTGTTGGCAGCCTGGCCTGATCATTGCTTTATCTGGAGTTCTTGGGACACCCTGTGGCCTGGTGTCATCAAAGATGTCTGAGGACTTTTCCTTTTGTTATCCTATCTGATCTCTGTGTTTATTGTTTTAAAGGCATTTAGGGAAATTTAAAACATAAACAAACAAAAAAACCCCTACTGCTCCCATCTTGTTCAGCTCAGGATTCTGCGAAAGAATTGTAAGCAGGAGATCCCTGATTAAATGGGAGTTTTGGAGAATTGAGGCCTGGACTCCTGAGAAAATGCTATATGGACACAGGGAAGCATGCGGGCAGTGAAGACCCAGTAGGGTTGAGGGCTTCGGTGACTCAGGGCCCAAATCAGGCACGTGGGGGCAGGGAAAGGGGAGAGGGCAAAAATCCAGGGAGATTTAGGGGGTAAAATGGGCAGAACCTAATGGCGAACAGCCGCGGGGGCATGACAACAGTGGGGAGCCAAGAGTGTCAGCTCCCTAGTTAGGTGCCTGGCTCTGTGGGAGTGGCACGTGAGGGTGTTTCAGAAAGAGAAGAGCGGGTGCTGGGGGGAGAGGGGCTCAACGTCAGCAAGCTGCTACCAATGCACACAGGGTATCACAGACAATGCTCGCAAATATCTGGATCCATTCCCCCTTATACTTCTGAACTTCCAACATCTTCTGTGGCAAAAGGGAAAAAATTCATCTTTCCTCTGTATTTGATACGAGTATCACATATCTTCATTGTAGTATCTTTCACTAGACTTGGTTTCTGTGTTACTGTTTCTTGCCAACCCTGTCCCCAACGTTCCCAATCACTCTGTCACACGTACACCTCAGCCAGCCACGGTTCTGGTCTTTTACTTGAATCTGTCTAAAAGCCTCTGCTTTTTTCCCTCTTGCTCTTCATACTATTTGTGTTCTGCTGACTCCCAAAATCTAAGATGAAGCACAAATTTGCTTTGTGAGGATCATTTTTTAATAAGTCCCTTATCTATATCTGACGACCAAGCCCTTAAGTCACTGTTCTTCAAGGTGTGGCCCATGGGGCTTAATAATAACATGAAATAATGATATTTGGAGTAACTAAGATGTATTTAATACACACCATGTGCAAGGTACTGTTCTATAACTTTCTCAGGACTGACCTGTGTAATCCTCATATTCATTTTATAAGAAAGAACTACATTGTACACATTTTAAAGAAAAGGAAATTGAGGCACAGAAAGATTAAGTAAATTGCCCAAATCCAAAGCTGGTAAGCAGGTCCTATCTAGACTTCCTGAATCAGTCAGGAGGGGTAAATGTCTTGGGAATTTGCACTTTTAAAGTGCCCCCCACCAAAAAACAAAGAGGGGGGTCTCCACATGATTCCTCTGCATACTGAAGTTTGAGACTCACAGAACTACATATACTCTACTGACCCTGGTTTCCAAAGCCTTTCCCCTAACACTCCATGCACTCACTCATATTCTTTGTACTTCTGACTGTGCTCCATTCACTACGTAGTAAAATTACCCAAGTCTCCACTGTGGGACCCACAGAGCATTAGAATGGAGCAAAACCACAGGGATGCATCACTCTGCGAAGGAAACCCAAATCAGACAGGTTAGGAGATGTGCGTCAAGTGAATACAAGTGCTGGGACCAGAGCCTCCCTCCTCCAATCTAAACACTGCAGAGACTTTCTGTATTATAAAATACAAAGGGATTCTAATTGCCAGGGGCCACCTGACCTTACTTCACTCTGTTAAAGGCGTGGATAGTGCCAATGTGGACATAGTTCTAGACGTGGACGCGGGGCACCCAGGTTTTAAACTGGTAGAAAACAACTCTGGCTTCACTGAACAGGAATAATTTGCTCAAAGCCAGCTGGTTCACAGCATGTTGAAGACAGGTCACTGTAATGTAACTTAGCTCAGGTTCCTCTTTTCAGTCACCCGAGCTCTCCCACAGACACGGAGCAGGGTTCTCTTCCAAACACTGGTGAAATCCAGGTGGTGGGAAGGTCATTTTCCCTGAGACCTCCTTCTCGTCTGCACCTGCCATCCACTCTCTCATCACAACGATGACTTGTCCCATTCATCTAAAAGAAGTAACTCCGATGCCTTTCCAAAGTACCATGTGCCCTGACCCAACCCTCCACATGACCTTGTTCTGTTACTATGACTTTCCTTGGCTCTTCAGTATTTCCCTAAGAGTTCCTTCCCCCAAGTCTCACCCTCAGGAAAATATCTCCTATTACTCCAGTGCTAAAAGCCATCATTTCACAGCTCCTTTCTGCTTAGAGAATAAAGTCTCAACGCTTCGGCGTGCGACTCAAGCCCTTCACCTTCTTGCGTCAACATATGCGTGCCCAGGACAGCTCCCAGGCTCTGGTTTCTTCCCCACGATTCCTGATTCCTGTCACTCCCTTCATCCCTCCACAGTTCTGTGGAAAATGATCCCTTTGCCTGACTTTCCTCCTAGTCCCTGTTGGATGAATGGTTATCCATCCTTTAAAATTCAGCTCAAGTGTCACCACCTCTGCTGTGAAGTCCCTGACTCACCCTGGGTAATATCACTCTGCCCCCGGAAGAGTAATGCACACCACACAGTATTTTGATTACACCTGTCTGCCTTCCTCATAAAATGTAAGCTCAAGCTTTGATCCACGGAAGCATTCACTGAGTCAGTGTGATGTGCCAGGCCGCACGCTAAACCTTGAGGAGGCAGAAAAGAATGTCTCAGAAACACCTTCATTTCAACAGCATATTCTGTGTTAGAAAAAAAATCCTAAACTCCTGATGTATGTATAATTTTTAGAAGCCAGGTACTTCCCATATGCATGGTGGTATTTATGTAAACTGATCATATACTAGCAGAACATGAAAAAGAAGGTAACACTATCCGGGATACATAAGAAAAATGATAAAGTAATATGTACATACTCAGCTTAGACACTTATTTTCTTTTCTCAGGTTTTCTGGAATCGTTAATCCCTGATAAACATAATAGGCAAAACTCAATGTGCAATCCGACAATGACAAATCTGTCTCTTTCAACTACATAATCTTTTCCTAGGGAAAAAATCTTTTTCTTTTTTAAAAAAGATTTTATATATTTATTTATTTGTCAGAGAGCAAGCAAGCACAAGCTGAGGGAGCAGGCAGAGAGAGAAGCAGGCTCCCCACTGAGCAGGGAGCCCCGTGCAGCACTGGATCCCAGGACCCTGAGCTGAAGGCAGACACTGAACCCACAGGGCCACCCAGGCGTCCCTCTAGGGGAAAAGTCTTGACAATATGGACAATACTTCCTCCTGACAGTCTGGAAGGAAGACACGGAGCCCATCATATTTCAAAGAGGCACATGTATGAGGCAAGTCCTCCTCTGAAAGACATTCCTATTCTTCCTCACACTCACATGGCAAGTGTGCTCTCCTACCAGTGACGTTTCAGGAGGAGAATGGGCAATAAAAGCCTGCTTTATTTCAGTAACCTCGACATATTTATAAAGTCTAAGAATAACGTATACATATTTTGGCAAGGAGCTTTAATACTTTTTTTTTTTTTTTTTAAAGATTTATTTATTTATTTTTGCCAGAGAGAGTGAGAGCACAAGCAGGGGAAGCAGCAGAGGGAGAGGGAGGAGGCTCCTCACCGAGCAGAGAACCCGATGCCGGCCTCGACCTCAGGACGCTGGGATCATGACCTGGGTTGAAGGCAGACGCTTAACAACTGAGCCGCCCAGGCGCCCCAACAAGTGTTACATACCTTAGAAACTGCATTTTCACGGGGAGTTTTCATAAAAAGACACACCATAAACTCAGAGTTGGCTCGTGACCCGTCTCTACATCTGCCCTCTTCTTCCTCAACAGTAACAGAAAAGGCTACTGCTCTGTTTTGGCAATCAAACCTGACTGCTTGAGGGTCACAGAGGCAAGAGGAATCATTAGTTGGGAAAGTTCCACGAGAGGCTCCCTTCCGACGCACACACGGTGAACACACGCCCGCCCGCCCACCTGCCCATGGGAGGGACGACCGCCTTTCAGACCACCTTTCCCCGGGCGCCCTCCCGCCCCTCCCCCGCCCACACCCCTGGTCTCCAGGCGCTCGCTTGCGCTCGCGGGAAGAGCAGCCACAGACCGTCAGCACCCGCGAGCCTCCGCGCGCGCTGGTGTCGCGCGCGAGAAGGCTACCCACTGCGGACGCTGCGCCGGGACCCGAGCTCCTTGCCTTGCGCGTCCTCTCTCGCAGCGCTCCTGCGGCCAGCGCTGCTTGCCGAAGGATTCGGGAGGACCGCTTATGGGGAAAACAAACCTCTCCTGAAACTCATAGGTTCTCCTGCCAGTACTTCTGGTTTAAAATAGCCAAAGGTTTCAGCCAGGGGAGCGGCTGCCACCTTCTTATGAAACTTTAATAAGCTAGGCTTTTTACGCCACATAAAAATTTCATCAAGCGTTCCTCCACCTTCGGGAAAAAACGGAAGGAGGGAAAAAGGTCAGACCCTCACTTTCCGCTCTGGCGGCTTCTGGAGAAGGCTCTGGAAGGAGCGTGGCGAGGAGGCGAGGAGGCAGGAGGCGGGAGGCGGGAGGCGGGAGCCCCCCCCGCCCCGCGCCATATGGCGGGGCCGCTGCCGCCTTCCATACACACACATGCGCACACTCGCACGGGCCCACGCCGTCAAACTCCGAGCTCCTGGGGCCCCGTGCGCTCTTCCCCAGAAGTCATGGGGGATGCGCTACATTCCCCCCAAAGCATGGGTCTTCCCGGCCAGGACACCAGTTAAGAGCAACGCTCGACTATTTCACTCATGGTGTTCCATAAGGGCAACATGTTTAACACATGTCTTTATTAAAAAAAAAAAAAAAATGCAATATAGCCTGCTCCATGTCAGTATGGAGTTAGTAACAGAAGGAAGAGATAAAAGTTGAGAGAGGTCACTCGGTCTCTGGGAAACAGGAATTAGGAAAAGACTGGGTGACGAACCAAGCCTTGTGGCACTATTTATTTTTAAGAATCACGTGTTCTATTGGTGAAGTATTTAAATTTAAAAATGTAAGCTACGTCACCAAAGAAAGTGGGCTGTTAAAAACCACTCTGGGGCTATGCTACTGTCCCTCAAGAAACTCGAAAACTTGGGCTGATGTCTATTCTCCTCCAGCCTCATCAGATAGGACTTCTGTGATAAATAAACAAAGGCTGTCATTTTGTTAGTGCTGGGGTGACTCTAGTCCTCATTTCATCAAAACTGGTTTTCACATCTATTCGTTTAGCAAAAACCTCATAAAACGGGTGTCTTCTACTTGAAGGCTGTAAATGTGATTTCACACGTTATGTCTAATAATCTTTTCTAGGACAGGCATATTTTAGATCAGTTAACACTTTCACCTAATATTTCTTTATCGCCTTCATCACCCATATCTGCGTCCAAGAGTGAGAGATGCTCTGGAGACTGTCATTTCTGACAATGCAGGAGCCCCTCCTGCTCCCCCCACCCCACCCAGGTCTTCTGAAAAGTGGAAAAACAAGGCAGGCTTCTCAGGGACCTCCAGACTGGAGGAACGCAGGGTGGAATGCCTGCACCTGTCCCACTCTAGCCAAATGCCTACGGAAAAACCACATCCCTCTTTCCATGATGGTTTTAGTGGGGCCCAGGGGGAAGGTGATCATTCCACCCCATCTCCTCGCAAAAGCAAGCTCTGTGCACTGATCTAATTGACATCCATGGAATACTCCACCCAACAGCTGAAAACACATTTTTTCCCCAACCACCCACAGAATATTCACCAGGGGGGCGCCTGGGTGGCTCAGTGGATTAAAGCCTCTGCCTTCAGCTCAGGTCATGATCCCAGGGTTCTGGGATCGAGCCCCACATCGGGCTCTCTGCTCAGCAGGGAGCCTGCTTCCTCCTCTCTGTCTGTCTGCTTCTCTGCCTACTTGTGATCTCTGTCAAATAAATAAATAAAATCTTAAAAAAAAAAAAAAAAGAAAGAATATTCACCAGGACAGACTATATGCTAGCTAATAAAACAAATCTCAACACACCTAAAAGAACTGAAATCATACAGAGTATTTCTCTGATAATAATGGAACCAAAACAGAAATCAGCAACGCTAAGATTACTGCAGAATCTCATAACTACTGGAAAGTGAACAACACAGGGGTCAAAGAGTTAGTCTCAAAAGAAAAAATTACATAAAACTGAACAAAAATGGAAATATAGGACTACCAAAGTACATAGGACACAGTTAAAGTCCTAAGAAGTTTATAACACTAAATGCTTACGTTAGAAAGATGAAAGTTTTCAAATAAATAAATCTAAGTTGCTATCTTTAAAAATGAAATTAAATTTTAAAAAAAGCTGGTTCTTTGAAAAATTGAGAAGTTTCTAGCAAGACTGGTAAAAATAAAAAGAGAAGATAAAAATCCTTCGGATCAGACACAGAGGGAGTATCACCACGGACACTGTAGCCATTAAAACAACTTTATGTTCATAGATTTGACATCTAAAACATGGGTCAATTCCTCAAAAAACCACAAATTAACAAAATTCAATAAAGATGATATAGACAAACTGAACACTCTTTTAACCATTAAAGAAATTATAATTTTACACCCCCCCCCAAAAAAACTATAGCCTGGTATCTCTCACAAACTTAGACACAAAGATCCTCAACAAAATTAAGCAGCTGAACTCAGCAATGCATAAAAAATTACATACCACAATGAAGTGGGATTTATTACACACATTAGAAAATCAATAAATGCCTAAACAGAAAACTTATTTTCCCAGAACTGTTATTTCTTTCCCCACTGATTTGTATCCCTTATAGATAATAAAACTGTATATAAACTTGGGAAAAAAAAATCAGTGAATGCAACCTACAATGTCAACAGGATGAAGAAAAAAACAACAACAAAAAAATCATGACCACATCAACTGACACAAAAAAGTGTGACAAAACTGAACTAGTTGTGATTAAAGCACTCAGCTAACTAGAAACACAGAGGAGCTTCGTGAAGTTGGCAATAAACATCTACAAAACCTGAGAACTAAAACATACTTAGCGGTGAAAGACTGAATCCTTTCCTCTAAGACAGGGTACAGACAAGGATGCCCCCATTCTCGCAAACACTGTTATTCAACATAGCACTGAAGACTGTAGCCACTGTAATTAAGGCAAAACAAACAAACAAAGCAAAAACAAGGGCAAGAGAGACCAGAAAGGAAGAAGTAAAACAATCCCTATTTGCAGATATCCCAAGCAACCTACAGTGAGTTTACCAAGACTGTAGAGTAAAAAGTCAACACACACAACTGGATCACATTCTGATCTTCTAACAACGAATATATGGAACTTGAAGAAGTTAAAAACACATTGGCAGTCCATTTACCATTATATTATTGTTTATTGTTACTCCAAACAAAATGATATACTTAGGTATAAACTTAAAACATGTACAGGATCTATGCTAAAAACCACAAAATGCTGATGAAAGGAAAAAAAGGACCGGAATAAGTGGAAAAACATTACAGGTTCATGGACCGGAAGATTCAGCATAGTAAATGTATCAGTTCTCCCCCAATTGATTGTTTAATGTGTTCATATAGAAATTCCAGGAAGGTTCTGTGTTTTTTTTCCCTTTTCTTTTTTTTGTAGAGACACAGACAAGCTTATTCTAAAATTTATACGGAAAGACTCTAGGACCTAGAATAGCCTTGAAAAATAAGAATAAAGTGGGAGGAATCACTCTACCCAATATTGAGGCTAGAGTCATCAAGACAGTGTGGGATGGGCAGAGGGATAAACACATAGTTCAATGGAATAGAACCAGAAACCCAGACACAGATCCATATAAATCTGCCCAACTGAGTTTTGACAAAGTTGTAATATCAGATATAAAATGAGGGAAAACAAACAAATAAACAAAAACCCAAAACAAAACAAAATCTTAACCCATATCTCTTTATACAAAATTAATTCAAAATGGATCAAGGACTTCAATGTAAAAGGTAGACCTATAAAACTTCAAGGGAAAAAAGAGAAGCTCTCCGGAATCTAGGACTAGGCAAAATAGTTTTTAGACTTGCAGCATCAGCAAAACTGATAAATTAAACCTCATCAAAATTAAAGATGTTTCCTCTTCAAGAGACCTGTTAAGAGGCGCCTGGCTGGCTCAGTGGGTTGAAGCCTCTGCCTTTGGCTCAGGTCATGATCCCAGGGTTCAGGGATCTCTCTTCTCAGCAGGGAGCCTGCTTCCCTTCCTCTCTCTGCCTGCCTCTTTGCCTACTTGTAATCTGTCAAATAAATAAATAAAAATAAAATAAATAAAAATAAAAATAAATAAAAATCTTTAAAAAAAAAACCTGTTAAGAGGTTGTAAGGACATATCTGCAGACCACAATTCTGACAAAGGCTTGTATATGGAATGCAGCAACTCTCAAAAATCAATGGTAAAAAAAAAAAAACCCCAACAACCCAGGTAGGAAATGGGCAAAAGCCATGAACAGACATTTCACCGAAGAGGACACACAGGTGGCAAATAAGCACATGAAAAGATGTTCCACATCAGCAGCAAAGAGAGGAATGCAAATGAAAACCACAGGGGAGAGGGGACTACACACCTAAAATACAAAACAGTGACAACAACACAGGCCATCCAGGAGTCAGGGAAACCAGGTCAGGGATCTGTACCTAGTGCCAACGTGTGACACTGTGGTCACCTGGAGAAAGGGTATGGCAGTTTCTTACAGAATTATGGATGTGCTTACCAGAATAACCCAGATACTTCACTCTTGAACATTTATCCAAGGCAAATGCAAACTAATGTTAACACAAAATCTGTCACAAATGTTCACAGCCACTCTAAAATAGCCCAAACCTTGAAACAATCTGATTCACTACACTGTGGTACGCCAAAGTGACAGAATTCTACTCAGCAACAAAAACGAGTAAGCTACCGACACACACAACAACTTGGAAGGCTCTCAAGGAGTCATGGTAGGTGAAGACACCCAAACTCTAAAAGGGAAGGACTGGAGGATTCCATTTAGACAGCATTCTCGAACTGACGGAATCACAGAGCGGTGGACAGGTCAGTGATGTCAGGGGCTGGGCGGGGGGAAGAGAGGGGGCCTGGGAAGGAAGAACAACAGCATAAGGGATCCTGGTGGGGGACTGTTCTATGCCTTGACCGTGGTGGTAGTGGTGTAGAGAGACACATACATACGAGTACAGGCTGGACTGGAGAAATTGGAGTCAGCTCAGTGGATGGTATCCATGTAAGGATCCTGGTTGAACTAGTTACTATAGTTATGCAAGATTTTACCCCGGGTGCGGGGGAATGCACGAGGGTACCTGGGAACTCCCTGTATCATTTCTTACAAATGCAGGTGAATCTACAGTTACCTCAAAATAAAAAGTTTAACAAATGTAAAGGACTGGTGTTCCTTAAAAAATGCACATAACCTGGATCTGATGATCCAGGAACACAGGTATCAGGCAAACTCAAAGACAAAACAAATGGGTTGGACTCCTCAAAAATGTCAATGCCGGGGCACCTGGGTGGCTCAGTGGGTTAAGCCTCTGCCTTCGGCTCCGGTCATGATCCCAGGGTCCTGGGATCGAGCTCCGTATCGGGCTCTCTGCTCGCTGGGGAGTCTGCTTCCTCCTCTCTGCCTGCCTCTCTGCCTACTTGTGATCTCTGTTAGATGAATAAATAAAATCTTAAAAAAAAAATGTCAATGCCATGAGACAGATTAAGAGAGACCTAACAGGGGCAACTGCTGGCTCAGTTGGTAGAGCGCATTATGACTCTTAATCTTGGAGTTTGAGTTCAAGCTGCATATGGGGTACAGAGCTTACTTAAAAAAAAAAATGGAAAGTGAATGCAAAGTACAATCTGGATCAACCCAGGGTTTGCTTTGCATTGCAGGCATTAAGACAATTTTTTTAAATTAAGTACGCTCCATACCCAGTGTGGGGCCTGAACTCATGACATGACAGCAAGAGTCCCATGCTCTACCAACTGAGCCAGCCAGGTGCCCCTATTATTAAGACAGTTTTACAAAACTTAAGAAAGGTCTGTAGATCTGGTATTGTATCAATATTAACTTCTGATTTTCATAATTATACTGTGATTATATAGGAATGTTCTTGTTTTTAAAAATACACACTGAGGTATTTAAAGAGTAAAGGGGCATCATATCTCAAATTTATTCTCAAATGGTTAAAAAAAGTATATACTCATAGAAAAGGAACTAGGGCAAAATGCTTACAGTTTAAGAATCTGGGGAAGAGAATACTTCATACTATTTTTACAGCTTTTCCAAGTATGAAATTATAAATAAAAATTATAATAAAAAACTTTAAAGGTATACAGGATACTGCACAAAGTTTGGCACATAAGTGTGCAATAAATGACAGTTTTCAGATATTTTGTACCTATTTTCAGATGAAGAAACAAACTGAGAAGTGAAATAAATGGTCTACGAAAGACCATGGCAAACTGGTGATGAGGCTGGAATTTGAACTCAGATCTGTTCCGTAGCAGCCTCTGTGCTTTCACTAAAATGAGGAAGGCTGAAAACTTCAGCTCTCCCACAGAGGTCTGGATGTCCTGTTTGTAAGGAGAGGATGGCATTCCACAAAGACTGGCTTCAAACCACTCTGCAAACAGCTTGTTTGCTGGTTTCTTAGCAGAGAAGACTCGGACTGGGGCTGGGACCTCACACCTCCATCTGGCCCCCCTGGGTGCACGTTTTATCTAGAGGGCGTCCAACTAGCTAACAAACGGACCAGGTCACCGCCTGCGGGTTCTCCACTACAGGGCGGCAGGCCCTCCTGTCCTTCCTGGGTCTTTATTCACTGATCTGAAACCCACTGAACATTCAGTCTGTGCTCACTGAGGGAGGAAGGGGAAGTTCTAGGACGACCGGATATATCTCTTCTATGGGACCTTCTCCACCTCATTGTCACCCCACGGGCAAGCTTAAACAGGATAATTTTTAACTGACTTATTTTTCTGAATAGATAATACACATGGAACTAAAGTACGTGAAGGCACCCTCCCCCACCTCCCAGCTCGCCTTGCCCCTGACAACCAGTGCTTCCAGCTCAGAAATGCAACTCTGTGAGAGCTCTCCAAATGACCAGAGTCAGCTATATCATATCATGATACTAAGCTAACCTTTTACCCAGGATATTCCAAGTGATCACTGTAAATGTAGACTCCCCATTTAGGCATTTAAAAAAGATCCTGAAAGGGGCACCTGGGTGGCTCAGTGGATTAAAGCTTCTGCCTCCGGCTCAGGTCATGATCTCAGAGTCCTGGGATCGAACCCTGAGTCGGGCTCTCTGCTCGGCGGGGAGCCTGCTTCCCTCTCTCTCTCTCTCTCTCTGCCTGCCTCTCTGCCTACTTGTAATCTCTGTCCGTCAAATAAATAAATAAAATCTTAAAAAAAAAAAAAAAGATCCTGAAAATAACGTATGTAAATATGTTTTCAACACATGGACATGACTGAAGGTCACAACTTTTTTCTTAAGTGAAACTCTGTGCTGTGAATGACCACGACAGACGTCTCCGAATTATGGTTGTAAGATGGATAGTTAGAGAGTGCCAGGAGCTCACCTGGTTCCTGTCGCGTGCATTCGTGTACCTGATCTTCTGAATGAAGTAGAATATGAGCCATGCTGAAGAAATAATCATCAGAACAATAAAGGATATTGACACGAAGACTAGAGAGCCACGGCTGAAGTTCTTTGGCGGCATTCGCGTTCCAACAGCTATTGTCATTTGTACAGAGATGTTTTTCTCCAGATAACTCAAAATATCCTTACCCCTCAATTCTGTAATCATGACAGCAATGATATCTCCAGTGCCTGTAATGTAAAATAAATATAGACGCTCAAATGACCTTTAAAATTTACAGGAACATCACACATATGAAAATGCTATTTAGAGAAACAACTATGATTTCTGCTACTGGGAGGGGTGTGCAGAATCAGTTTCTCAGGTGGAACGAATCTGCAGCTGGGTACGCTCTGGCTCTAAGTGGGAACAAGAATCCAGGTGGAGTGCTTAAGACTCAGAGTGTGGAAGGACTGTAGTGCTAAGAGCCACATTAACTTGTCTTATAACTATATTTAAAAAACAGATTAAATCAGCCAAATGTGAAGACAGACAGTATAAAACATATGATACAACATAATGTGATAAAATCACCACAGGTCTTTACTGTAGAACCTTTTCCATTAAAACCTTCCTGAGAAAGTCCCACCTCCTTAAGAAAAGGAGAACAGTGCTAGTACTTACAATACAAAAAGCACTAGGACTTATCATACAAAAAATTGGTAGTATTTGCACTACTCACTCTTAGAAATATTTATGGAGCATCTATTGTGTGCAGAACTGCTATAAGGAATAGAAAGAAGTACAGCATCTGCAGCTTTATAATATCACCAACATGACACAAATCTGCCAACAGATCTGCAAAAGCCAAATGGCCTGTGGTAAAGCTTCATGAGAAACACCAGAGACTCCCCTTGGTCTTGTGTCTAGACCTGACGAGAGGAAGGTTCCTTTCTTCTTTACCCCAGAACTCTTCCAGAAATTAACACCCCCCTCAAGATACGCCCAAGCCTCAAAAGCCTGGACTAGCTGGGCACAGAAAACTTTCTGGCTTCTAACAGCGGTCCAGAGGTTCTGCCACAGCGACAAGCCACTGAAGGCAAACACCAGGATGTGAGGTTCTCTTTGAGCCATCCACCTCTTTCACTTATGTAATCTCCAGGAGGAGTAACACCGTCAAGGCAAGTTACTCCCTCTCCTGTGGAGCGTGAAATTACTGCTCCTTTCCTCCTCCACAAAGGGAGGTCATTTCCCACTTCCTTTCCAGGAAAAAGGGCTGCTGAACCACACCAGTCGAGCTGCTGACAAGCCTCCTTCCTAAGCCGGGGCTGGTGGCAATGTGCAACTTCCAGCACACTTCAAAGCAAGGACTAGGACTCTGGGGGTCGCAGGAAGGAGAACAAACATTTCTATTTCAGGAAAGAGAAAATTATAACTATTTATCCAAGTCTGAATAAGGTCTGCACGTAAATGTAAACCACCAAAGCCAAATGAACAAACACCTCAGAACTTGCCCTTTCAAAGGCTTCATCAATGAATTCTGCTAAGTGTTTGGTTTATGTATTTACCATCTTTAGCTAAAAGAATTACCCTCATTATCCCAGGCAGTCAAAAGGCCACAGGCAACTGAAAAGAAAGTCAATAATTAAATGCTTCATGAAGAATTTAACCTGGTGGCACACAGACCTTTTGCATTACCTTATTCAAAATCGTGCCAGCCATTTTATCAGAATACTAATTAAAAAAAAAAATTCAAAAAACAAAAAGAAAACTGCAGAAGTAAAGAAAGCAACAAAGTTAACATCTAAGAGTTCTGATCAGTGAGTTAGAGAGAAATCATCAAGTAATGCTAAACCATTTAAATTTTCCACTTAGAAACCTTAGACTGATGTTCGGCAGGGAACGGTGTGCGGTGTCGGGTACCAGGCCCGGCTATAAAGTAACTGAGACGGATCCCACAACCGACACATGACAATCAGTCTCATTGCTTTATAATCGCACCAGGCACAAAGGGTTTTAGAAACCAGTTCTGAGGCTTCCTCTTGAAGACTCAAGCTGGGAGAGGAGCAGGGAAAGCTGCACAGGTAGCTGGGGAAACCGATCCACACAATTTCTCTTGTTCAAAGAACACTAAGTGAACATCACCTAATTTCAACGGGAAAGCTGTTTGGGAAAAGAAGCGGTTAATTATTTCAACCATCCACTCAATGGTATTTATTGAGCACATACTATGATCAAAGTTCCCTAATGTTTATTTTTTTTTTTTCAAAGATTTTATTTATTTGAGAGAGAGAGAGAAGGTCAGAGGGAGAAGCAGACTCCCTGCGGAGCTGGGACTTAATCCTGGGACTCTGGGATCATGACCTGAGCCAAAGGCAGTTGCTTAACCAACTGAGTCACCCAGGCACCCTACCTTTTTTTGTTTTTAAATATTTTATTTTGAAGTGATCTCTATACCCAATGTGGGGCTCAAACTTACAACACCAAGATCAAGAGTTGCATGATCTACAACTGAGCCAGCCAGGTGCTCCCCATCCTAACGTCTGCTTTTTAAAGACAGAAAATTTACGGGCTTTGAAGTAAGAAAAAACAGATATATTGGTCTCCCCAGGTTCCTGGCACAGAGCTACTAAAACCCCTGGCAATTCCTTAAGTGATAAGAGCATGAGGACCATCTTTTGTTCTGATATCTGGTTTTGGATCCTGACATGGTGATCTTAAGTCCTTTGAAACTTCCTGGGTGACAGGAGTCTTTTGTTTTAATGAGATGACTAGTAGACTAGTAGTGGGCCATGAAGAGAAGCTTGGAACTTTCAGTCCATCCCCTCCATCCTCTGGGGAGGGGAGAGGAGAAAGAGACTGAGTTAATGACCGATCATGCTGATGTGATGAATTCTCCATAAAAACTCCCACACTGTGCTGTCTGGAGAACTTCTGGGTTGGTAAGCATGTGCGGGGGCTAGGAGGGCAGCAAACCAGAGGGCCCCTTCCCACAAACCTTGCCCTGAGCATCTTCAGCTGGCCATTCATCTGTATCTTTTCCTATACCCTTCATAATCAACCAGTAAATGTGTTTCCTTGAGTTCTGTGAGCCATTCTAACAAAGTTTGGGACACTATGAGGGGGTTGTGGGAAAACTGATTTATAGCTAGCTGGTGAAGTACAGGTGACGGCCTAGGACTTTTGGTTGGGGCAGGGAGGGGGCAGCCTTGTGGGTGTCCGAGCTCTTAACCCGTGGGATATGACCTGAACTCCAGGCAGACAGGGTCAGAATCCAACTGAATTCTTGGACACCCAGTTAGTATGGCTGAGAATTGCTTCATACAGGAGAAAGCCCCACACAATAGGCGACTGGAAGTGTCACAGAAGCATATGTGTGACTAGCACAGGAGACACACACACAAGAGGATTTTTTTCCTTTATACTTGTTCTTGATTATGAGAAAACTGTCCTTACTCTCAAAGAGCAAAGGAGAATCCAACTGCAATTCAATTAAAAAAAAAAAAGAAAAGCTAAACAAAGTATTGGATAAATAAAAGGTATACCTATTTAAAAAAAAAAAAAAAAGGAGCAAAGGAGAATCTTTCTTTTTTTTTAAAAGTAGGCTCCATACTGGGCCTGTGGGGCTTGAACTCAAAACCTCCCAAGATCATGACCTGAGCTGAGACCAAGAGTTGAACGCTTAAGGGACTGAGCCAGCCAGGCGCCTGGAGCAAAGAAAAATCTTAAAGGGGCTAGAGAGAGAAGCCAGGGAGGCAGTCGTATAGGCTAGCAGAGATGGGGAGATTGCTAGCAGGACAGGCAAGGGGGCTAAGCCACTGCTCCTCAAGCAAAATGAAGAAAAATGACAGCAGGTTGTGAGAATACTAGTCAAGCCGCTCGGTTCTTAACCCTTTCTGCCTGTAACTCACTTAAAGTATCTGATGACAGGAGACCCTCCTAACAAGAAAAGCCCCGTTCTGCTGATTTCATTCATCTCCTCACTTCCCACCCCTAAAGCTGATCTGGGCTCAAAGACCCTGAATGAAGGATGTCTCGGACATCTGACTTTTAAAGATCTGATAGTAAGGCCAGAGAGGGTATAAGCCTCAGGATAAAGGTCACGTTAGGTCAAGTGGTGACTATTAAGAGTTAAAGACTTATCAGACTACAATGATGTGAACACTCAAGGAGAGATGACAAATATCTGGAACATCTACCACCACTAACCCTAATCCTAACCTTTAGCTAACACTGCTAATAAATCACACATATGGCCTCAGAATCCCAAGCATTTCAACTCGCCCAGCACCCAGGATTAATTTACCAGAGATGATAAATCAGTAAAAATCTAAGTGCAATCCCTGCTTTTACCTATTTTCTTAAAACTTTTTCCACATCTGTTCTTTAATGTGAATCTGTGTTTCCACTGCTTGAATTTGGCTACTTTATGAAAACAATTCTACTCTTTCTCTCCCACCTTTGCCTTTAAAAAGAAAATTCCTTCTCCTTTGGAGAATTTGCAAACCCCAGAACAGTTTCAAATCATGACATTTCCTCCCTGAATACTTCGTCTCCTTAATTCATTTACCACCTCCTTAATTCATTTATCACCTTCAAGAAACTGAGCTCTGATACAGAACTGTTCCAACCGAATTCCGGAACTCCCTTTCATTCATTCCTCCCAACCACCCCAGGAAGCACAAACCTGCTGGCCAACACTATTCCCAAGGCTTTCACAGGGATCCGAGCTTCAGCTCCGGGAGTCCTTCCAGATGGGAAGTACCAGAAGCCCCCAGCCCTGACCCACACATAGCCGTTCTTCCCTCTCAGGGCAAGTGCAGTCCAGCGGGGTGGCTGATCGTTTCACCTTAGAAAGGCAGATCCAGGAAGGAAACAAATGAGCTGCCTGAGGCATCAGGCCACAAGGGGAGAGAGGTGCTTTTACTGTAAGCTGCTTTACTTTTTTACTATAAGCTTACTCAATTTTTTTTAAAAAAGAAAACAACCTCCCTATACAAAACCCCACTTTATAGAGGTTTTATCTCTCTCTCTTTTTTTTAAAGATTTATTTATTTATTTGACAGACAGAGATCACAAGTAGGCAGAGAGGCAGGCAGAGAAAGAGTGAGAGAGGGAAGCAGGCTCCCTGCTGAGCAGAGAGCCTGACACGGGACTCGATCCCAGGACCCTGAGATCATGACCTGAGCCAAAGGCAGCGGCCTAACCCACTGAGCCACCCAGGCGCCCGAGGTTTTATCTCTTAATGGAAAAATATGTTTGTTAAGTTCAAATCACCTGCTGAAGTTTTAGGGAATTTTCAAGCTCTTAGGTGATTTTAGTGTATTTCCCATAAAAAGGTTCAGGGAGGTGCGGTATTCCCTAAGTATCTGCAGTGAAATCAGTATAACTTCTGGTAGGTTACGGTGTGGAATCAGACTTCCTCCTACAGAATTCAGTGACCTATGTTTACATATAAAACAGAAAAACAGAACACTAACACTTTAGGTGAGAGAATTAAATTTGCTTTCCGGTTCCAACCTGGCTGCTGCTGAGGGAAAGGGGGGGCCTAACCCAGGGACTTTCTGTAGCTCTCTCTGTCAAGTCAAGCTGCACAGATCGCAGCACCTGCCATCCTGTGCCTCAGGGTGTCTGCTCACAAGTGGTCTGAGGCTCCTGCCTTCCACAGACTTCAATCCTTCTCAAACATTTATCTGTAACACTTCTGGCTTCTTCAAACCCAGTACTCATTCTTCTCTCCTTTGACCCCCTTTAGGAACTCAAGGGGGAGAGAGAAAAAAAAAAAAAAAAGATTGGCTAATTCTTTTAGGAAATGAATACAGCTTTAATTCTGACAGATGTAGATGGCAGGTTCTATCAATTATAGACATCCTGCTGAGATCTGCCAGCATTTTTCTAATGCCTAATTTGTCATGTCACTCTGTTCAAAGCCTCTAACATCTGCAACAACACGGAGGGACCCAGAGGGCAGTATGCAAAGCAAAAAAAAAGTCAGGCTGAGAAAGACAAATGCCATTATGATCTAACTATATGGAAACTAAAAAAACGAAACAAACGAGCAAACCAACAAAAACCAGACTCTTAAATATAGAGGGGTTGGGGGTGAGGGATGGACGAGATAGGTGAAGGGGACTGAGAGGTACAAGCCCGCCATGATAAGTAAGTCACAGAAATGGGAAGTGCGGTATAGGGAATACAGCCGAGAATACTGTACTAACTCCGCATGGTGACAGAGGATGTGACCCTGTGGTGAGCACGGACTTGTGCACAGAATCGTCAGATCCCTATGTTGTAAACCCAAAACTCAGATAACACTGGGTGTCAGCCATGCTTTCAACAAAAATTAAAGAAAAAAAAACAAAGAAAAGTCTTTACCCCTTCTGTCAGCTAAATAAAGTTCAAACTTCTTAACCTGACATTCAAAGCATTTTGGGAGCCAAATGGGCCTAAAGGTAACAGACAGTCACGTGACAGTAGACACTCTATTGCCCAAACAAAGCTGTCTGTCACAGTGACTGAAACTGTGGCTCATACAGTCCAAGCAGAATGGAAGCATCATGCCCAGGGGAGGAGAACTGCAAGAAAATGGACCCAGAAGCTTCAGCAAAACAGAAGGTAAGGAGGAGAGGAGAGAAAGGGAAGAAGCAACGGTCAGAGAACAGGACACTGGACTCGAGACCAGAGATGTTAGCGATTCTGGGAGATACTGAGGATGGGAGTCTGGCCAGGTGTGCACTTTCCCTGTGGACTGGGAGGCTGGCTGGGATGACGGCAGGGCTGTGCACAGGTAAGTCAGCCAGGAGTCAAGGCCTCTGAGGAGCGTGGGGACATGAGTGTGTGGAACGCAGGAATGAAGGGTGAAGCTGTGTCACTGGGAAAGCAGCTGCACTGCATCTAGAAAGCACTGGCCCCACAGCATCCGGGTGGTGCCCCAGTTGCACAGTGCTGACTGGCTTGGACCTGGACTCTCCTGACAAGGCTGACATTCAGGGGCTCCATGGGTGAGCCACAAGGGGGACTCCAAAGTCACTCCATTGATTCCTGACAATACTCGGCTGCAGTCCATCCTCAGCAAGAGCCAGGGTCTACTAAACCCTTGTCCCTTCAGTCTCAGCCCAAGGAGAGCAAAGGCTCAACGCCCAGTGTTGAAAAGGTGGTTTCTGTTTCCTGACCGTATGCACCCATCACATAATCTATCTCTTCCTCCTCAAAAAAGACAGTAGGAGCCAAGACCCGCATGGAAGAGAAAGTCACTTTCTCTTCCTTCATTTAGAGGCAGAAACGAGGGGAAGGGGTAACTGGGGAGACAATCACCAGTCAGCAGAGGTCAGATAATCTTTGAGTTAAGAGTGTTCTTAGGGGTCTTCTTCAACGCAATACAAATAACTTCCTGACCAGTTCAGGTAGCTAGCTTGAGCCACGGGTAGTTCTAAGTGTTGGAAAGGTCTTCCTATAATTAAAATCTTGATTCCTAAATGCCCATTCATGGCTCCTGGTTCTCTTCGGTTGAGAAGCACCACCAAACAAATACACTATATTTTACTATCGATTGTGTAAAACACCATCAACGGTTATGAAGGAAAAATCCTCCCAGTAAACCAAAAGATGCCGCCAGATATAAGAAACACCCAACTTCATGCTGTAAGTCCCAGAATGGACAAAAATTCTTCCACGCAGCAGTCCTTCATTCAGATAGTCAAAGACCGCTTCTCTGGTACTCCACCTCAGGCTTTCCTCCACCTAGCTCCTCCTAGAGCCCCAGATTATTCATTTACAAACATTTTTAAAAGGACCCAACACAGAAAAGCTGGAGGTATGGTCTAAAAACCTCTTTTCCTCCAAACCATTCACAAGTAAGTTACTGGTGAAACATGTCATCCCCTCCAAACATTTAGTGTGTCTTCTCCTACAAACAAAAACCATTTACAGAGTACAACCATCGAACCGGGAAGTGAACACTGACGCATTACTA
Organism: Mustela erminea; assembly: GCF_009829155.1. Classification (NCBI taxonomy): domain Eukaryota; kingdom Metazoa; phylum Chordata; class Mammalia; order Carnivora; family Mustelidae; genus Mustela; species Mustela erminea. The sequence goes on along the minus strand of NC_045616.1, from coordinate 14,184,882 downwards.
CGGCCTCATCTCAGAGCCCACTCGAGCATCCCATTTCCCAACCACATCCTAGAGCAGAAAGGGATCAGGGCTGTATGTGCTGCCCTCAGCTGTCTCATCCTATGGCTGTCAGTCTGGACCAGTTTCTCAAACACTCCCTGATGCCCACAACCTTGACACTTGGGAAGATGACAGACAGCCCCTTCGTCTGGATGGATCCAGCATCTCCATGGAGCTGGATTCAGGTCACACATTTCTGGCAGCAGCCCCAAAAGAAGTGAGGCTGTGCTCTGTTCAGTGTGTCCTAGCAGGTGGTGCAGTCAGAACACAGCCCGACAATGCGCTCTCCAGCCATTTCCACTGTGAAGCCACTCTTTCCCCTTTTTGTAATTCATAAGTATTCTGTGGGGAGGTACTTTGAGATTTGGTAACTACTCCATTCCTCATCAAGATTTCAATATACTTTTACTTTTTAGATTAGTATGACTTCAGGGTGCCTGGGTGCCTCAGGTGGTTAAGCATATGCCTTCCGCTTAGGTCATGATCCCCGGGTCCTGGGATTGAGCATGAAATCAGGGTCTCTGCTCAGCAGGGAGTCTGCTTCTTCTTCTCCCTCTGCACCTCACCCCACTCGTGTGCTCGTTCTCTGTCTCTCTTAAATAAAATAAAAATAAAGATTAGTATGAATTCATGTTCCTTTGTTATTTAATGGGCTAATAAAATTATTATTGTCATTACTCATTTTCATGTTCAAATTCCAAATGGTAAATCACTATTTACAGATCTTTTCCAACCTGTTCATTTGTGGACATCCATTTTTCAATGTCTTTATTAAGTTGTATTCATTTTTAGCATTTTATTTATTAAAACAAAATGCTAAAAATGAATACAATGCATCCAATATTAAGAGCAGCACGGGGCTACCTCTCCCTACCTCTGAATATTATATGTTCCCAAGGATACAACCCAAGCTTCCAATGTACTTTTTGGCAACCAGGACACATGTTAGCGCAAGCAGGGATTACAGGACACAAGGTTCCCGGGATCCTCTGCTCAAACTATTACTTAAGCCAAGTCTCCACAAACTCTTACTGCTAATTTTTTGAGCCCATTTGCAGGTTAACTTAACGAATACCTTCTTTTCATTGTTTCGTGTGTTCCAAGATCCACCTAGTTTCATGTCATTTTCAAGTTAAGATACCTACCTTTATATTTCCTTACAAATTTTTGATATAAGCATTTTGAATGGGAGGAGAGAGAAAGTTTCAGTACTGAGTGAGGCACTCTACCCAGAGAAGACATGCACCGAGCACCAACACTGTGACAGCCTGCAGACCTGTTATTTACTTTTAAGGATCTCTAAGTCTGTGGGCACTCAGTGAACTCAACAGGAAAGCGGATGGTGGGTGGTGGGAGCCAGGTTTCTTGCAGCTGCAGTGGGAGTTTACAGGCAGGCCACTGGGGGAGAATAGAATGATGCATGTGGTCATGGGTTAGAGCTGGAGACCTGGGTATGGACTCATTCTTAGCTTGACACAGACACACAAGGTTACGTACGGAAGTATCTGTGGATATGTGTCCAGGAAAGGGTTGGTATATATACACATATTCCCTTGCTCTGTCAGCACAGAGGACCCAGAAGCAACAAAACCACAATGGTAACAAGCACACCTAACGCCCACAGCTTGGTTTTTAATGTCATTCCCCAGTCAGGGGAACCAGGGCTCCTGGGAGAAAATAGCCGATTCTCCAACTGGGACAGGAAGTGCATCTAAGATAAGCCTGGAGATCTCAGAGCACCAGAAAGGAAGAAAGTGCTCAAAAATAAGACAAAACAAAAAACAAAATACCGAAAACCCAATACCCATGGTAACGAGTGCACGTCTAAGGACCCAGAGCCAAGTGAAAGTGCTCCCAAGGGCCAACGACAGAAGAGTCTGAGTGACAAGAACAAGTAAAGTAGCACTGTATTCTAACACAAAGTACAAAATAACCATCCGCAAGTCCACACTGGTATCAAGACATGAATAAATTAAGAAGCGGAGAAGAAACAAATCATCCACGCAGAGTCATCCCCCAAAGTCATACTCTTACGTGTGGGCTGTGTTCCGTGGCCTCCTTCTGGAAAGTAGCGTACGGAAGAGAGAAACGAGGAGCTTCCTGGGGAGGAAGCCTGACAAACACCCAACGAACAGCCAGGTGATGGTGGTCATTCGTGTTGACAGTGTGTACCCTGTGATCGTCCTCTTAAAGCCCCAGATCCTCAGTCTGATGAAGAGAATGACATCGAACACGTCCCAGCTGAAGGTCGTGCTACAGGATCCCTGAGCAGGAGTCCTCAAAACCATCAGAAACAAAGGAAGTCTATGAATGGTCATAGTCAGAGACAAAGGAGACACAGGACACCTCCCTCCTGGACAGGGTTCTGGCACAGAAAACGGACATTAGTAACAACTAAGGAGATGTGAATAAAGTATAGACGTTCGTTAATGACTGTGTACTGTGCTCACTGGGTCACTAGATATCACACATGTACTATACTAATGTAGGAAGTTAACGGGATACTGGGTGCATTCTTTATACTGTCTTTGCAATTGCCTGTAATGCTGTTCTAAAAAAAAAATAGAATTTATTAAAAAAAAAGACATTACATAAAAGAGAACATTCTTTCATCAGGAAAAATGGAGGCTGGAAAACAAAGTAAACACTTTTTTTTAAAGTGCTGAAAGCGTCGTCAGCTCAGAATTCTATGTCAACGTCCTTGAAAAACAATGGCAGAAAAAAGACATCTTCACAGACGAGTGATGCAAGAACTCACACCCAGCAGATCTGCACTGGGAGAAACAATGAAAAAGTCGGCCTAGGTTGACAGGGAATGTGGAACTAGCGGGAGTTACAAACCACACAGGAAGTGCTACTCTGTGGGCTGGTCTATAAGCCCATGGCCTTCCTGTCATCATTTTGCCATTCCCCTCCCTGCCCCGCTGCCATATACAAGGGACCCCTCCACATTCCTCCTCTATGGGTACTCCGGACCTGGAAGGGGACAGTGGGGCTCAGTGGGGCAGAAAAGGCCTCTCAGGGTGCGTCTATCTGAGACTCTGGGGAAGGACTGTACGTGGCTGTGCACGTGGAGAATCCGTCACTAGGCTTTGTAGGCACAGGCCTGGGAGGCCAGGTGTCATACAATGCAGAGGACAGTCCTGCAGGACAGGCAATGTCTTGTCTCCCCAGGGCCCCACGCTCTGACAAACCACAAGTGTGGGGTGCTGTGAGGCCTCCCCATCAGGTCTCCCACGCCGCCTTCCCTAGCAGCCCTGCCTGTCAACATGCCGAAAGCTACCAAGTAAAACGTGTCTTCCATCCTGTCAACTATTGACCTGCTTCTGAAGCCAGTATTCTAAACTTCTGCTGATCCTTTACGTTATTTTGGCTTCTGCCACCCTCTGCTGCTGGTGAGGGAAAGATAAGCACAAGGAAGATAAAAAGGCAAACCAAGTGGGGAGTTCAAGCAACCCACTCAGGAGACAGAGCCCGCAAGGTCAGAGTTAGACAGGAAGGCGAGTGGACAGACTGTCTCAAGTCTCTGGCAGATGGACGGGCTCTTCGCTTCCACTTCAATTAAGATTCAGGGACACAAAGGAAAACATCAGAGCTTCTGGGATGGTTTCTGAACAGAAACATCAGCAGTTATTTTTTTATAAGCAATTTTTAGTTTTAAAAAACTATGGCTTAAGTGTTTCCGTTTTATTTTTGTGAAGTTTTTAATTCCAGTAAACATACAGTGTTATATTAGTTTCAGGTGTACAAAACAGTGCTTCAAGAATTCCACACAATACCCAGTGCTCACCATAAATGCCCTCTTTAATTCCCATCACCCATTTCCCCCATTCCCCCACCCCTGCCCCTCTGGTGACCATCAGCTTGTTCTCTACAGTTAATAGTCTGTGTCTTGGTTTGTCTCTTTTCTCCCCCTTTGCTTGTTTGATTCTTAAATTCCACATTTGTCCTTCTCTGACTCATTTTGCTTAGCGGTATACTCTCTAGTTTCATCCATGTTGTCGATAATGGCAAGATTTCATCCTTTGTGATGGCTTCGTAATATTCCATTGTAAACCCCCCCCCCCCAATCTTCTTTATCCGTTCATCAGTCAGTGGACACTTGGGTTGCTTCCCTATCTTGGCTATCAGAAATAATCCTGCTATAAACATAGGGGTGCCTGTATCCCTTAGAATTAGTGTTCTTGTATTCTTTGGTAAGTACCCAGTAGTGTGATTACTGGGGCATAAGGTAGGTCTATTTTTAAGTTTTTGAGGAGACCTCATATTGTTTTCCACAGTGGCTGCACCGGCTTGCATTGCTACAAACAGTGCACGAGTTTCCTTTCTTTCCATATCCTCACCAACACCCGTTGTTCTTGTGTTCCTGATTTTAGCCATTCTGAGAGGTGTGAGGTGATATCACTGTGGTTTTGAATTTCATTTCCCTGATGATGGTTGATGATGAACATCTTTTCATGTGTCTGTTGCCCATCTGGATGTCTTCTTCAGAGAGATGGCTGTTCATGTCTTCTGCCCACTTTTTTTTTTTTTTTTTTAAAGATTTTGTTTATTTATTTGACAGAGAGAAATCACAAGTAGATGGAGAGGCAGGCAGAGAGAGAGAGGGAAGCAGGCTCCCTGCTGAGCAGAGAGCCCGATGCGGGCCTCGATCCCAGGACCCTGAGATCATGACCTGAGCCGAAGGCAGTGGCTTAACCCACTGAGCCACCCAGGCGCCCTTCTGCCCACTTTTTAATTGGATTGTTTTTCAGGTGTGGAGTTTGATAAGTTCTTTATAGTATTTTGGATACTAGTTCTTTATCGGATATGTGGTTTGCAAATATCTTCTCCCATTCCGTAGGCTACCTTTTAGTTTTGTTGATTATTTCCCTCTCTGTGCATAAGATTTTTACTCTAATGAAGACTGAATCCTTTATTTTTGTTTTTGCTTCCCTTGCCTCAGGAGAAATATCTAGAAAGAAGATGCCACAGCCAAAGTCAAAGAGGTTACTGCCTGTATCATCCTCTAGGATTTTTATGGTTTTAGGTCTCACGTTTAGGTCTTCTGTATCTTTTTTGAATTTATGTTTGTCTGTAGTATAGGAAAGTGGTCCATTTTCTCTTCTGCATGTGGCTGTCCAGTTTTCCCAATGCTGTTTGTTGAAGAGATGGTCTTTTTCCCATTGGATATTCTTCTCTGCTTTGTCAAAGATTAATTGACCATACAGTTGTGGGTTTATTTCTGAGTTTTCTCCTCTATCCCATTAAGTGTTTCAGTTTTAGATTTTTTTTTTTTAATAATTCCACATTTTCTAAAAGTGGACTGCATGGAAGATAAAAGAGAAATATTTGCAACTTAGGCAAAGAGATACACACAAACTCTTCTTTCCTATCACAGCAGTACATTTAAATTGTAGGCTCCATCTTTTCTGAGGCAATTAAATCCATATTCAATTAGAACAAAAAAAACTTTAAGTGCTAAAACAACAGTGTGACTATTTCTGTGATGGTTTTTTTAAGGATAAAGATACTAGACTTACACTAAGGGGCCCAAATTACTGATATTTAAAGATATTTTACAGTATGTTTATGATTTATCTTTACTTGCTTTCATAAAATGATTTTTTATATTCACAAAGTATATTTTCTATACTGTACAAAGTGATATTTTTCTATTTATTGCTCAATAGTAAATATAGAGCTACAGAAGTGGTTTTTTTCTTTAAGGAGTAGGATGGGAAAAAGAAGTTAAAGGGCCATTCAAGTAATTCTTTGCAAGCAGCCAAAGGAACAGTAAGAAGCACCTGATAATGCTGGCTGATACCAAGACTGAAAAGCAACATTATTATTTGGTTGCATCTTTGTCAAAATTACATTTTTCTACTAACAACGGAAAGACTGTCCACAGATAAAACCGTAAGAGATTTCCAACTTGACAATGGTTTGACACAATGGAAGACTGATAAACAGTAACAGTAAAGCCTATATAAATTTTTAAAGTCCAAGAAAATAAATCCTTTAACTTTCAGACAAATGTACATTTTAAACTATCCAAGAGCCCATAACTTCCCTTTTATACTACCACACATCCGCTAACTACATTACAAAGAACTCATTCTCTAACTAGAGGTAACGAATAAAACCACAAATTGAGCTATCCTTCCTGTCAATGATGTCACGGACACTGCACTGGGAAAGATGTCCTTCAGGCACCCGATGAAGGGCATTCAGTAGAACAAACACGGGCAAGCTCTTGGAACATCGTTGACAAAGCAAGAAAACAAAATATTTATATTTAACAATGTGTAATTTTTAGGTCAGTTATAAACTCTGTCCTTAAGTGGAAGGAAAGCTCAATAAAACTAAGTATCTTCATGAAGTCATTTCAGTGCAGTGCACACTTATTTTGCTCACAGCATTCTGCTGACCACTGCAGAGAACAGCAAGATACATGCTTTCACATAAAGAAGCCTGCAGTCCTTTTTCCCTTCTGCCCGTCAAGTGTGCAAGTACCAAGCTAACAGGGGAACACCATCAGGGAGGTTCAACAAGACGCTCTGGAGACTGCAGAGACCCAGGATGGTAAATGCACTGAGGGGGTACTCAGGTCTCCTGGGGTTGGTTTTTTGGACTCTTACCAACTCATGGTAGTTCCCACTGCAATGCACAGAGAGGTACTGGTCTAAGGTTTCTTGACTGAATGGAGGGTGGGCTGAACTGACAGGCCAGCCCAGGAAGGCTGAGACACGGATCTTCGGGTCCATTCCTTGAGATTATGAGTTATAGGCTGTTACTCGGAGGCAAGTGTCCTTGCACCTTACGTGGACAACAGGGACAGAAGGGGCTCTGCGGAGGGATGGGGCAGCAGCAGCACACGAATGTGGCAGGTCAGCAAGCATGTCTCAGTGCAGAAGGACTCCCTCTGGAGCACAAGCACAGCCAGAAGAGCAGAGACTTATGGCATGTTGAAGACTGCTCTGCTGGAAAGACGGGGGCCAGAAGAGGGTTGAGACCCTGTGTGTGCTGGGCCAGTGCTGTCTAAGCTCACCCCATCCCCAGAGGCTACTAGACCTCCATGTAGTGTCACTTGCCTCGGCTGAAACAGCATCTCCCTGACCCTGATCATGGACAGTGTCCCAGGGCCTCCCTGCTCCCAGGCTCTTCACCTGGGGAGGGGTGAGGGGAGCCCACACTGTGTAGGGCCTGTTTGGCCACTGCTCGTTCCCTGTACACCCCCACCCAATGCTTCCTGCTGGGTCTCCCAAGCCCACACTGGGAGGGCAGAGAAGCCAGGAACAACCTCCCAGCTGCTTAAGAGCAGCAGCCAGCTACGGAGCAGAGCGGCTCAGCTGCCCAGTGTGTTGGCTGAGGCAGGCGTGCGACCCTGCACACTGAGCCCTAGCGCAGCACCACAACCGAGGTGGCCACTGAGTCTCACCAAGGACTATGCTTCCCATGGCTTGCAAATCCTAAATCCTAAATTCTAATGACTAGTCTATGCCTTGGCACACAGCTGCTGTGAGGAAGAGGCCCTGAAGTTGAATTTACTATGCTCCCGTCCACCCTCTCACCCAACCTTCCCCCCAGTATCTAAAATGGCTTTCACGTTGCTTTTTCCCACCTCTGAGCTTCTCCCCTGAGGGTTCTCCTGACTAGAAGACTCTTCTCAACTTGTGAATTCTCATTTAAATATTGCCTCCTCAGGATAGCCCTCTCTGACTGTGCAGAACTACGTTGGCCTTATAACGACTTCTTGTAATTATCCTCTCTGATTCAATGTTTCTCTTCTCTGTCTGATCATAACTCCACGAAAGCAGCAGCTCTCACGTGGGTCTTGTACACCTGGAGACCTGACAGGAGATCAAAAAATATCTGTTCATGAATTAGCATATAGAAGCCAAATCCCTCTGCTTGCTGTCACCCCACCCAGCCTAATACTCCGCCCTCACCCTCAGACGCCTGCCCCTCCAGGCAAGTCTCTGACTCACGCGGGTCGCCCACAGAGGGGGTCTTCTCTGGTCCAATACCGACAACCAAGCAGGGCCTAGCACAATGAAAGCCTCCTCTCTAAAGTCCTCTGATTGGTTCCTGCCAGCCTTCAGAGTCAGGAACTTGTTCTTGGTAATACTGAGGCCTGTCCTCCTAAGTCAGCGCTCAGTGGTCCCAATTATTGCACGCATGTGTCTCCCTATTGGAGTAAATGTTCCTTAAGGACCTGCACCTGCACACACTTACTTCTTCTGTAGAGCCCTAAAGGGTCGCTCACAGAATGCTTGGCAAGAGCAAATGTAATTTAGTATCTGTGGATGAACTACTTTACACCAAATGTGCTTGAAACAATTATGTCATAGGGAAGAAAGGCCAGAAGAACAAAGAAAAAGTAGACTTGGGCATTAAAAAAAAAAAGTACTAGTCTTAAAGTTAGAGAAATAAGTACATTGATTCCATAATTATAAATGAGGTAATGCTCATTCAAGGCACAAGAAGAATAAGTAACAACTGCACACTTTAACAAATTCATTACCTCAATAAAGTCACAATCATCCTATTAGATGATTAGGCAGACGCCCTTGATGTTGTACAAAGGAGGGCAATGGTTCAAAGACTCCTTCACCTAAAGTCCTAAGGCTAGTCATCACTGGGTCTGGGATTCCAGTTCCAGCCTTGTGACTGTCAATGCCAAACTCTTTGCTATTTTAGAGGCGCCCTGTGATCTGACAGAGTTTTAATTTTGCTTTTGTAACTAAAAAGATGATGCAGAATCCTGTGGCGAATTACAGGTCAGTGATAGACCCTTAAATATGATTCTGAAAGGTGAAGAAAGTAGAAGACAGTGGGACTGCTTTGGAAGTACAAATCTGTGAGCCAGACAAAATATTTCATGACACTTTTCTGGGGTGAGGAATATGTTAACAGGTGCAACGCCATGGAGAACGGACTGACACCAAGACAGAATTCTGCTTGGAAAACAGAACGTGAACAATAGCTCAGGGGTTCAAAGAAGAAAGGGCAAAAGTTCTCCTATCAAGAAACAACCAAGACCCTTTCATACCCTAAAATGAGCCTATTTAAGCAGAATCCACAAATCCCCAAACAAAATGGCATTTTAATTTTTCTCTAATTAAAAGTAAAAAAAATTAGGGACGCCTGGGTGGCTCAGTGGGTTAAGCCGCTGCCTTCGGCTTGGGTCATGATCTTGGGGTCCTGGGATCGAGTCCCGCATCGGGCTCTCTGCTTGGCAGGGAGCCTGCTTCCCTCTCTCTCTCTCTCTCTGCCTGCCTCTCTGTCTACTTGTGATCTCTCTCTGTCAAATAAATAAATAAAATCTTTAAAAAAAAAAAGTAAAAAAAATTAAAAGTAAAAGTGTATTTCATTGCTGGAGGGGAGGGGCTTGGGAGGGATGGAGTGGCTGGGTGGTGGACATGGGGGAGGGTATGTGCTATCGTGAGTGCTGTGAAGTGTGTAAGACTGAGGAATCACAGACCTGCCCCCCAAAACAAATAATACATTATATGTTAATAAAAAATAAAGTATACTTCAGAAATCTTTTCAGTGAATGGATTTATTTCCACTGCTTTTGTTAACAATACATCTATGCTTTCATTTAAATAATCTGTGTAACTCCCCAGTTACACAATGTACATAAAATAAACCGCATCATTCTAGAGCAGTTTGGTTCAGATAGAGAATTCGTAACTCTGAAATATTTAACCTCTGTGTTAAGGTAACAACTTGAGAGGTAATCTTTCTGTCTCATACACACAGGCACTCAGCATGTCTCTACTCCTTGTAAAGCAAAGTGATTGTCTTTATTTTTACTTTTTTTTGGGCTCACATTTTATTTATTTTTTAAAAAGATTTTTATTTATTTATTTGACAGAGAGATAGAGATCATAAGTAGGCAGAGAGAGAGGGGAAGCAGGCTCCCTGCCGAGCAGGGAGTCCAACGTGAGACTCGATCCCAGGACTCTGAGATCATGACCTGAGCTGAAGACAGAGGCCCAACCCACTGAGTCACCCAGGTGCCCTTGGCTCATCATTCTATCCTTATCTGGCCTGTAACATTCCACCCTGAACACTGAAAATGAGAACCAAAGTCACAAGAGATATATATGAGTGTCTCAAAGTCAAAGTAAGAATACTTAGAGGCGTACAACTCAAACAAAGCTTCCAGTTTAAGAATTTTTGTGTTGCTTTTGACCATTAGCCTGTACCACATTAAAAAAAAAAAAAAGTCATCTCTACACCCAACATGGGGCTCAAATTCATGACCCCAAGATCGAGAGTCACATGCTACACCGACTGAGCCAGTTGGACGTCCCAGATCCCACTTTTGAACAAGTTTAAAGAAGTGTTACTTTACATGCCATAACTTTCTAGAAATGTAAATTCAATGATTTGGGTAAATTCACAGGGGGTGTGCAACCACCACCAGCCAGTTTTAGAATGTTTTCATTACCCCCTAAAGTTCTGTTGTGCCCGCAAGTGGATGGTCTGCATACCCAGCCCCCAGCCTGTACAGGCACTAACCTGCCTCGTGTCTCTACGAGTGGGACTTCCCTAGACCTAGAAATTGTGCCATTCGCAGATGTTTCTAACTCCGGGCTTCCCGAGGGCATAAGGCTTTCGGAGGTCTATCCATGTTGCTGCAGGTGTCAGCGGTCAACTCCGTGTAATTGCTGAACTGTGTTCCGTCCTGCAGCTACGCCGTGTTGTTTTTCCACTGGCTGGCTGATGGACACTCGTGCTGTTTCCATCATTTAGACTTCTGTATATAATGCAATGAGTATTCATGCACAAATTTTCATGTGGACATCTCACTGTTTTCATTTCTGTTAGGTAGATTCCCGGAAGCAGGAAATATGGTAAATTTGTGTGTCACTTAAAAAAAACCCTGCCTGTTTTCCAAACTGGTTGTATTATTTCACATTCCTACCAACAATGCACAAGGGTTTCAGTTTACTCACATCCTCAACAAAACACGGTCATATCTGACTTTTTTTATTGTAGTCATTCTAGTGAGTATGAAATAATATCTCATTGTTTCAACTATTTTCTAATAATTGATGAAATGTTAAATTATTACAACCTCTGCCCATTATAAAATTGTCTTATTACTGCCAATTTCTTTTTTATTTTTTCTTCAATTTTTTTTTTTTTCTTCTGAATAACAAGGTATTTCACTTCTTAAGACTAACACTGTTCTTGTCTTTTATGGATAGTGTTATGGAGTAAGAACTTTCTGTCCTAAATGACAAAGGCTTTCTCCTATGATTTCTTCTAGAAATTTATGTGGTTTTACTTCTTACATTTTGTCTATTATCTACTGGGAAGTCATTCTTATACATTGGAAGGTAAGGGTCTTCATCCTTTTTTGTCTTTTGCATCTGGAGAACAACCCTTCTGGGACTACTTGTTGAAAAGACTATCTTTTCCCCACAGAAAGGCCACGGCGCCTTTGCTGAAAATCAACTGAGCATTAAAGTTTATTTGTAGACTCTCAGTTCTGACCCATCAGTCTACAGGCCCATCCTTACGCCAATGCCACACATCCTGATTACTGAAGTCTTCCGACATGGTTGCACTTTCTCAAAATTCTTTGGGCTATCCAGGTACTTTGGTTTTTAGGATTACCTTATTAATTTCTACAAAGCATCTAATTTGGAAAGTTGTCAGCTATTATTTCTTGGAATAGTTTTTCTGCCACTCTGGGTCCTCTGGAATGTGACAGTGTCCCACAGGCCTCAGAGGCTCTGTTCATTTTCTTCAGGTTTTTTTTTTTTTCTTAACATGTTCTACTGAGTGATAATTTCTATTGCTCTATCTCCAAGCTAACCGATTCTTCTGTTGTTTTGAATCTGCTATTCAAGTCCTCAAATGATGTTTTTCATTCCCAATATTGTACTCTTCAACTCCATGATTTCCATGTGGCTCTTTTCCATAATTTTGCTATCCTTTATTGAGAATCTCTATGTGTTGGCTTCTGGTGCCATTCACTATTGTCATATTTTTCTTTTTAATTCTTTAAATATCATTTCTTTCAGTTCTCCAAATGTATGTTAATTCCTTTGAATTCTTTCTCTGCTAAATTCAGCATCTGAGAATATTCAGAAGCAGCTTCTGCTGACTTTTTCTTTTACTTATTTTCTAAATAGGCTCCGTGCCTGGTGCAGAGCCCAATGAGGGGCTCGAACTCACGACCCTGAGATCAAGACCTGAGCTGAGATCAAGAATCGGATGCTTAACCAACTGAGCCACCCAGGTGCCCTTGCAGATTCTTTTTTGAGTATGAGTCACTCTTTCGTATTTCTTTGCATAGCTTGTCATCTTTTGTTGAAAATCAGACCTTTTGGACAATAAAATGTCTCAACTCTGCATTCTGATCTTTTTTTTTCCCTTAAGGTTGCTGCTGTTGCCTTGTCTGTTTGCCTGCTTTGTTCAGTAGCATGGCCAGGTTAGACCTGTGAAGTCTGCTTCCTCTGTGGTGTGCAGTCACTGATGTCTCTGCTCAGTTTCTATTTAATATTCTTCCAAGACAAGCTGTCAGCCAGTTACTGGACACGGATGCTCAAACATCTCAAATCAGTAAGGCTGATATCATCTGCTAATGGATCTGGGTGTAGGGAGAGAAGAGTGTTCAAAGCCGTGGCCACTTCCAGTCCTGTCTGGTTTACTCCTGCCAGTCCTCTCTCCTACCTGCAGGTGCATAGTCTCAAGGTTGTCCAGGAATGTAAACAGCTTCAGCTCCGAAATCATGGAGCATGTGGTCTCAGACAAGAACATACTTGGCGGCAACCCTGGGCTGGGAGAGATAGACAATGTCCTTCCTCCACCTGCCTGTCCCCAAGACGTCACTTCCAGAGACAACAGTGTTGGGCATGGTGTCATCCACCCTTCTGTCACTGCTGGGCTAGCCCTCTGTCCTTGCCACCCGCCCTGCCCCAGCAGAAACCCCCAGCGACATAGCTTGGGGAGTGTGGGAAGCAGCCCCAGGCAAAACACCACAGCTTCCCATTGTTCCCACCCAAACTCTGGCAGCTGTTTAAAACATCAATGAGCCTCAGATTGTTATATGCCTCTGGTTGATTTCCAGAACACTGAAGGGGCTGCTTTGTCAGTTTTGTCCAGTTTTAGAGTCGTTTTCTTCTGAAAAGAAAATCCGGTGATCTCCTTACTTGGTCATAGTCAGAAAGGCCAATTCTTCTGCTTACTTTTAATCCTTTACAGTTATTCTTACGATTTTTCCTTTGAAATATTTCAAAGCTCAAGAATAAGAGAGAATATAATGAACATCTATGTACTCAACCCTCAGCTTAAGAAGTGACACATGATGGGCTCATCTGAACCTCCTCATATACTTCCCCCTGATCCTAAATTTGCCACCCCTCAAAAAATCCCCTTTCCAGAAAGACCCATTATCCCAAAACTTGATATTTGTTCATCTAATTTGTACTTCTGCTATTTTATTCATATCTATCTATACATGGCAGCTACAGTTGTGCATTTTGAAATGCACATTCATTTTTATGTTATTTGTACATATTCTTCTACAACTTACTCTTTTATGCTCGTTATTATGTTTTTGGGATTTAGTCATATAAATACGTGTGGCTTTAACTCATTGACAGTTAACCACTCTATAAACATGCCACAATCCCTCCATTCTCCTGTGAGGGACATCTACGTGTTTCCAATAAATGTTGTTACATAACACTGCCACGAACACTCTCGTATGCTTCTCATGCACACAGGCAAGAGTAACAAGGGTCTGGAGGACGACAGGGAGGGGCCCCCGGTGCTTGTGTAAATACACGAAATCTCCCCACTGGCTCCCACACAGTCCGAGGCAGAAAGTGGGAGATTTCATAAGATGGCAAACGATTGTCCTCCGTGACGGGGATTCAAGGCCTTCACAGAACCTGGGTTTAGAGTCACGAGAGGCCTTCCCAGACAGGAGGCAACTCATCCTGTGTCACCCAGCAAGTCAGTGGAAAAGCTGGGACTAAAACCTAGGTTTCCTGTCTTCCTTGTTCTCAAAGCAAGAGGTGTGGACTAGAGGCATTAGCATCAGCTGGGAATTTGTTAAAAATACAAAATCTCAGGCTGTACCCCAGATATGCTGAATCAGAGTCTGCATTTTAACAAAATGCCCAGGTAACCTGTATGTACAGTAAAGTCTGGAAAGTACTCTGGAGGAGGTATACAGGGAAGGAATTCCTAGATCACAATGCAGCAGTTCTTTAGCGATATCACACAATGCCAAATTTCTCTCCAAAGTACTGTACCAATTTAGTTTCCCAGATTACTCTAATTTTTTCTGTGTCTAATTACAGCATAAAGCCATTTCTCATTGCTCTCATGTCTGCTTTGATTCCATTTGCCTTACCACGTCCCACTTCCTAACACTAGATCCTCAAACTCTGGCCCTAAAGATCCTTCCTCGTGCTGCTCCACACTAACCTGTGATGAAAGGGGTACGTGGTCAAATAAATTTGGGAAACCTGCACACGAATGTTTACAGCAGCTTAATTCATAATTGCCAAAACTCGGAAGTAAGCAAGATGTCCTTCAGTAGGTGACAGATAAACTGCGGTACATCTGGAAAATGGAGCACTGTTCAGAGCTTATAAGAAATGCACCATCAAGCCATGAAAAGACAGGGAGGTAACCTAAATGTATGCTACAAACTGAAAGAAGTCGGTATGCACAGGCTAGACGCTGTTATGATTCCAACTACAGGACATTCTGGAAAAGGCAAAACTATGAAAACAGTAAAAAAAATTTATCAGTGGTTGCCAAGGGGTGGAGAAATGGGAGGGATCAGGGAAGGGATGGATAGGCAGAGTGCTGAGGATGTTTAGGGCAGTGAACATAGTCGGTATGATACCATCACAGTGGGTACAAATCTGTCCAAACCCATAAAATGTTCCATAGCAGTAGTGACCTTCCAAGTAAACTATGGACGGTGGGTGATTAGAAGTCATCGCTGTAGGTTCACCACCTGTAACGCATGCACCGCTCCAGATGGGGAGGCCGATAGTAAGGGAGGCCCTTCCTGTGTGGGGCTATAGGGGAAATCTCCGTATAGCTTTCTGGGAGCTTTGCTGGGAGCATAAAACTGCTCTGAAGAATAAAGTCTGTTAAAAAAACACCCCCCCCCACCCAAAACCCCTTGCAGTCCAGTGTCTGGCATATATATAGTAAGTGCTCAATAAATTGCAACTCTTGTTACTAAAGCAGTTAAATTAGAGATAGTCTCAAAGGCTCCCACAAGAAATGAAGACAGTTACTACTGAGTCCGTTTAGACATTTATCCTGATAAGATAAAAAGCATCCTCCTCGAAGAGGTAATCCTTCAGAGTCCATAACCTAGATGAATGATTCTCAATGGAACATGTCATTTTGCAAAGTTATTAAGTGAAATGTAGAAATGCAAAATGACTAAGGATTCCATCACAGCCAGTTATTTAGTAAGTGCAAGTTTTACAGACTCTCAAAATCATTATTTAAGAAACAAATTCAACTAAAGGAAAAAGACATGCATCTCAAGAAATGAATGGTAATACCAAAAATGAATATTAAAAAATGAATATAATCATAGAATTATGTTGTAAATGATGTGGTTCCGTGGTGGTAGAATGCTTACCTACAGAGCACTAATTTCTAGAAGGAACAACAAAATTTACAACCCCCCTTGTTCTGTTTACCTGGATGAGTCATGGTGACAGGCTCCTCTTTGGATTTATTATTGTAGATGACTACGGCAACTGCATTGTGGAAAGCAGCCCGTGATATTTTCTCTTTAAATGTGCAATTTCCCCTCTGCAGCAAGGCAATCCACTGTTTGATGTTAGGAGGGACAAAGAACCGTGTCTGAGGATCACAGCCCAGATGATCAGCAACTAAACAGAAAAGAAAAAAAAACATTAATTTTTCTCAACATAAATAAAATCAATCAAATCTTTATCAAAGTGCTCAACTGTTCCCCGAATACTGGGTGTATCCAAAGCACTTTGAGCAGCTCCCTGCCAGCAGAGCTATGAATATACCCATGAACCTGAACCCTCATCTGTACAGGGAGAGAGAGGCTCCATTAACATGTTACCTGTGATGCAAATGAAAACCGTGAAAAATCCTGTTTAACTTCATAGGCTGACAAAGGAAAAACAGACTGACAATGCCCAGTGTAGGCTGGTGAAGAGAGGGGGACAAAAGGGCAAACAGAGACACCCTCATCCCCCAACACCCAGGTGACTGAGTGATCTACCCCTGACTTCTGCTCATTCGTTGGCACTTACTCTTCTCTCCACACCCCTACCCTACCCCCACCCTCTTCTCACCCTGTCTCACCCCACCCCCACGCTGCAGAGAGAGACTCATTTTGCTTGAGTTAAATGGGGCAGCCAAACTAACCTTTGCTTCAGTTACTAAGTGGCTTGTTGAAATTCAAGCATGTTTGAACAAATTTCTTCATAAGTATCTAAGGAAATTACAAAGGTAAGTTCTGGCTTGTATTGGAAGTTCAAATAGTTAAAATAACATGAAAATAGAAACTAGATTATTCCTGTAATTTACATTTATTGGTAAAAATTACAATTCCACATTAAGATATATATAACTTTACTATATCCTATATATATAGTATACTATATATACTATACTATATATATAGTATATTACTATACTATATTACTATATATACTATATATATTTAGATATATATATTAACTTTACTATATATAAGACAACTTGTAACTTGTCTAACAACATGCATGCAGACCCCAGGACACTCTCCTGGGGACCCTGATTACACGGCTATTGCTGTGGATCTGGGGGGAGAGTCTGTTCCAGACACCGGTGAGTACACAGCAGCTTGTAAGGCCAGGCTCCTTCCTCTCCCTGAGGCAGCACAGATGGTCACGACAGCCCTGCCCACCTCTGCCCTGGCTGCTCCTCCTTCTCCCCCCTCCTCATGTTTCTAACAGGTGAACTTGAACCGGCAGGGTGGTCCAGAAGGTGAGGGGGTAAGAATCCCAATGGAGAAGTCTGCAGACCGCCATCCACCTCTGTGCCAGAGGACATCTGCCTCTGTGCCAGAGGACAGCCCTAGGCTTGCACTGGCTGGGGTGGGGGTGGGGGCAGGAAGGGTAAGAGAGTAACAGTAAAAGCAAATAAATAATGAAAACACGAAATCAGTATTAATAATCGACTGTATGAAAAGGTGACATCAGTGGGGAAATACATCTTTCCACGTCCTGGAAGCACACTACTTAGCCAGAGAAATGAAACGTTCACACCACTTAAACCACACAGTGTAGAGATGCCAACTAACTTGGGAAAAATGGTACATCTATCATTCCACTTACACTGTATTTCCCCCCAAATTCTCTTATTATCACAGTGAGGGATCATAATGAGAGTGTATTTGCTATCAGAGGTCTCCTGACACAACTGAGACATAAATAATTTTACAATGTCATGATTTACATTGTTGACAAATATCACCCCTTTCCTTAAACAATTTTTGCACTCTGAAACTTTAGTCCTTTCTCAGTCAAAGTAAATGGATGGGAAAAAAGCCTATATCACAATTTTAGCAGTCAATTATTTTTGTTTATTTTTATTTTTTAACGTATTTTACATTTAAAAAATATTTTATTTATTTGAGAGAGAGACAGTGAGAGAGAGCATGAGCAAGGAGAAGGTCAGAGGGAGAAGCAGACTCCCCATGGAGTTGGGAGCCCAATGCGGAACTCGATGTCAGGACTCCAGGATCATGACCTGAGCTGAAGGCAGTCGCTAACCAACTGAGTCACCCAGGCCACCTTATTTTATTTTTAAAGATTTTATTTGAGAGGGAGAGAGAGAACGTGTGTGCATGCACACACAAGTTGGGGGAGGGGCAGAAGGAGAGGGAGAAGCAAGCCCAATCCCCTCTCAGGGCTAGATCCCAGGATCCTGGGATCATGACCTGAGCCTAAGGCAGACGCTTAATGACTGAATCACCCAGGTGCCCCAGTAGTCAACTATTTACTGAAAGACACACTGAAGGCATTGTGAAACTTTGAAATCCTCAAACAGACTGTTCACTTGCAGTGGAATCTGTTTCCCAGATAATTATGCTGCTTTAGAATAGAAGCATTTAGGCTATGTGTTAGATAACCTGTCTTGGAAAAACCTCCAATACCATACATAGAGAGCAAGCAAAGAGCTGGTTTAAGTGTTTTGTTATTTTTTGTAACGCACTGCTGTACAAACCCTGGAAGAACACGCAGAATCAAGAATACCCAAAAGGATATATATACTTCAGCAAAATGGTCATTTTTCTATAACTTATCCTGTGCTCCCTATGATTTCACACATATTCCCAGGGCCATAAGGAGGAAACAACAAGACGGTCATGGAATCAGCAAGACGTGGGGCTCACACTCTAGATCAATTATTCACTAGCTGAACAACCACCTGGGCTCAATGATCTCATCTTCAACTTTTACTAACAAACACGGAGTTAAAATTCTTACCTCATGAGTTATACATGTGAAAAAGGCTACAATAATTCCTCTACTCTTAAGTGCTTTAAAAAAATTAATTCTCTTGGGGGCACCTGGGTGGCTCAGTTAGAGCACCTGGCTCTTAATTTCGGCTCAGGTCATGGTTTCAGGGCCGCGGTATTAAGCCCTGTGCTCAGACGGGGAGTCTGCTTGAGATTCTCTCTCCCTCTCCTTCTGCCCCTTCCCCGAACGCTTTCTCGCATGCACTCAATACAAACATACATACATATATACATACACACTTATAATTAAAAAAAAAATAAACTCCCTTTCCTTTAGTTTTATGGGTTTCATCTTATCTGGTCCTAGTGTTCTAGTTTGGTGCTGTGGGGATTTTCTGCATCAATGTGTGTGAAATCCACCCACAGCTCAGAGCACATGTCCACCCCACATCCCTGGCTACTAACACCTACTGCTCCCGTCTCATACCCTATCCCTGTGGCGCTGACAGTGTCATCTTCTTCTTAGAAGATAACAGTCATAATTTCCAAGACGGAAAAGACACAAGAAAGGATGCAACCATGGAGCAAAATCTACCAAACATACTGAAGGAGAACTTGAAAATTCTCTTAAGGAATCCCCACCCACTAAGAACAGATTCTACCCACAACTGCAGGACCCAAACAAATTCCAACAACAGACTATATGAGCGGAAGAATATCCTTGTTCCCAAAATTCACCCAAGTCATAGTCCATAAAAGGACTTGTGAACATTTATATCAGCAAGAATATGAAATAATAAGGGAGAATAAGATATTCAAGTTCCTGTTCAAGGAAGGAGGTTTCATTATTCGGAAAAAGAAAGTAAGAGGTTTTCATAACCACTTAATACTGTCATGTGTTTATTTTATCCATTCATCCCTTCCTGTAATTAAAAAATAACTTGAACAGTGAAAATGTGAACAGCTCTAACACAACTTCTCAAGAGGACTGAAGACGAATGGGTTCAGTGGTCCTACTTCGCAATGTAATACCAGTTGCTTACACTTGAAGCAATTTATTAAGTGAGGACGCAGTATGGCATCAAATATCTACGCAATTAAGAAGCATTAAAATTTATCAATAGCAATTTTGCTCAAATTCAAAATCATTTTACTTCTTTTTTTTTTTTTAAACCTGCCAAATCTAGAGAAGGACTTCACCTCTGACTTCTTTGCATTTATTAGTTATCATGTCAGGAAAAACGAGGAAATTATTGTGAAAACATGAAATTACAGATGATATAAAATACTGCATTACAGTATCTTACAATTTTGTGAATTATACTTAAATAAACCTGAAAAAATGTCGTATTGCAGAGAGACCAAACTTCTGTTTTTTTTCTGTACGGCCTTTCCTGCTGAATCCAGAAACAGTAATGAGAATCTCATTCCTTGATAAGAACCAAACGACTACTGACAGGAACAATTACGGAACCCTCACCTCAAGGAACACAGATGCTTAGCAACAACCCAACACCTTGGTCTTGAGTCTCAAGGAACCTCTAGGTGTACTGAGAAAGTAACACTGGACACAGAAATGAAATCTCAGCAAACTGGTTATTAGTACAATGTGAAGGGTGCTTAGAGACCCAGGAACAGAGCCACACAACGGTAAAGGTCTCGTGGAGGCTGGAACTCAGATGGAACACTGGAAAATCGCTAGGCAGTGAGCAGGGGGTGCAGAAGGGACCAGCACCAGAACAGAGGACAAAGATGAAGCCCTTCTCCTCAACTCTCGTGACAATCAAGTAAGATGACACATAACCCCCATTACAACATTATATCAATGTAAGAGAATCAAGTTCTGAAAAGACGACACCATCTGCGGTGGGAACAGAGGAAGAATATCCCGGCACAAGGAGCGTGTAAATATTTCAAGGGTTCTGTGAGTGACGATGTCAGTTAATAAACTAACTCTGTCTTGCCCAAGGAGCCCGAAACTCCCACTTTGGTTCACCTGACTTAGACTTCGTTGTGGGAAAATGCAAGTGCCCCATCTAGTGTGTAGCGGTCACGGCGTTACTGTGTGGGTCCTGTCTCCTCCCGCACCCGAGAACCACCAAGCCACTGCCATAGGGAAGAGTCCTGCTGGGCCGGGGCACAGCCAGCTCCCCTGGGGCGCCTCCCGCTCTCAGAGCCTGGGTATCTTGGTTCCTCCCTCTGAAAGGCCCAGCCCCCTGTTTCCTTGCTGACGTCCTCTCAAACCTCAGGATTCTGCTAAAATCTCCCTTCCGGAACACCCTCCTGGCCTCCTGAGCCTGAGATGGGTGCTCTGTTTCCATGGCACCCTGAGATGACACACTAGCATTCATCTTACCGTCCTAGCAACTGGCTGTTTGCTCGGAGTCTCTCTTCGAGCGTGAGACCCAGCATCTCCTCCAGTACGTGTGGGACAGAGGAGGCACTGGACCTCTAGGCGAAGGGAGAAATGGGAGAACGACATACGGAGACTGAACAAAAACGGACACAGAGAGTCTATGCCAAAGACCACTGTTTCCTGTGGTAGTGTTCTGACCAGTGTGACGTTCTGCCAGCTGCTTCCTATGAAAAATGTAAAAATAAAGATAAGCCTAACTAGTTACCCTGGGTCTAGATGTTTCCCTGGTCAGGTACGTTCTGGCTCTTTGCTCCCTAGTTCCACATGAGATTATAATCTCATCTTTAGGTTTCTTGCTTCTTCTCCTGAATTTCCTTATTTTCCCTCTGTTAAATTCTAATTTTATGATTCAAAGGACAAAACAGAATTCCTTATTTGCGTTTCCAGTTTCTTAATTTTTAATGTTCAGTGACTGGATTTAAATGTCTAGCTTTCATCCCTTCATCCACATCCACAGATAACTTACTCTTACGATTTCTACATTTTCACTTTTTAAAAAAGATTTTATTTATTTATTTGAGAAAGAAAGAGAGAGCATGAGAGGGGAGAGGCAGCTGGAGAAGCAGACTCCCTCCCAAGCAGGGAGCCCAATGTAGGACTCGATCCTGGGACTCCAGAATCATGACCTGAGCTGAAGGCAGTTGCTTAACCAACTGAGCCACTCAGGCCCCTACATTTTCACTTTAATCTACCATCTTTTCATTATTTATCTTCAGTGTTTGTTTAATCTTGTTGAAATGCTCTGCTTTCCTTTTGTCTTAATTTCTCATTAACTCATTTGTAAGTTCCATTTTTCTCTTAACCTCCTATCTACTTGGTTCCTCTAATTTTCTCATCCCTTCCCCCTACCCAACACCGGTAATCAAGATGATCAGACCCACTGCTAGATCTTGTTACTTAATGTGATCAGAAGGAAGCACAGTTATTTTAAATACTGATGCTGCCATTTCAGGAGACTCGGCTCCCTTTAATCTTATTTACTTTTGCACAGATCACTACTCTGAGAAGCAGCCTGGGGGTCTCTCTTTCATTAGACTGCAAACGGAGCCTCAACTGCCAGGGTTAGTGAATGCATACTGCTTACAGGAAGACTTGGATCCGTTTCCGTTATTTCACTTTGTCCTGTATCCTGTGATTCCTAAGTTCTTTATACTTTCCTCCATCTGTCCCTACTTCTGAAAGCACTGATCACATTTTCTCTATTCCCCTCTTTTCCTCCATTTATATATTCAAGTCCTATTTTTTTTAGAGGTTACTCTTAAAATGTTAACACGCATACCTGATAAAGAGTTTACATTTCATCAATGTCTCTAGTTCCTTCCTGAAGAATACAGGCTCTTAAAATATGTATTGGTTTCCACCAAAAACCACTACACACCTGGTGGCTTAAACAACAGAAATGTATTCTCTCTCAGTTGTGAGGGACAGATGTCTGCAGTCAGGGTGCTGGCAGGCTCAGGTGCCCTCCGAAAAGCTTCAGGGGAAAGACCCTTGCTTGACTCTCCCAGCTTCTGCTGGCCCCTGGAGACCTTTGGCTTCTGGCTGCATTGTTCCAACCTCTGCCTCTGTCTGCATGTGGCCTTCTCCACTGTGCCCATGCCTTCACTTCTATCTCTAAGAACACTTACTGTTGGATTTAAGGCCCACTTGGTTAATGCAAGGTGCTCTCGTCTCAAGATCTTCATCTAATTACTTCTTCAATGTAATTTTTTCCAAATAAGGTTTCCACATTCCTAGGTTCTGGGGATTAGGTCACCGACACATCTTCTGGGAGGCCACCATTCAATCTATTGCCAGATGCAGTTCCAACCACCCCCTTTCATCTTACCTATAATTACCCTTACTCAGATCTACCTTGCTCTAATTACCCCATCCCTAGTATTTATAGTTTCATATGGTCAATGCCTATTGAATGTTACCTACAGATACTGGTCAGTCCTTATGTTAGTCTAGGATCTCCAGAGAAACAGACCAATAAGATACATATGTGTATAAAGAGACGGTGTGTAAGGAATTAGCTCATGGGGCTGTGGAGGCTGACAAACCCCAAGATCTGCAGGGTAAGTCAGCAAACTGGAGAGATAATGGTGTGGCTCTAGTTGAAAGCCTAGCAGCTTGAGACTCAGGAAGCGCTGATGTTTCAGTTTGAGTCTGCGGGCAGGGAAAGGCCAATCTCCTAATGCAAAACCAGTCAGGAAAGAGGAATTCTCTCTTACTGGAAGGAAAATCATCTCTTTTGTTTTATGCAGGCCTTCGACTGATTAGATGAGGCCCACACACATCAGGGATGGCAATCTCCTTTGACCCACTTTATTCAGTCTACCAACTTAAATGTTAATCTCATCTAAAAATACCCTGAGAGAAACACCCAGAATATCTGACCAAATCACCTAGACATCCTCTGGCCCAGTAAAAGTGATACTTAAAATGAACCATGACAGGGGCCCCTGAGCGGTACAGTAGGTGAAGCCTCTGACTCTTGGTTTCAGCTCAGGTTACCAACTCAGGATTGTGAGGTCAAGCCCCCATCAGGCTGTGTTCAGCAGGGAGTTTGCGTAAAGATTCTCTCCCTCCGCCCCTCCCCAAAACTCAAGTGGGGAGTGGAATTTAAAAAAAAAAAAAAATTTTTTTTTTAAAGATTTTATTTATTCGTTTGACAGAGAGAGAGAGAAAGAGAGAGAGAAAGGGAGGGCAACCACACAAGCAGGGGAAGCAGTAGGCAAAGGGAGAGGGGGAAGTAGGCTCCCTTGCTGAGCAGGAAGCCTGACCCAGGGGTCAATCCCAGAACTCCAGGATCACGACCTGAGCCCAAGGCAGATGCCTAACCAACTGAGCCACTCAGGTGCCCCTCTAATAAATAAATCTTTTAAAAAATTAATCATCGCTATCCTCTTCATATCTCACTTTTTCCTTCTGTCCTTCATTTTCTCCTTCCTTGTAAGAATAGTAAGAACATCCCTTTGATGTTCCTTCAAATAAGGATCTGTTCAGGGTAAAGTCAGGGTTTCGAGTAAACTTGTCTTTTTATATCTGAAAACATCTTTCATATGATCCCATTCTTGAATGACAGCTTAATTAGGTAAAAAATTCTGGATACTTTTCTCAGCACTTTGAAGATATTATTCCATTGTCTTCTGCTTCTTATGATGAGAAGAAGCTGAAGAAAACATTTTAATTGTAAAGGTTCTCAAATGTTATTTTACCTACTTTGCAGCTTTGAGTCTAGTATATTTTAAAAGTAAAATAAATGTGTCCCTTATTTTCTCCGAGTTGGCAAGTTTTGCTTCTTTGCTTATACTTATTGTAAAGAAACAAATTTTTACAAGTCATTGCCTTTTTCTATGGAATTTTTAACAAGAAGGCAACAACAGAATATCTTCTGTACACCTAGAGTGCAGGATATATCAGTCAACACTGTAAGGAGGGTCATACAGAGCTGACCTGTCAGCAAGTTTAATCATCAATAGCTATCCATTATCATTTGTCTTCTATACTTAGTTATTGCATATCTCAAATGGATTTTGATTATTTTTCACATCCTTACAACTTAAATATATGGGCTGGATGTTCTCCATGACATAATAAAAAGCATCTTAAGATAATTTTAAATGATGACTAATACAAATCACTTCACCTGAGAAGTTATGTTCAAAAATAATTTCTATTACAACTGATACAACAAGTACTTCATGTAAGAGAGATGAAGCTAATAAAAATAACTAAAAATTGTGCTCAGTCCTTGACTAGTGTACCACAGTGCAACGGAAGTATGTGTTAATTACCTAATCCACAGCACTCCCCATTCCACAAAAGCATTACACATTGAGTACGAGTTTTTCTGCAGCTCTCTTTTCTGTTGACTTCTGTTCACCACACTTTCCTCTCGCCTCTCTGCCTACTCTTATTTTCCTGTTGACAGCCTCTTAAATGGAGGGCTTTCACCAAGCATCTGCCCCGAGCCCTCTCTTCTCAGTGGGCAATCTTACCCACTCCCACGGCTTCAACCAACACCTGTATGTATGTAATGTCTAAATCTCTCTCTTGTGTTTTATTCTGCAATTTTCAACTGTCTGCTACATATTTCTCCATGAATACTGAGTATCACCAACTCATTATTCTCCCCCATCAAATGTGATGTTCCCACTACGGAATTCCTGACTGAGAGCATCATCATTCACCTAAACACACAAGACTGAAATCCCTGTTGAGAAACAAGGAAGTGACAATTAAGAGAGAGGACTAAATAGAGCGTTCCATATTCTTGGCTACCACCAAAACCCCACAATGGCCAAGCAAAGCCACTCTATACCTCAACACTGCTGATGCACAGAAGGGTGTAAGGATACCACCGGGCAGGAAAGTCTTGAAAGGCATTATTCCCCCCCCCCCAGCTTTACTGAGGTATAATTAATAAACAAAAACTACATATATTTAAAGTACACAATGTGATTTGATACACACTGTGAAATGATCACCACAGTCAATTGAATTCATATATCCATTGCCTCATTTAGTAACCTTTATTATTATTTTTTTTATTTGGTGAAAACACCTGAGATCTAGTCTCTCAGCAAATATCAAGTACGCACTATGGTATAGTCACACGTTGTACGTGTATCGCCAGAACTTATAACGGAAAGCTGGCAACATGGGAAGGCATTATTAACTCTTGGGCAGAAGAGGAAAGAATATGGAAGCATTCCTGTTTTATCTATCACCTCTTCTAGTAGTTCTAGTATTAATGAGTTGGACACAGAGACAACATTAACAAAGACTGGGCCATCTGGAACATAACTTCAAACATATATCTAATGGTTTACACACCGTATCAAACAGGATTTGTTCCAGGAATGCAATGATGGTTCAACCTCCACAACAATGTGGTACCCTACATTAACAAATGCCTCCATTTTGGGACCACACAATCATTTCAAAAGATGCAGGGAAAGCATCTGACAAAATTCAACTCTATTTATGATAAAAACTCTCAACTAAATGGGTATAAAGGGAATGTACTTCAACATAATGAAGGTCCTATAAGACAAGCCCACAACTAACATCATACTCCACAGTGAGAAACTAAAACCTTTTCCTCTAAGATCAGGAACAAGACAAGGATGTCCACTCTCATTACCTTTATTTAACATATAGCACTGGAAGTCCTAACCAGAGCAATTAGGCAAGAAAAAAATGTAAGAGGCATCCATATCTGAAAGGAAGAAGTAAAACTGTCTCTATTTGTAAATGACATGACATTATATATAGAAAACCCTAAAAATTCCACCAAAAAGCTGTTACAGCTAATAAACTCAGTAAAGCTACAGTATACAAAATAACGCACATAAATCTGTTGCATATCTAGACACTACTCATGAATTACTAGAAAGAAAAGAAAACAATCCCATTCACAACTGCATCAAAAAGAATGAAATACTTAGGAATAAATTGAACCAAGGAGGTAAAAGAGCTGTATACTGAAAATTATAAGACATTGATATAAGAAACTAAGGAAGAAACAAATAGATATTTTGATTGGAAGAATCAATACTGTTAAAATGCCCATATTACCCAGAGCAATCTACTCTACTAAATAGGGATTCAATGCAATCCTTATCAAAATTCCAATGGTATTTTTCACAGAAATAGGACAAATAATCCTAAAATTTGCATGGAGCCACAAAAGGGCCTGAAAGCCAACGCAATTCTGAGAAAGACAAATAAAGCTCGAAATATCATGCTTCCTTATTTTGAACTATATTATGAATCTGTACTAATCTGTACTAATTTGAACTATATTATGAATATGTACTAATCTGGCATGAAACAAGACACACAGGGGTGCCTGGGAGGCTCAGCTGGTTAAGCACCCGACTCCTGATTTCGGCTTAGGTCATGATCTCAGGGTTGTGGGACTGAACCCTGTGTCAGGTTCTGCGCTCAATGTGGAGTTTGCTAAGATTCTCTCTCTCACTCTGCTCCTCCCCCACTGCACCCCCTTCCAAAAAAAAAAAAAAAAAAAAAGACACAGATCAATGGAACAAAATAGAGACCCCAGAAATCTACACATGTATGTCCAATTAATTTACAACAAAGGAGTTAATAATATACAACAGGGAAGGGATGTTCTCTACAATAAATGGTGTTCTGGGAAAGACAGCAACATGCAAAATAATGAAACAGGAGCACTATCTTACACTGTACACAAAAATCAACTCAAAATGGATCAAAGAATTGAACATAAGACCCGGAACCACAGAATTCCTAAAACAAAACAGGGGCAGTAATTTCCTCGATTTGGTGGTGATTTTTTGGATTCAAAAAAAGTAAAAAGTAAAGGCACCAAAAGCAAAAATGCACAAGTGGGACTTCACCAAACTAAGAAGCTGCTGCACAGCTAAGGAAACCCATCAACAAAATGAAGAGGAAACCAATCAAATGGGAGAAAATATCCGTAATTCATGTATCTGATAAGGAGCTAATATGCAAAATATATAGAGAATTTATATAGCAAGAAATTTCATCTTAGGGTCCTTGCTTTATGCAAATCTCTATCACACAGTTCACCATTCCTTACATTTGACAGGTGCTAGCTCAGCGTGTGATGCTGTTGTTAACCTTTGAATAAATAATATGGGAGTTAAAAGAAATGACTCATCCTTACAGGAAAAAAAAAAAAAAAAGGAAAAATGATGGGCTAGGAATAGCTTACTGCTGAGGAAGGAGGTAGGAGAACATGAAAAAAAAATCATGAAGTCAGTCCCTGTGGAGGACAGTTAGAGGGGAAAAAAAAAAAAAAAAAAAACCAAAAACTACTTGAGGGACTCAAATGAACACTGAGAACAGGAGATTTTTTTTTTTTTTTTTTTTTGGAGAACAGGAGATTTAAAGTTTTCATAATCTGAGATATCTCTAAACAAATATAAGTAATAAGAAAACCCTTTAGTTTATTTTAAATAACAATCAACAGAACTTGTTGAAGTGGGTCTAGAGATGATGGGAAAAGTATACCTAAGGAACTAGAGGGAAAAAAGAAGCAGATATTTTGTATCAAGATAACAGACCTCTTTTAGGGAAATCCAAGAGAACAGAACTCAAGAACCTAAGACACAGAAATGAAACTGTGATGGGGCAATATATCTATGCCAACCTGCCAAACAGAGTAAATATGAAAGTTCTTAACAGGTCACTGAGCTAGGATCTACAGAACTGGGGAGATATTGCTCAGCTAAAAGCAGGGTGTCTAACAAGTTCGTGATCTGCTCTTCCATTCGCTTCCTCTCCAACAAGCTAACGCCTATGGATAACCAGAGGAAACTGCAACCCAGAACCCAACACACACCCAGAATGCAAAGTGACTAGTAACTTGGAAGAAAGCAACCCATCATTACAGAGTTTGCAAAACCCAGGGCAAAGATAGCTGGGTAATTACAAATCATCCTGATGAGAAAGATAATGAACAGAATAGCAAGAAAGCCATAAAGGCAAATGCAGGATGACAGTGCAGACTTAGATTTTTTTTTTCCAAAAATTAAAAAGCCCAGGAAGAGTTAAAGATTGCAAATAATGACAGGAGCAAGCAAAGTGGCTTCTCTCACCCCCTTCCCAAAAGATTTCTTCAAAAGTTTTTTTCAGACCAAGACAAGTAGGAAAGAAATAGGTCTACTGTGGGGTCATCAAAAACAGTGGGTGACAGCATTTCCCAAAACCATTTTTTGCTTTTGTTTCCTCTATCAAAGAGAAGAACCTGAGAAGGGTGACTGTCAGAGGAAGACTAAGGGACACTGCAACCGGGCACAAAGATCATTAGAAAGCCAATCCACAGATCCTTGGGGGTACGTTTTTCTGTGACACACTCTCATCTCAGTAAAACTGCTGTTTGCATCTGGTGCACTCATGCTGGTTTCTTCAAGAAATCTCTCATTCCCTTAAGATGATCTGGAATAATCCAGCTTTCTTTGCCCTGGAGTTGGCCAACTAAGAAAACAATATAGTTGCTTCCTTCTAAATTTCCAGTCACTGTGCTTCTACCTCACCAAGTGCAGAGGAAATCTTCCAGCCCTCGGCAGACACCCTTCTCAGCATGTACATGGGGGGTGAACCACTTTGAGACAGTGCACATTTCTCTGGCCTCCTCTCTCTTGCTCTCAGTCCTCCTGGCTCTCCAGTCTTCCCAGCACCCTGTGTTGAAAAGACTGTTGTTTTCCCCACTGAATTGTCTTGGCATCTTGGTCAACAATCAATTGATCATAAATGTAAGCTTTTTTGGATGCCACTTCTATTTCATTGATCTGTAGGTCTGTGCCAGTACCACACTGTCTTGTAGTAAGTTCTGAAATCGGGAAATGTGAGCCCTTTGATTGTGTTCTTCTTGTTCAAGACTGTTTTGACTATTCAGGGTCCACATGAATTACAATCAGCCTGCCAATCTCTCCAAAAATCCAGCTGGTATTTTCCTAGGATCATGATGAACCTGTAGGTCAACTGGCCATATTAACAATATGGTAAGTCTTTGGATCCTTGAATATGGGATGTTTTTCTGCTTCTTCAGATCGTTCATTTCTTATGACAGTGTTCTGTAGTTTTCAATGCCAATGCCATTTTAAATGGTATTTTTAAAAATTTATTGTCTAATTGCTTGTTCCTGGCATACAGAAGTACAATTAGCTTCTTTTTTGTATTTGTATTGATCTTATATCCACTGACTTTTCGAAGTTGACTTGAGTTATAAAAGGAAAATCATTCTGTTATAGGTAGTAAGAAATGAAGCTTTACTGATATTTCATTATGGATTAACACTGGCTGCTTTTCTCAATCCATGACTCGCTGTTGTGTGTCTCCTGTTGTATCTGGGGCGTCCTGAGTGGGATCCCACAAATGTAAAGGGAACAGCAGTGACTCCCTCACACATGTATGTGTTTTCCCCTTATTGTAAAACAGCGGAGTTAACCTGGATTTACAGATGAGACCAACTACTTTTAATTAAACTGTCCCATATTTATAAGACAAATGTCTTTTAAAAAAAAGGCCTGCAAAATAAAGTTTAAAAAAAAATTGGCAGAACTCACATTTCTACTGCTGTACAAGCTCTTTTTAGTCACCATGAAAGGGGAAAAAAACAAACAAAAAAACCCTGAACAAAAAAGCCCCCCCAAAACCCAAAACCTAACTAACTGGATTGGGAAAATAAAGCAAAAAAGTTAGAAATTAACATGAAGACTATTACAAATACAAACTTATTAGATGCTGTATCAGAGAACACCGAGAGGACAGTGTACCATTTCTAAGTACAGGACTGGGGACACGTGTGTGTGCACAACCAGGAGAGTCTGTGTCCCCGCACCACAGGGACGTGTCAGAGTGGGTAACAGTGGACACAAGGAAGCCCATCAGGAGGCCACAGAGCCGAGAGAGGAGATCAGAGTAGTCTGCAGTGGATGTGGGGAGAAGTGGACACACTGTAGAGACACTTAGGAATCTGGACCAACAAGGCTGCGTGAGTAACTAGATACGGGGGCTGGAGGCCTGCAGAAAGTGTCTCAGTTTCTGGCCTAAGAGCCGGGGTAGAAGGTGGTACTGCTGACTGAAACAGCACCCTCAGAGGAGGAACAGAGCTCCAGAGGAACGACAATGAGCTGTCTTGGGCATAGTGGGCCTGAAAGAAAATGGAGGGAGACAACAGTCCCCTCCCGAGCACACAGCCCAGAAAACGCTCCATGTGCGTACACAGTGTGCACGACAGCATGCGAAGCCACGAAAGCTACGTAGCAGGCAGTCCACGTGCCTATCCACAGAGGCACGGCTAAGCTGTGACCTACTCAAGCTCGGGCCCACCGACAAAACCACAGACGGTAACAGGAGCGGACCTCACACACTAGCAATGGGAGCAGAAGAGACTTGGTCCAAGAACACAAAGGCACCCATACCATACCACCTACGTGCATCCGGTGAAAACAGGCATAATCTGCGGTCTTCAGTCTGGGGGTGCTGGGTGGTGTCGTGATGGAAAAGGGGCTTCTGGGGATGCTCACATTCCTGACCAGGCTTGGGCAAGCTACAGTAACTCCCCAAGCTGCACTTAGGGCTGCGTATTTTTCTGTGTAGGTTGTACAGCCAGCTCAGCCCTCAGGTTAAAGCCCTTCTACGGCACTGACGAACGCCACGACATGGACAGACGTGAAGGACAACAGGCTAAGTGAAAATAAGTCAGCTGCGGGGTGCCTAGGTAGCTCAGTGGGTTAAAGCCTTGCCTTCGGCTCAGGTCATGATCTCAGGGTCCTGGGATCGAGTCCTGCGTCGGGCTCTCTGCTCAGCGGGGAGCCTGCTTCCCTCCCTCCCTCTCTGCCTGCCTCTCTGCCTACTTGTGATCTCTGTCAAATAAACAAAAATAAAATCTTAAAAAAAAAAAAAAAAAGAAAAGAAGTCAATCGCAAAATGACACAGTATTCTGTGGGATTCTACCAACAGGACGACGTTCTAGAGCAGCCAGATTTCGAGACAGAAAGTGGAAGGGCAGTTGCCGGGGGCTGGTGGAGGGGGAAATGGGGAGTTTCTGTTTGGCAAGATAAAGAGTTCTAGAGATCGCCTGCACAACAATGTATGTACACGTAATACTACTGAACGGTGCATTTAAAGAAGGGTTAAGATAGTAAGTTTCGTATTCTCTGTATTTTACCATAACTAAACATTTAACAAACAAACCAGTGAACCCTTCAGAAATCTTCTATTCTTCTTGAGACAAGGACAAAACTCCTGACAAGCCTAGAAAATACTGACCCACCCTTTCGCCTCTGCTGAATACCACTTTCCCTTAGTCTCTCCATTACTCCTTTCCTTTCCTCCCGCACACCAAAGATGTTTTGCACCTTCTGGTCTTCACGGAGGATCCCTGGCCCTGGAACCGTCTTCCTCTTTGCGCCCCTCCTAGTTTAGTATTTGCTCATGCGTTAGTCTCAGCGTTAACGCTTCTTCAGAGGAGCCTTCCCTGACCACCCTGCACTGAGTTGCCGCTCTCGTCTACGTCCTCTCGGCATCCTGGTCCTCCCGCCCCGCATCAGTGATAAAGTTACCTGTGTTATCATCTGTTCAATGTCTGTTTTTACCACCAGACCATCCCCGGGTGCTGACTCACTTTGCCTCCCCGCCCAGAGGCCGTACCATCTTGTCCTGCCTGCCACACAGTGGGCACTGAATGAGCCTCTGCTGAAGGAGCATTGGAAGCGACTGCCCCACGAGTTCAGGATTATTGATCCAGATGAGTCACCGTCTGGTGAACGCCAGAGGAGCGACATTATGAAAGTAGCCAACAAGTAGTGTGTAAACAGCACTCCAGTGTTCACAAGTGATGAAGGTGGATGGTGCAAATTGCGGACGTGCTTGGGAATTGCGGCTCCTTGGCAAAATTTTAGAAGGTATGATTAAAAGAGTAACTGCAGACCCTAGAAAAGAAGGCTGTCATCACAGGGTGCTAGCACAAGTCCATGCTGTCTGGATGGCAGAATAATGCTGTCCCCCTCCCCCACATGTCTCTACCCTAATCCCTGGGACCTGTGAATATGTTAGGTTATGCTGCACGAGGAAATTAAAAGGTGCTCTTCAGGAGACTTTAAAATAAAGAGATTAGGGGCACCTGGGTGGCTCAGTCGTTAGGCATCTGCCTTCAGCTCAGGTCATGATCCCAGGGTTTTGGGATCAAGCCCCGTATTGGGCTCCCTCCTAGGTGGGAAGCCTGCTTCTCCCTCTCCCTCTCCCACTACCCCTGCTTGTGTCCTCCCCCCAAACCCCCATCAAATAAGTAAATAAAATCTTTTTAAATAAATAAATAAATGAATAAATCGATTACCCTGGACTGCGTGGGTGGGCATAGGGTAATCCCAGGGTCTCTGAAATGTGCAGGAAAGAGGCAAGAGGTCAGATGGAGGATAGAGCCTGCAGATGCCTCCCTACAGCTTCTGAAGACAGAGGAAGGGCCACAAGCCAAGGAATACAGGCAGCCTCTAGAAGCTAGGAAAGGGAAAATAATTGATTCTCCCTCAGAGCCTCTGGGAAGAGTGCAGGATTGCCAGTGCCTTGATTTCAGCCTAGAGAGACCTGATTCTGGGCTTCTCACTTCTTGAACTGCAACAATAAATCTGTATTAAGCCAGTTGGTTTGCAGTGGCAACAGGAAACTAAGCTACTGTGGCTGAGCCCTGAAAGATCCACTTCCTCTCCTTCCTTGCCTCAGCTCCTGAACTAGCAAATCCAGAACAGAGTCAAT
The DNA here is from genome assembly GCF_009829155.1 of Mustela erminea. Taxonomy (NCBI): domain Eukaryota; kingdom Metazoa; phylum Chordata; class Mammalia; order Carnivora; family Mustelidae; genus Mustela; species Mustela erminea. The sequence goes on along the minus strand of NC_045616.1, from coordinate 14,151,697 downwards.
AAATACCTTGAGGCACTTGGGTGGCTCAGTGGGTTAAACTTCTGCCTTCGGCTCAGGTCATGATCTCAGGGTCCTGGGACTGAGCTCCGCATCAGGCTGTCTGCTCGCTGGGGAGCCTGCTTCCCTTCCTCTCTCTCTGCCTGCCTCTCTGCCTACTTGCGACCTGTCTGTCAAATAAATAAATAAAATCTTTAAATAAATAAATAAATAAATACCTTTGTTCTTTCCCTCAAAACACTTGATCATGTCTTTTTTTTTTTTTTTAAAGATTTTATTTATTTGTTAGAGAGAGAGAGCGCATGAGCACAGGCAGACAGAGTGGAAGGCAGAGGCAGAGGGAGATGCAGGCTCCCTGTCGAGCAAGGAGCCCGATGTGGGACTTGATCCCAGGACACTGGGATCATGACCTGAGCCGAAGGCAGCCGCTTAACCAACTGAGCCACCCAGGCGTCCCTGACCATGTCTTTTATGATATCCTAAGACTGAGAAACAGGCACCCAATGCAAAGTCAATGAAAACTCTGTGACGTGCCCGTGCCCCAGAAATGCTGATAAATGGAACAAGGTCAACCACCCTGGAAGGTTTTGACCAACACACTATGAGGGTCTGGTCATTCCCATGCTTCAAAACTATATTACGTAGAGCAGGGACCCTTAACTTCGGGTTTCCGGACTCCTTGGGGCTCGAAGAGGTATCTGAACCTTCTAAACCTTACTGAAAATTTTCTGTATTATCTAACATCAATACAAAATTTTTTGGCCAAAAGCTCCATGGCTTTCATTACAGTCTTAAAGGGGCTCCATAAGCCCAGAAGGTTAAGACCTCACTTAGATACTGCAAGTAGGCTCATCACATTCACTACAGACACAAGGCCACCGGGAAGAGGAAAGACCGTGGGTGACAATTCAGGACTCAGAGAGTATCTGGAAAGGCTGAGAGAACAGGCTGCATCCGGTGAAGATAAAATCACATAGCTCAGGGCAGCCACTGACAAAGACTTAGAAGGTTTAATCAACGGTAAGCTCAGTATGAGTCAGTGATTAACGCTACCAAAATAACTTATAGAATTCTAGGCAGGTGCCCAGCACCATGGGAAAAAGCAGCTCTGCTTTCTTCTGCTTTGGTGAAACCAAATGCATGACTATGTCCAGTCGGGTTTTTTCTGTATTCATTCCCTGGGGCTGCCATAACAAATGACCACATACTTGGTGGCTTCAAACAAGAAATGGATTGTGTGGCAGTTCTGGAGACCAGAAGCTGAAATCAAAGAGTCAGCAGGGTTGGCTTCTTCTGGAGGCTCAAGGAAGAAAGAGTCGCACGTCTCTCTCCCAGCTTCTGGGGCTCAACAGCAAACCTTGGTGTGCACTGGGCGTGGCAGAGTAACTGTGACCTCTGCTTCCCTCTCTCCTCCTGTGGACTTTTTCCCTCTGTGCCTCTCTGAATCCTCTCCTTTCCTTAAAAGGACACCCACATTGGATTTAGGGCCCACCCTAAGCTACTGTGATCTTATCTCCATCCTTAACTACTTACATTTGTCAAGATCCTATTTCCAAATAAGGTCACACTCTAAGATTCCAGGTGGATATGAACTTTGATGGGACACTATTCAGCCTACTGGAGTGGAGTGCCCATAGACAAACGCATTCTGACATTTACGGCACCATATACTTAAGAATGACCCAAAGAAACAGGGATAGATAGCCCAAAGGTTAGAGGGCTTGAGTCAAACAAGGGAATCAACTACTGCCTACAAATATTTGAACCAATTTTTTCCCCCAGGTGAAAAACTTCCTCACACTGTTTTCCAGAGCTGAATTGCATGCGGGAGCTGTACAATCACCAGACAGGAATGCTGAGGCTTCGGAGGGGTGGCTAGACTGGAGAATCACTGACAGCCACTGAGCTCTGACATTCGGTAATTCTTCTCCCGTGTCTCTGTCTGCCCCTTTAATTGGCCATTATACAGAACCAAAGAACTGGAAAGCTCCACCGTATGGTGGAGGCAACCACCTTATGGGGGAGGAGGAAGTGGAGGTGGGTGGGACAGCAGCCAGGAGGTAACACATTGTGAAGACAACTCTGGAGCGCCAAGAAGTAAAGACGACCAGAGCGGCTGTGGCATGGGGAGCAGCGGCGAGCGGAGTGGTGGGAGCGAAGGGAGTCCCCTGCAGCAAGGGGTCCACCCTGCCATTCTAAGGACGATGAGAAGACGTTGAAGGGGGTTAAGCAGGGAGTGTTACGATTTCATGTGGAGGCTTCAGGAGGATTCTGGCTGCTGTAGGGAGAAAACATTGATGGGAGTTCAGAGAAGAGGCAGAGAGACCAGGAAAGGGCAAGGGGGGAGAGCTGCCTACACCGAGGCAGCAGGAGGGAGAATGGCAAGCTACAGAGAGAGATGCATATTCTGCAGTCCTGCCAGTGACCTGCGGAGGAAAGATCGGACGTGGCACGTGAGGGAAGGCAGCAAGGATGACTCCTAGATTTGTTTAAATATTAAGAGTAGACAGTGATATCATTTACAGAGATGGGGGAGACTGGGGAGCAGGGGGAGCAGACAGGAAGGCAAAAAAAAAGTGTCAAAAACTCCATCTGAGGCTCTTCAATCCGGAGAGGTCCTCGAGACATTTAAGTCAAAGATACCAAGCAGGTGGATTTGAATTTGTGACTCAAGGGCTCAGAAGAGATGACCAGGCTGAAGGTAAAGGGGAAGAGACGACAGCAGGCGTTGGAGAGAGAGAAACTTGTTGCCTCAGAGAGCTGTCTCACTTCTTTAGAAGAAAATATTTTGGGGGGCACCTGGCTGGCTCAGAAGAATGTGTGACTCTTGATCTCGGGGTCGTGAGTTTGAGCCCACACTGGGTGTAGAGATTGAATAAGTAAAAAAACGTAAAAAAGGAAATGGTTTTGGATTACTGAACATTGTGTGCCCATTTGTTTTTGCTTAAATTTGATGTTCTCAACCTTGGTCAGCTGGGCTGTTCAGATTTCCCCCAGCAACGTCCAGCTGCGTGGTGACAGGAAGCGCAAAGACGAATGATACGTGGCTCACCCAGGATGTTGATTTTGCCAAGTGAGTGTGACACAGAATAGAGGGGAAAAGGTGCGATTATCATGAAGAATCACAGAATCGACATCAAGTAAGGAGAGAAGTGAGAAGCCCGGAGGGGGCTGAGATAGCTCCAGAGGGGGCCAAGGGACAGGGTCATCCTATGCTCAGTCAAGGCTGAGGCCTTCTCACCACTGACTGAGGAGGAAGAGAGCTGCCAGGGAAAAGGGAAACTAACATAGTAGCTACTCCAATAGCTTCCTCTAGGGTTTACAGACGCAGTGCTGCTTATGAAATAAAATCAGGTAAGTCGATGGGAGTGTTTCCTGATTTCAGAGTCTGTCGGTGCCAACTAAGCAGGAATGCTCTGGAGACAGTGCTTAGTTTCTGCAGAACTCTACATTCTCCACCAGGGCCCTGGAGCTGCAGAAGGCTGAGGATGCTGGGAAAGCAGGGAGCTTCAGCAAGAGGAAAAGGAATGGGAGCAGAATTCACTTCAAGTGTGGAAAGGGGAAAGAGCAGGATCTATGTCCACAAGCAGCCAAGGCAAATTCTCCCAGTGGCATACAGGGAAGGGCCCCTGCCCCATTCACTCCAGCTCCCCAAGTCCCAAAAGGCGTCCACTTTTAACTTCCAAAAAGGCTTATGGCCATTATTTCACCATTAGACACTGTAGATTTATGAGGTCACAAATCAAGATTCTGCTCACTGAGGTGTCACATCTTTCCTCTCCCCTGATTCTGTTAGTTCCTGATTCTTCTCTGGGATTAAACCCTCCCAGCGGCTGCAGCTACAGATGTCCTCCGGAAGGCTCACCTTGTGTGGAGAGACAAAGACAGTGGCCCTCACCCGTTCCTGACTCATCTTTTCTCTTCCTTCATCATCTGTTTATAGTGGTATTTTTTTTTTAAAAGATTCTATTTATTTGACAGAAAGATAGAGTACACAAGTAGGCAGAGCAGCAGGCAGAGGGAGGAGGAGAAGCAGGCTCCCCACTGAGCAGGGAGCCCGATGTGGGGCTCTATCCCAGAACCCTGGGATCATGACCCAAGCTGAAGGCAGACACTTAACGACTGAGCCACCCAGGTGCACCTATAGTGGTATATTCTTAAGGTTGGTAATGTTTACTTTCTGTTCTACAAGTCACAGACCCTTCTATGCTTTAACTGCAGACTGATTAAACAGTGAAAACCAACAAAACCACTGAAGTATTAATATTGTCATTACAGAAGTGTTACAGAACAGCTGGGCCCTGTGTTAAGATTCCACTTCTCCTTCTAGGATCTGCTAATCACTCGAAATCATGCCACATTTTACTTGTTTCCCATTTGGACCAAGTACTCTTGGTGTTGGAGTTCCTTTTTTCTTACTAGGGAAAAACATGCCCTTTTCAATAGACATCTGGTATCTCCTAGTTTCCTACTCTTTCTGAATGTGGCTTGGAATTCATTCCATTCTCCTTGAAGCTAGGGAATAAACAAACAGAAAACCAACCTGTTGACATGGACTTGTCCCCTCGGGAACTAGGACTTTCCCCTTATGAAGCTTTTGAACTGAAAATTAACAATTTCAAAAAAAGAGAGAAAAGAAAATGAGAAATGTCACCCACAATCCAATCAATATAACACAACCGGTTTTATTTTTGCACATTACTTTGAGTCCTTGTCCACTGTAAACAAATTTAACACAGTCACAGCTCAATCACTGTACATTTATTTTTGTAGGATATATGCAACTTTCACGATCCCCTTTAATGGCTGTGTAACATTCCGCTGAGTGGATAGATCATAATTTATTAAATCCATTTGGGAAGCAGTACAAAAAAGTGGTTGGAGTGTAGACGTAGTGGCCAGACAGACCCAAATCACATCCCAGCTCTGCTGAACCCCTACGGCCACACAGTTGGTGTGCTCCCTCACCAGCTTCAACCTTTCCAGTGCTCACGACCCAATGCCAACAGCCTACTACGTGCCAGGTCCCACACTAAGCACCAGTCAGACAAGAGTGGACACATGAACTGTACCCCTGCCTGCAGAAACCAACCAACCAGATGCATCATTTCCCATCACAGAGAGTGCGCTGAAGAGAAAAGACACCAAGCGAGAGACTGAAGAACCCTAATTCCACAAACCTGTAACCACCTAGGGCTGTTATTAAAGGCCAGTCCGCGTACAGTTCTGGCACAGCTCAGTCCAGTGTGGGACACGCCGTGTGTTAACTGCACGTCTCTGCCCGGGATACACGGATGGCACCAGAGCACAACCCTCGCTCAGCAGCAGCGCACTCACTGCTCTCCTTTCTATCAGTGGAAACCTTCCACTTGGTCAAGTTTGGGTTCGTGACTAGAGGTCTGACTTGGGTCTGGTCTGCATCCGTTTCTCTCCTCATCATGTTCTTACTTTCTCTTCCCTCGAACAAATGTAGATCTGTAATAGCAGCTCTAACATTCTCTTCTGCAACTCTACCATTTGTTCCATTTCTGGGCCTGTTGCTATGGATTGTTTTGTCTGTTTCTTAGCACGTCTGGTCATTTCTGACTGGATATTGGTCTTGGATATTTTTATGTTTTGGGGACCCAGATGGCATTGCATCCCTTTAACTACTTTCAGGCTTTGTTCTGGACCAGTTACTGGGAATCAGTCTGACCCTTTGAAAGTGGGCTTCTAAGCTGTGTTAGGCTTTTATTTAGGGCTAACGTGGCCTTGCTCCATGCCCTGAGCATTAGAGGGTCTCCCTACATTGACTGACGAGAATATGAACTATTCCCAGCCTCGTGAGAACTCCGAGAGTTCTTCTGTCTGCTAATTTCTGACGGCTCTTCATAAAATGTACAGATCAGTATTCAACCAAAGACCTGAGAGGACCCACTGTGGCTCTCCAGAGCTCACTCTGTGCCGCTCCCTCCTCTCTCGTGCTTTCCCTCTTTGCACACCCAAGCCCATTCCAACCCCGTGGCCTCCCTGAGCTCTGAACTCTGTCTCAGCAACTCAAGGAGCCCACCAGGTTCCTTCTGGATTCCCCTTGCTTGCACTGCAACATGGAAACTCTCCTGGCTGAAGACTGGAGCAGCAAACAGCTCCATTGTTTATTTCCTTTCTCTCAGGGATCACTGTCTTGTACTCTTTGTTGACCTATTTCTAAAACTGCTGTTTCATAACTTTGTCCGACTTTCTAGTCATTTTAGGTAAGGAAGTAAACCCAGTCCCTTTTACCAGCCGGAAAGAGAACTGATCAAGGTTGACTTCAAATTCCACATTTTCAACGAAACCTTTCCAGACTACATGTCCAAACCATTTTCTGTTTCTCTGGTCTTCATGCCATTTACACTGTAGCTCACTAACAGAGGCCCTACGGTATACCCTGTCCATCACCCCCCAGCCCCACATTCCTACAGAGCCTGCCATCAGTTTCACTACCAGACTGAACAGCACAGGACAAAATGCAATCCTATAATCCAGTGGCTTGCTAGTGCCAGGCACAGTCCTAGGTGCCGGGCTGAAACAAAGATGCCATTGTCCCTAACTGCTAGGAGTCATAGTCTGGGGCAATTTAGGAATCAAGCCCTCATCCATAAATCCATAACATAGTTTTTCACAGGAAAAACTAAGGTATAAACGAACTTTTAGAAAACAAATTGTCAAACATTTTCTTAAAGGGCTGGGGACTAAGCTCTTTAGGCTTCCAGGCCACAGACACTCCTGTCACAACCACCCAGTTCAAAAGCCACCCCAGACACGTGACCAAAGGACCACAGCCATCTTCCATAATCTGTTCACAGGAACAGGTGGCAGTCGTCTGCCGACCCCTGCTTCTGAAAAATGACCATGGGGGAAGACAGCCTCCTCTACCTTCCACAATGGCAGATGCTGGTGATGTCGCCCAGACAAAGCTGGTCTCAACATAAACGCTGAGCTCCTCCAGGCAGGAAGTGCACACCATGCCTTCTGCACATACTGTAGGATGCATGGGACACAAGCACAGAGTAGGTGCTTTTTTTTTTAAGATTTTTATTTATTTGAGAGAGATGGTGACAGAGATAACAACATAGTGCACACAAGCGGGGAAGAAAGGAGGAAGCAGGTTCCCCACTGAGCAAGGAGCCTGATGTGGGACTCGAACTCAGGACCCTGGGATCATGACCTGAGCCAAAGGCAGATGCCTAACCCACTGAGCCACCCAGGCACCCCAGAGCAGGTACTTGAGTACTTTTGTATTTATGCCATTTTGCTTTCAATGAGTTCCCTTTGTTTTATTCAAAACTGCTTCCAACAATGGATACCACCTTACACCAGTTAGAATGGTCAAAATTAACAAGACAGTGAACAACAAGTGCTGGAGAGGATGTGGAGGAAGGGGAATGCTCTTACACTGTTGGTGGGAATGCAAGTTGGCGCAGCCACTTTGGAAAACAGTGTGGAGATGCCTTAAGAAATTAAAAATAGAGCTTCCCTATGACCCTGCCATTGCACTCCTGGGTATTTACCCCAAAGATACAGATGTAGTGAAAAGAAGGGCCATCTGTACCCCAATGTTCATAGCAGGAATGGTCACAGCCGCCAAACTGTGGAAAGAGCCAAGATGCCCTTCAACAGACGAATGGATAAGTAAGATGTTGTCTATATATACAATGGAATATTATGCAGCCATTGGAAAGGATGAATACCCAACTTTTGTATCAACATGGACGGTACTGGAAGAGATTACGCTGAGTGAAATAAGTCAAGCAGAGAGAGTCAATTATATGATTTCGATTATCTGTGAAGCATAAGGAATAACACAGAGGACATTGGGAGATGAAGAGGAGAAGGGTGTTGGGGGACACTGGAGAGGGAGACGAACCCTGAGAGACTGTGGACTCTGAGAAACAAACTGAGGGTTTTGGAGAAGAAGTGGGTGAGGGATTGGGAGGGCCTGGTGGTGGGTATTAAGGAGGGCACATATTGCATGGAGCACTGGGTGTGATGCATAAACAATGAATCTTGGAACACTGAAAAAATAAAACAACAACAAAGAACTGCTTCCAACAGTAAAAAAAAAAACAAAACAAAACAAAAAAAACTACACAATTTATAGAAAATAATGTCTCCTGTGTAAGATATTCTAAAGATGATAAAACATACAAATGTTGATGGTCTTGAAAAGCAGTTTCATTTTATAAACAAGTCAAGACTGTTAAATACTCAAAAGAATCAGCTCTGAGTATTACCCATTCATCCCCCAGCCTCAATCACACTGGGCTTTCTCTCTGGAGAATTATCTAAAGAGAGTTCACAAGACGAGCACATTAAAAAAGAACTGCCTCAAAATAACTTTCAATTGTCAAAATTCAAATCTATCTACGAAAGACAGATTTGTTACCCTGCACGTCTTTTTTTTAATTGTTCAACTGAAAAGATAACCTTTCAAGACAAATTCTAGAAGTGTTTCAATATCTGTTTTTATTGCTAAACAGGACGTGTGTGGATATGTGTACACACACGAGGCCGTATGACTGGTTTGAGAAGAACCACGCTCCTTCATAGGTGTATGCTGGCAGGTTCTTCAAAAAGAGTTGTAGTCACACTTCGATAAAGTCATTTCATCTGACCTTCCTTCAAAGGAAGGATTTTTCTTTCATAATATTCAAAACAATGCTCTGTGTTCTGTCCATCTTTTAAAACTCGTATGTAGAACTAAACATAAACGAGAGGTGGGCCTGGCCTCTATGAAGCGGGACCAGTGCTGGCCAGGATCCAGATGCTCAGATACACAGAGACTAGAGATGGCCCCTCCTGCGAAAGGCAACTAAGCCTTATCTCCCTTCAACACCCTTCAATGCAGCTGATTATTATTATTATTTTTGTTTTTACTAGAATTCAGGACTATTTATTCATGCCCATTAACTTTTTTCTTAGTTTCAGTTCATTTAGTTTCAAACTATTCCACACAGTGAGACCCTCAGGATTCTGAAGGCCAATAATATATCATTTAAATATGCCACATCTTTATCAGAATCACTGTCACAGCATCAAAGATCTTCACAATGTGAACAGCAGGAGGAAAAACTGAAGACAGCAAATATGAACAACACTGATGAGAAGCTTTGCCATTAAGAGAAACAGAGAAATGGAAATGTTAGCAGGATGGATATTTGGTGGGAAGGACAAATGTTTTTTTAAAAATATTCAAATACTGGGGCGCCTGGGTGGTTCAGTGGGTTAAAGCCTCTGCCTTGGGCTCAGGGCACGATCCCAGAGTCCTGGGATCGAGACCCACATCATCCTGGGATCAAGCCCTACATCGGGCTCTCTGCTCAGCAGGGAGCCTGCTTCCTCCTCTCTCTCTGCCTGGCTCTCTGCCTACTTGTGATCTCTGTCAAATAAATAAATAAAATCTTAAAAAAAATTCAAATATTATATGACAACAGATCATCCAAAATTGAAGGGAAAATACAGTACGTAAAACCATTTTCTAGATTGTAAAATTCAATATAGGCGCACCTGAGTGGATCAGTCAGTTAAGCATCTGCCTTCAGCTCATGTCATGATCCCGGGGTCCTGGGATCGAGCCCCACATCAGGCACCCTGCTCGTAGAGAGTCTGCCTCCCCCTACCCATGCTCTCTCCCAAATACATCTTTAAAATATTATAAAATTCAGGGGCGTCTGAGTGGCTCAGTGGTTTAAGCCGCTGCCTTCGGTTCAGGTCATGATCTCAGGGTCCTGGGATCGAGTCCCACATCGGGCTCTCTGCTCGGCAGGGAGCCTGCTTCCCTCTCACTCTCTCTGCCTGCCTCTCTGCCTACCTGTGATCTCTGTCAAATAAATAAATAAAATCTTTAAAAAAAAATTATAAAATTCAATATAAATATAATTTATTGTATATAGCTCCTTTATCTGCTTGCTTGGTTATTTACATTAAAGTCTGGTTTTTAGAACTTCCAGCTCCTTTTGAATTCTCTTTCCTTTCAGAGTCCCTACTCCCAGGATCATACCTATTTTTCCTCTGAATATTTTGAAACCTCTGACTATCTCCAGCAGCCCCTGCCTTTGCTATTATGAATGAATTTCAACATTACATGACCACTTTTGTCCAAGGCCTTATTTCCACATCAATCTTCTTCCCTCTTCATCAGAATTTTAAAAGCCATGTTCAGATTTAATGGATTCATCCCACAGAATCACTTTCTTAAACCTAAGTATTTAAAAAAAAATGTTATTGTATCTGTACAGTCAGCAAGACCCCCTTCCCCCCAACAAGCTGAACATTTGTTAAGACTGTTCTCTCAGGCTGTAACAACCAATCCTCAAATTTTCTACGCAAAGCAAAAAGTGGCTGATACCAGATTCTTCCCACCAGCACATCTGCAGACACAATGACATCATCAACACAGGGCCTTCTCCTTCCCAACCCCCAACTCCAGACTCAGACAAAAAGTTAGTGTGCGTGCACACAGAGCACAGTTACAAGGTCTGCCCCACCGCAGGCACGAAGGAGAGGTTTTACACTTGCTTCCAGCTCTAAGCTCACCCTTTGAGTAAATTAGTAATAAGAAAGCAAATGGAACCTGCAAATACAAGACAGGTCGCTTCAAAAGCCCATTTCTAAAAATGAATTCCTTCTCAGTTACAATGTGAAATTCGTTAGCACCAGACAAATGAAATCTCCATTTATAAATGCATTCTATGTAATGACAAAGAATGGATTTTCAAAGTGGAACACTTACTGTTTTATAAACTGTAACCTTCCCAAAATGTACTTTGAAAATACCAAAGCACCAAGAAAGAAAAAGCTGCCTACTTATCCTTTAAGGACATAGGGCAAATAAATTTTGATCAGGAATTCATACATGCCTAATTGATAGTAGCAATATGAAGTAAGACAGGTTTCTAGTATTTCACCAATCAAGTCATAGATTTAAAATGAGTCACCATGTTAAGCTCTAGGAAAACGTGTATTTTGTCTTTATGTTCCTTACTACCAAACACTTATCCTCAAAATGCATTTTCATTAATTTCACATCTAGGGGCTCCTGGCTGGCTTAGGGGGCAGAGCATGTGACTCCTATCTCAGGGTAGTGAATTCAAGCCCCATGTTTGGTACAGAGCCGAAGGAGAGGAAGAAAAGAGAAGGAAAGGGAAGGAAGGAAAGGGAAAGGAAGAGAAGGGAAGGAAGGAAGGGAAGGGAGATTGATTCACATCTACTGCCCACAGCTGCTTTTGCCAGGAATTCTATCTCATAACTTTTTCGTTTGTGTGATTTGAATATCACTTTACTGTCAATACACAGTAAGTCCTCAACGAACATGCTAAGAATTCAATTCAAAATGGTAAGAGAATAAAGATCACGAGAATTGCAATATTTTTTCTTAAAATACAGAATTTTGAAACCGACTAAATCAAGAATAACCACTTTCTCTCTTTTTCCTGAGATATAATTGATGTAAGCTATTTCTTAAACATGGGTAATTTTAACAGGTTTATACCACCATTGTTGTTTTTAAGATAGACTCCTAAGTCCCTGTTGCAAAAGCAGGAAAATGTCTTGGACTTCATGATTTACAGGTAAACTGATTTATAAAAGGCCCTTACTAGTGCTTCAGGAAGAAGAGAGATTTTTATCTGTTTTGTTCACTGCTGTTGCCCCTCTGTCTCCCCAGTGGTACAAAGGATTTCAATTAGTATTTGCTGGACTGAAAGCGCCTATGTGCAGAGATCCTTAGTAGGAAGTCAAATCCAAACCACCTGTAGGATCTCACCTGCACACCATGACAACGCAGAGCAACCTCACGTACAAAAAGATGAGCTCCGAGAGGATGGAGAAGGGGAAGGGAAGACGTAGACACCTAAGGAAACTGACCCCAGACTCAGCCTTTACACACTGCCCCCACTGTGTTCACTACAATGGGGTGTCTAAAACCTCACCAATTTAGACATCCATTAGGTTAACAAGTCTGCTCTTTTTAATAATGGAGGAACCATGGGACACCTGGGTGGCTCAGTCAGTTAAAATCATCCAACTCTTGATCTCAACTCAAGCCTTGATCTAAGGGTTGTAAGTTCAAGCCCAGTGTCCAGCTCCACGCTGGGCGTGGAGCCTACTTTAAAAAAAAAACACAGGAACCATTTACACCTCTCAACAACCTTACTGAGACAAGTATGTCATCATTCCATTTTGCTGATGAAACAAGTCATGCAGCCGATTTACTTTCCTAGTGTCACAAAGTATGTATATGTACAGCCGGGCTCAGAACCTTGAATCCCACAGCGATGCTACCTCTGCAGGGACAAGGGAATGGGGCTAAACCTTCACCCACACGTACCTGTTGCATGTGAGCTCCCAACACCCTTGTACTCCAACACCTAAAACAAGCTTTCTCAAAGAGGGGCCTTTTGTTTGGGGTGACAAACAAGCAACAAGTAGTTTTAAAACGTGGAACCCTCTGGAGGCAAGAGTCTAAATGTGAGGATAGTGGATTTAGGGTGCCAGACGGAACCAAGCCCCAAAGGAAAACCACAGATTTCAAAACACAGCCCAGGGCCTGCTCTTGCTCCAGAACAACTTGCCTCTCTCTTTTTCTCTCTCTCTCTTCCTCTTCCTCCCCTTCCACGTGACCCTCACGGTTCTCAGCACCAGAAAATAGGCTGCCATTGTTAGTGCCACAGTTTGGCAACACCGTGTGATCCAACTACAGTGACTGGCACAGATCAGGGACACAAATATTTACTAAATGAACCAAAGACCAAAGTTGTTTCTGCGGGCACATGGGGACCCTAACTGCCATTTTTAAGGAAGGGAAGATGAGAATGCACTTGAAGCACCTGACTGTTGGGTGTACAAGGGAAGTTTTAAAGGGCAGGTCCACGGGAGAGGGAGGTGGGCAAGCTACTGCCAAAGCCCCGCAAGATACTCTGTCCTCAGCCAGTATACGAACACCTCGGCAAACAAACACAGATCTCCTAAGAGGCATGATGTTTTAATATTTAAAGTATAAGAACAAACACCATTACCTCATTTAGGCTGCCTTGTTTAGGTCATCTTAACATGAATAGCAGCTTAAAAAAAAAAAAAATCCCCTCTCAGCATTCTCAGGATGAGTGTGGGGGAGAAGATAGCAGACATTTTCCAAAAAGTTGGCAGTGGGGAGGGAAAAAAAAACAAACACACCCACAGAAAATATCAGAAGGAAGAAATTTCCCTTTAAAACCTAGCCAGTGATGTATACAAATATGTGTTTCGTACCAAATAATCAGAGGCTGCTGTGCTTTTAGGAAGACAAGAGGGTAAGCCAAATGGCTTCAAAAACGATTCTTGAAAATTTTATCTATTTGCCCTGCGGTCAGCTCCCGTGCCCTGAAGACCTGGCTACCAGTCCTAATCGGTATCAGATTTTCCCTAATGTGAGGTTGCCAGGCGTCGAATTACAGTCAAACTCCTGGGGCAGAGCAGGAGCCAGAAGCAACAGGAAAGATGCCGGTTTTCCTTCTCCACCCCCCCCCCCCCCTTGCCACTTGAGAAAAACGGCACGTTTCCACGTGAGAAAGGGCCCTGGTCCTCCGAGGGCCAGCGCCGCGCTATGTCTGGGATTTCGGGCGCAAACCTGCGGGTTCGGAACCGGCAGGGGAACACCTCCTCCGCCAGGAATCAGTGGTGCGCTCCTCCCCCGCCGCCTTTGTCTCAACTGTCCCCGCAAACTCGCAGGCCGATGCCCTCCCGTAAACAGGCTCCCTCCACGAAAAGGACGGTTTTCCGAGTCCTCCGAGGAGAGGATGCGAGCCCCCAGCCGACGCAGGAGCCCCACCGCCAGCCGCCGAGCAGGCCGGGCTGCACCACGACCGAAGCCGCGGCCCCGGGGCCGCCGGTGGAGCGGAGCGGCGAGCCCGGCCGGGGTGGGGGCGCCGTGTCCGCCGCCCCCGCACCCCAGCTCCCTCGGCCGGGGGGGGGCCGTCGCCCGCCCCCGCGCCCCCCGCGCCCGGCCTCCGCTCTCCGCCGCCCGGCACTCACCGCCGTGGATGGGCAGCGGCGCCAGCACCTGGCCGCGGACCTCGGCCTTGGGCGAGTCGAGCCCGTAGCGCCCGCGGTCGATGCGGAACGTGAGCGGGGCGCCGCGGCCGGGCTCCTGCACCGTCACGTTGATGAGCGCAGTGTAGTACTCCTGGCTCGCGTTGTCCGCCCGCGCCGGCCACAGGCTGCAGGTCAGCAGGGCGAGCGCGGCGAGCCGGGCCGGGCCCGCCCGCGCCGCGCCGCTCATCGTCCCTCCGGCCGCCGCCGCCGCCGCTGCTCGCGGACCGGGCTCCGGGGCCGGCGCCGAGAGGCGGGGCGGGCGCGGCCGGCGCTGTGGCGGGAGCGCGCGCGCGCGGCCTGCGCGCGGCCGGGCACGAGCACGGCTCTCCTCGTCGCCGTGGCCCCGCCGCTCGCCGCCCTCACGTCCGCGACGCGCCCGCGGGGACGCGCCCATGGGTCCCCGGGCGAGGACGGCGGCTCAGGCCGCGTGCGGTCGTCTCCTCGGTGCCCCTCTGGGGCTGTGGGGACGGGCCCACTCCATTTCCCCGGGGCTGGTCCCGCCAAGTCTGGGGCGCCTTGCCTGAAAGCGGCGGCGGATTTCGGGGGGCGGCTCCGGGACGATGCGCCCGAAGGAGAGTCTGTGGAGCACAAAGTCCCGCTAGCCCCACGGCCGCCTCCGGCGCGCGCTCGCCACCGCTCCGCCCAGTCCCTCTCCCCAGCGGCCGAGCGGCAACGCGCAGGCCTGGGGCGCAGCTCCGCCCCCGCGCGCATGCGTGAGAGGCTCTGCACGCTCCCGCCCGCCTGCACGAGGGTGCGAGCTTAGCGGACCCCTGTCGGTGCGGCTGAAGTGATGGGCGCGGGTTCTGGAGCCTGGGAGCTTTCCAAAGGCTGCGGAAAAGTTTGCAACGAGAATGCCAAAGAAAAACAGTAAGAACTTTACAATTAATTTAAAAAAAAAGATGTCTAAGAGATTCCACCTTTCAGCCGGTCCGCTGCAAGTCATATAATGGACATCCTGGTGCGCGGGGAAGGGGATGTGGCTTTGCAGAGGGGTGTGGGGGGCCCACAACACCCAGAACTGTAAGGGCACCTGTGTGGTTGAGAAAGCTCTCTACAGACGAGACCAAACCTCTGGAGTCCCTAGATAAGGAGCAGATCGTGCGGAGACCTACCCAGCCCCCAGTACAAACACCTTGCCAGTTAGGCTGTGCACCCTTCTAACGCTTGGGCGAAAAGGAGGGGTGCGTCTTGCGTCAGCTGTGGCTGAATCCAGGAGCTCATAGAGTACCGGGCAGTGTCGTTATTATGGTTCCGAGGTGAGGAGGAAGGATAGCATCTTCTGACCACCCAGGCCTGGATCCTCTGAATCCTGTAGTGGGAAGGGGTAGAGTCAACCTCGCCCAACCAAATATACGGAATATCCCAGAAAGAGGCAGCTTCCCAAAGGAAAACCGAGGCACTGTTTCCAGGAAAAGGGTCTGGATGCAGTGCTGGCTAAAATATCAGATGTCCGTGGGTGACTCTTAGCAAGAGCCTTCACAATTTCTCCCTCTATATCCTTCCTTTCCGCCCTCACTGGGCATCATCTGTATATGCCCTGGCGGTGTTGAGGCTGGATTGTATTTATTTACTTGTTTCCAGGAAGTACAGGCCCTAGGCCAAAGTAACCAGGCCCTCTCCCTGGGTCTAGCACTTAAAGATGGATCTACTCTGGCCCTCCTACAGCGGACGCCCTCCTCACAGAGCATGAAGTTCTTGGAACTGAAGTAGCCCTTGTTCAGGCACCTGAGACATGGAATTCCCTGCCCAGAGAGCCCTGGGCCTGGTGGGGGTCTGTCTGTCTGTTCTGCTTTTCTTACTGGGCATTCCCTGGCCTGCGTGTGCCTGACGTTCTCATGCCCCTTTCTCTTTTGTCTTTACATCGGTCTTTCAAAGCATGGGGTATGGAGTGGGATGAAGTCTCCATGCATAGACTCAGCAGATGCCAGCATCTGGGCAACATCAACACTGCCTTATTTTAGAGTGTAATTGTTTTAATTTTATGGACACCTTTCCTTTAGGGCAAGAGTTTTCTCATGTATAGCGTGATATAAAGCTACCTTATAAAATTGTCATGAAACACACAAAACAAAATTGACATCTTGACCTTTTTCAAGGGTTTAGTGGCGTTTGGTATATTCACTTCATTGAGCAACCATCACCACCATCTGACTCTGGAACTCTTTTCATCTTGTAAAGCTGAATTTCTGTACCTGTTACATAGTAACTTCCCCCGGGCCCCCTCCCCCAGCCCATGGTCACCACCACTCTAGTTTCCATTTCAATGAATTTCACTCCTCCCAGTATACAGAGGCAGACATTTACATACATACATATGTGGAGTCACACAGTATTTGACCTTTAGGGGTTTTTTGGTTTGGTTTGGTTTTTAGTGTTTGACGTTTTGTGACTGGATTATTTTACTTCGCATAATATCCTCTAGGTTCATCCACCCTGTAGTGTGTGTCAGTATGTCTTTCCTTTTTAAGGATGAATAGTATTCCATTGTACGTACATACTTTAGTTAATCTACCTGTTGAAGGACACTGGAATTGCTTCTACCTTTTGGCTAGGCTATAGTATGGGTATATAAATATCTCTTCAAGATCTTGATTTCAATTTTTTTGCATAAATACCTAGAAGTGACTTTGCTAGATCATAGGATAGTTCTATGTTTAATGTTTCGAGTAGCTGTCATACCATTTTCCACAGTGGCTGCAACATTTACCTTCCCACCAGCAGGGCACCAGGGGTCCCATTTCTCCATATCCACATCACACTTTGGACAAACCTTCTAAAACATTAAGGTAAAAAAAATTGTTTTTTAAATTAAAAGTATTAGTAAAAGCACAGGTCGTACTTGGCTGCAGCAGGTCTCATGACAGACGTGTGTTGAGGGCCAACTGAGGCTCACGCTAGTCTGGGAATGAGTTGCCCACCAGCTTCCAGGTCCCTCCTCTGTGTGGCTATTTCTCTGACTTCCCAATACATGACTCTCTCTTATCCCTGCTCTCATCTTCCACCTCCTGAGAAATCCCAGGTCACCTGTGAGCCCCATCTGAAATGCCCCTTCTCCTCAGAGAACATCACTCCCAGGGCCACGAACAGGAACAGCCTGTGTATAAAGCACGCTGCATGGCATGAGAGTGGGGGGAGCTCCAGGCATTAGAGCCCAAGCTGGATTCCTTGGGGAGTGTTGGAAACCTCATAGGATTGTCCAAAATGTAATGTCTTTTCCTCTCCTCCCCCTTCTCCTCTTCTTCTTCCTTTTCTTTATGAAATGGCCCAGGATCCCTCTGGTCCTAGTGAGAACCTGATCTTATTTTATTGTTTATGGTTTCCCTTTTATCCCTACCCCTCTCCCATTCCCTCCCCACAGCTTAATGTATATCTTTCCAGTTCTCCCAAAACGTGAGGTATCCTATCTGTACATGTGCTTCTTTATTTTTCAACAGTGTTGGTTATAGATGTCATTCTGGTTCTCATTCTCTTCATCTACTACTGTGCTGGTATTTTGTATACCGTTCTCTTCTATTTATTTATTATATTGTATGTTGAAATATAACATACCTGTACTAAAGTGCAAAAAAAAATCTTCTCTATACAATTCAACAGGTGTTTAGCAAGTGGACACAGCTTTGTAGCCACCATTGAGATCAAGGTGGAAAACCTTACCAGCATCCCTGAAGCTTTCCTGGGCTTCTCAGTCATTAGCACCCCTGTATTCTGACTCCTGTTGCCTGTTTTTGGACTTTATAGAAATAGAACCACAAACACGTACTCCTTGGGGTCCGGTTTCTTTTTCTTGACATTATGTCTGTGAGATTCTTTCCTTCCTTGCATGTAGTAGTAGTAGTGGTTGCTCTTTTCTTTGCTGTATAGTATTCCACACCAGATTTGTCCATTTTTCTGTTGATGGGTATGTGGATTGGTTTCCATTTGGAGCTATTTGGGGAGAACTGTTATGAAGAGCCTGTGTGTCTTTTGGTAGACATGTGCAAGCCTCTCTGAGAGTATGTGTTCTGGAATGGAATGGCAGCTTTGCTGGGTAGGCTTGCATTTAGCTTTGGTGGAAACTAGCCCTGTACTAGTTGACCTCTGTAGGAACCTCTGTTTTCGTTTCCTTCCTGGGGCTCTGTCCCTCAGAGGTCTTGGTCCATACTGGCCGCACTGCCACTGCTGCTCTTGAACAATACCCTATACCTCCCTCCCACCAAACTGCGGCTGGGGATGAAATGATTGTGGAAACCTGTCCAATTCCCATGGGGCAGGCCATCCTAGAGGAGCTGCTTAGAGTGTGTTCCTTACGGATCCTGAGGTCCTAGGACAGGCTACAAGTGAAGAACCTTGTGGGGACATCAAACCTGTACAAGACATGTCTGAACACTGGCTGAGTATTTTCATGTTCATAACAAATTTGCTGTCTTCTCCTTTTGAAGGACCCAGTGGCATGTCATAGCCCTTTCACATGATGGCTGTTATGGAAGGTGGCAGAAGGATGGGCCCCAGGTCTCCGGAGTTCAGCCTCTGGGTCCCCCGGGCCAGCACCTGGAAAGGGCATTTTAGAAAGTGCAAAGAATTCTTTTTTTTAATAATTAAATTTTCATTTTAATATTACCTTATTCTTTATAGCAAGTGATTTTCAGTGATAGTAATGTCAACCGTCTTATAAAGTCAGGTGTCGCGGGATGCCTGGGTGGCTCAGTCAGTTAAGCATCTGCCTTCAGCTCCAGGCCAGGATTCCAGGGTCCTGAGACTGGGCCCTGCATTGGGCTTCCTGCTCAGCAGGGATCCTGCTTCTCCCTTTCCTTCTGCTCCCTCCCCTTGCTTGTGCTTGTTCTCTCTCTTTCTTGCAAATAAATACATTTTTTTTTAAAAAGTGAGTTTTCTTGGGAAAAATATGTAATAATGATCAGGTGGAACACAGGTGTGGCAAAACTGTACAAGCGGTGAGCAGATGAACAAGGTGCAGCAAATGCTGGCAGAGAAGATGGTTGGGACTTCTGAGATGGACGCCCAGGACCGGGTTCAAATCCATGGTGCTGACTGTTAATTGCTGAGGGATTTTGTAAGTCATTTGTGAAGCCACTGATCCCTTGAAACTGACCGTGGTGATAAGTAGTAGTTATACCTCCCTTCCCCTCCATCTGCCTCTGTCTCCTTTTCTTATTTTTCAGAGGGTGATTTACCAGAATGTCTCTGCCTTGACACAGGTCAAGTGGGTGAGCTCTCCAAGCTCCTGTCCCCTCTGGGGTCAGTTTTCCTCTGTGAAGTGGACCTAATGACCTCTCCCTCTCCACAAATTGGATGAAGGGTGCCCGGAAGCTGTAGCTACCACCGTCCCTCCTGCTTTCCCTAAGACTTGTCACTGGAGGCACAGGGACCCGTGAAGTGTTTGAGTGGGGGCCTGAGTGAGAACTGGCAGTGCTCCTCCCATCCCAACCAGACATGACCCAGGGCAGGCCATCCTGGATGGGTGGATGCCGAGGCTGGCCAGTGTCCTGTACCCTCAGGCACCAGCAGGCGCCCCACGGACAGCGGGGACATGACATCATAGCATCTTGTTTAGAAAAATGTACAAAACATTTGAGTCAGCAGTTCCAATCTTTCCTTCACTTTCCTTTTCTTTTTTTCTTCTTTCCTTCTTCCTTCCTTCCTTCCTTCCTTCCCTCCTTCCTTCCTTTTTCCCTCCCTCCCTTCCTTCCTTTTAAAAGATTTTATTTATTTATTTGACACAGAGGGAGAGCACAAGCAGGGGGAGCAGCAGAGGGAGAGGGAGAAGCAGGCTTCCTGCTGAGCAGGGAACCCAATGAGGGGCTCCATCCCAGAACTCTGGGATCATGACCTGAGCCGAAGGCAGGCACTTAAATGACGGAGCCAGCCAGGGGCTCCCCTTTTCGTCTTGCTTAATGAAAATCTTCAAATACAAGAAAAAGTGTAAAGAATGGCACAATGAAGCACTTGTACCCCACCATCTCAGTTCAGTCGTGGTCCACATTTGGTCATAAATCCGTTACCTGCCTATTGCTTTTATTTTTAGAATTTTTTTTCTGAACCATTTTATGACTGGTAAAATCAGTCATCAAATAGGCTGTTCTCCTGTACGCCCATGAACAAGACAGACCACTGTAATTCTGTAAAATGATCCCATATTCTCCCCTACTCGTATGTTTCCAAACATTGAAAAATGTTCTGGTGCCACTGATTTATTTTTATTTTTATTTTTATTTTTAATGGGATCCAATGAAGGTTCTGCCTTGGATTTGGTGATTTTTTTTTCCTCAAAACTCAAGACTTTGAGGGTGCAGCCCCAAATCCTGTAGATTACAAGAAGTAGATGGCTGTCTGGTACCGCTGAGTTAGTGTCCCTCACAGACAGCACCCCTAGGAGTTTACCTGAAAATGTTTCGAGTTCTGCCATTATCTTGTCCATCCGGCACATACATGGTCTCATACTTTTTTGGTGTAGACACATAAATTGCACCAAAGTTGCTGCAACTTTCTTTCTTTTTCAACTACAGGGAAGCTCAAAATTGAAAGCAGCCCAGGTTCCTCTCCACTCTGGGCTCGCTAGAGAAAGGAAGCAGATGCCCTTCCCACTTTTCCTGGTGGTATGGCATTAGGGAAGTCGTGGCAGGGGCACAGGGAGTGTGGGCCCACAATGTTGGCAATCCTCCCAGCCTGGGGCCCACCGAGGGAGAGCAGGCTTGGGGGCCCGCCAGGGGTCCTTGTGCAAACCCCTGTCTACAGAGGCACGAGAGGAAATTGGGCTCGGATTTGGAACCTGTTGTGGTCCAGGCGCTAGGATGTGACTCTCCCCGAGGACCAACCCCCCAGGCATAGGGATTGTTGCACCCATTTTGCAGATGAGGAAATGGAAGTTTGGGAGTGAACGCTTTGCCCAGTGAACTCGCTCCAGCCAATGAGAAGTGAGCAGGGAAGCTAACCCTGTCCCCACGCACTCCAGGCTTATCTCCCTCTTGCCGCTTGATGCCAGGTTCAGGATTCTGACGACGTCTCAATTTCCTGGTACTTAGCCAGGCTGGGAAGCCAAAGGCTCTGTCCAGGAATTCGGGTGGGGCTTGGGGCCGACGCTGAGTGGGCACAGGCTGCTGGGATGGCTGCCTTTTAGCAGGATCGAAGGCATCACTTTGTCCTCTGTCAGTTTTTGTTTGGTCAGAGTGATGAATTGCTGAGCCAGAGAGCCCAGAGAAGAGACGCCGGCGGGGCTGAGCTGGCCAGGGCAGTCTGGCCCACGGGTCTGACTGCTGACCTTCAGGCTGACCTGTAGTGGTGGTCCCTGAGGTCCCCAGGACCCTTCTGCTAGGGGGCCTGGCTGTATCTGGAAGGGCTCTCTGTTCACAGGCGGAGAGACACGTTCAGAGACTCTTTTGGAAGGCTGCAAGTGAAGGCAAGGTGACCGGGCTGGGCTCAGAAAGAACAAGCACCCAGCAGGTTCTGGGGATCCGGGCAGCTGGAAGAGAAGAATGACTTCATCAGGAACCAGCTGTTGGGCTGAGTCAGTGTCACTTCCCTCCGGAAAGAAAGCAGCTGACCTGTCTAGTTTGAATCAGGTGCCCACACCTTGATCCTAAAAACAAAGGCACCTTGACTGTCAGCCTGTCCAGGGAGCATCTGAGGGAGGAGGAGAGCACCTGAGAGATGACATAGCCCAGCGAGCATGGGAGGCAGGGACAGCTCTGTCTGCTCCAGGGAACCCTTACAGGCTGCCTGATCCCCATTTCTGCCAGGTCAACCCCGCTGCTTTCTTCCACAAGCAGGGGTGGAATTCCAAACCTATCTCTGTAGACATGTCACTGAGCAGGGGGACCATGCTGCTTTCTGTTCATTTGTGGCCAGCAAAGAGTCTGACAGTGGCTTCCGTCTGGCCAGTAGCCTCAGGATTCGGGTGGAGCCAAGCCACGCAAGTCACCAGCCCAGAGCCGACAGCAGCCTTCATGCAGCTTTTCAACCAACACTCCACCCAAGAACAAGACAAGCAGTGTGCCCAAGGATGTTTATTGCAGCCTTAGCTACAGAGGCAAAAAGTTGGAAGTAAACTCATTTATTTGTCAAGCAAATTATGGCACAAGAAATTTGAGGATGATTATGCAGCTATTAAGATATCAAACAGGCTGTGGCAATGGGAAGAACACTTACGATGTACTGTTGAGTGCAGACGCAGAACAGAAAATAAATCTCTGGCTGTCACTCTGTAAACTGAGTCCACATATGTGAACAAGGCCAAGAATGGAAATAGCAAGGTGAAAGGGTTTGGTTCATTTGGGAGGAATATGAGTGACTGTTTTTACAGGACAGGGCATGGACACTCTGTGCACGTCCCCATATCTTGTTCTATGCACTTTTTCCATTTGGCTGTTCCTGAGTTATATCCTTTCTAATAAACTGGCAATGGTATATTCCCAGTCCTATGAGTCATTCTAGCAAAATATTAAACCTGAAGAGGGTGTTGTGGGAACCCTTGACATTGTAGCCAAGTGAGACCAAAGTGCAGGTGACCTGGGGGTCTGACACTTCTGACTGACATCTGAAGTATGGACAGTCTTGTGTGACTGAGCCTTGGACTTGTGGAATTAGTAGTTAGTGTCAGCATTGAATTGGACCATAGGACACCCAGTTGGTGTCAGAGTTGGTTGGTGTCCAGATAGTTGAAGTATTGGCTCATTGGTGTGGAACAAACAAACAGACAAACGAACACAGAGGGGTTTTCCAAGGATGCGCTTACAAATATACAGGACATGGGTCTGGGCATGGACAATAATAGATGCACATGGATTCCTCACCTGTGACCAGAGGTAGGCTTGCTCTTATCCTAGGCACAGAGGCTGTTCTTCTGCACCAACCTAGGGATGGGTGGCTCCTGCCACACATCCAAGAGGAGCTCAGCCTGGGAGGGGTCAACTAAGATGCTTTGGGCTGTAAGTAAGGAAAGACTTGACTTAAACTGACTCACTCATACAGGAAATCTAGAGGAAGAGGAGGCCCCAGGCAGGCTGTCCTGCATGAGCTTTGTCCCCAGGCTGTCTTCTCTCCTAGCTGTAGATAGATGCCAGTGGTAACTGGAACAACGTATTTCCTTGTTCCTGTTGGGTAGGGAGACAGAAATTCCCTCGACTGCAGAATAAAAATCCTCATCTTCGGCCAATTGTGGTGACCTGACAGTTGCTCCTGGACAAATGAGGTTAACAAGGGAATGCCAATGCTCAGTGGATTAAACCTGGGTCCTGAGGGCAAAGGAAGATAGGATTACATCATTGCTTTGACTGGCAGTTTGCTTGCACTAACTTCATGGAGTTAATGAACTTCACAGAACACTAACCCTTCAGGGAGGGCTGCCTGGAAGCAGGGGCCGGTGAGTTCTGGGTAGGTACTCTCAGTGCAGAACTGCTGTTGATTAATACTATTCTGACATTCAGAAGAGACCTCCATGCCTTCCCTACTCTCTCCTTCTTCTCAGTCTTGTTTCTCTCCCATTTCAACCTCTCCCTCCCCACCACTCTATTCTTCCACTTCCTGCTTCCTTTTTTGCCTTCTCCTGTTTTCCAGCTCTGGTCCATGTGTCTGCTCCATGATGTAATTTTAATCATGTATATATTTCACCTTAACTTTGGCTACATTGGGTTGGGGAGGTAACTTTTAAGCCTCAAGTTATTTATCTTTAAAGTAAAGGAATTAATATTGATCTCACATGGTACTTGGGAATTGAAAGTTGTATTGTTGGGCTCTCTGAGGCTGATCAAGATGAAGTAAGACCACTACAATCCATCCACCCCACGGATTACAACCAAGAACTCTCAATAAAGTAACCAAGTAACCAGCTGAGACTCTGAACCTGTTACCAATGGCAGGTGGGTTGGGGAGAAGAACCAAAACCCAAAGAATGACCTGTCGTGAGGATGAGAGTCCCAGTTTCTCTTTTTCTCTCTGGTTTCCCAGTTTTGAATAGAGGTCAGCTCTAGGGTAGGATGTGCAGAGAAACCGTCTCTCTAGCCAAAGGACTGAGATAGAGGCCTCTGCAAGATGAAGTATGTGTGGGGGGGAATCCTTGAGTTTTTTTTTTTTCCCTCTCTTACCCCTGCCCTGAGCACAGCCCCAGCTACAGAGCTACACCATGGGAGCAGCAGCACTAACACTGCACCTCTGAGAGGAAACCCATGTAAGCCAGAGAATATGAAGTGAATGCTAGAGAGAAGAGAATCGGAAGAGGGAGTCCTAATTCTGTGGGTGAGTGGACACAAAATTGTAGGTGAGCCTAGATCCAAAACAGTATGGCAAAGTTTTTTTTTGTTGTTGTTAGTTTTTATTTTGAAATAATTATCGATTCACAAAAGTATACCCTTCACCAGCTCCCCCAATGATGCATCTTAAGTAATTGTAGTGCAATATCAAAACTAGGAAATTGATAGTGGTACATATTATTAACCATACTATAGACCTTCTGCAGATTTCACCAGCCTTCATGTGCACTCTGTTTGTATGTGTGTGTACGTAGTTCTACACAATTTCATCCCATGTATAGATTTGTGTAACCAACACTACAACTGAGACACAGAATGGCTCCATTGCTGTAAATAGACCTCCTCCTGCTGCCCCTTTACTGTTGTACCCACCCCTATCCCCTTCCCCGTCCTCTGAAAATCACTAACCTTGTCTCCGTTTCTGTAGTTCTGTCCTTTTGAGTCTGTCATATAAATGGAATCATAAAGTACATAATCTTTTTAAAAAAATTTATTTGATGGAAAGAGAGATCACAAGTAGGCAGAGAGGCAGGTGGGGGGGGGGGGCGCGGGGAGCAGGCTCCCCGCTGAGCAGAGAGCCCTACACAGGGCTCAATCCCAGCACCCTGAGACCATGACCTGAGCTGAAGGCAGAGGCTTAACCCACTGAGCCACCCAGCTGCCCCAGTACATATTCTTCTAAGATTGACTTTTTCCACTAAGTGTAATTCCTATGACATCCATCCAGGTTGTGTCATGTATCAATAGCCTGTTCCTTTTTTTTTAAGATTTTATTTATTCATTTGACAGAGATCACAAGTAGGCAGAGAGGCAGGCAGAGAGAGAGGGAGAAGCCGGCTCCCTGCTGAGCAGAGAGCCTGATGCGGGGCTCGATCCCAAGACCCTGGGATCACGACCTGAGCTGAAGGCAGAGGCTTTAACCCACTGAGCCACCCAGGTGCCCAGCCTGTTCCTTTTTATCAATGAGTAATAGTCTATTGAATGGTTGTGCCAGAGTTCATTCAACAATTTAACCGAGGAAAGGCATTTGGGTTGTTTCTAGTTTGGGGCCATTCTAAATAAAGCTGCTGTGAACATTCATGTGCAGGTTTTTGTGTGAACATAAGTTTTCAATTCCCTGAGATAAATGCCCAAGAATATAATTGCTGGTAAGTGCCTACTTAGTTTTATAAAAAACTGGTAAGCTATTTTCTGGAGCAGCTGTACCATTTCATATTCCCACCAAGGAAAACCTTTGAAAACGAAGGTACCATTGCATCTACTAGTGACGGAAGATGAGACAAAACTTGTGGTCTGAACCTAACCAGGATTGATTGATTCCTAAAACCACCATAACAAAATTCATCCTCCAAGAGATTTTTATACTACCCGGCATATCACAACATGATATTCAAAATGTCCAGGACACCATCCAAAATTTGTTCAAGTGTCAATACAAAGAAAATGTGACCAATTCACAAGTATAAAGACAACCAACAAAAGATCCCAACCCCCAGATAACCCAGATGTTCGAGCAGCTATTAGAACTATGCTCTAGGAGGTAAAAGTAAACACTCTTAGAAAAAAAATGGAAAGATTGATATTCTCAGCAGAAAAAATGGAAACAGCCAAATGGAGATTTTAGAACCAAAAAATTACAGTTTCTGAATTAAAAATTCACTAAGTGGATATGTGGCAAAGGAAATAGTGAATTTCATAGCAGACCATTAGAAATGATCCAGTTTGAACAATATGGAGAAACAGAACATGCAAAACTAAAGAATCCTGAGGGATCATGGGATGATATTAAAAGGTCCATGATTCAGGGTCGCCTGGGTGGCTCAGTGGGTTAAGCCTCTGCCTTTAGCTCAGGTCATGATCTCAGCATCCTGGGATCGAGCCCCACATTGGGCTCTCTGCTTGGCAGGGAGCCTGCTTCCCCCTCTCTCTCTGCCTGCCTCTCTGCCTACTTGTGCTCTCTCTCTGTCAAATAAATAAATAAAAATTTTTAAAAATGTTAATGATTCATATTACTGGAGTTTTAGAAAGAGAGGAGGAAGTGAGTGGTACAGAAAAATAACTAAAGAAATCATGGCTGATATTTCCCCAAATTTGATGAAAGCTAACATTTACAGATTCAAGAAGCTCAGCAAATATAAACAGGAAAAACTCAAAGGAAACTGTACTCAAACACATTGTAATCAAGCCAATGAAAACTAAAAATAAGGAGTAAATCTTGTATACTCTGTTAATGGATTGAAAGAACTAGTATTGTTAAAATGTTCATTCTATCCAAGGCCATCCATAGATTCAATGCTTTCCCCAGCAAAATTCCAATGACATTTTTCACAGAAGTAGAAAAGCAATCCGAAAATTTGTGTAGACCCACAAAAGACCCTGAATAACCAAAGGAATTCTGAGAAAGAACAAAGCCAGAGGCATCACGCTTCCTGATTTCAAACTATATTACAAAGCTATAGTAATCAAAACAATATGGTAGTGGCATAAAAACAGACACATAGACCAATGGAACAGAATCAAGAATCCAGAACCAAACTCCCTCATACATGGTTATGTATATTTGTAATATTTGTTAAGGGAGCAAAGAATATCTAATGGGGAAAGATAGTCTCTTCAATAAATGGTGTTTGGCAAATTGGATATTCATTTGCAAAAGAATGAAACTGGACTCTTGTGCTATACAACGTACAAAAATTAACTTGAAATGGATTAAAGAGAACTGAAACTGAACAAAGAAAACAGAGGAAAAAGCTTCTTGACATGGGTCTTTGCAACAATTTCTTGGATATGACACCAGAAGTATAAGCACCAAAAGCAAAAATAAGTAACTGGGACTACATCAACTAATAAGCTTCTGCAGAGCCAAAGAACACTCAACAAATGAAAAGGCATCCTATGGAATGGGAGAAGATATTTGCAAACCATACATTTGATAAGGGGTTAAAATATAGAAGGAGCTCATACAACTCAATAGCAAAACAAAAACAAAACAAAAGAATCCCAAATACTCAAATTTTAAAAATGGGCAGAGGACCTGAATAGACATTTCCTCAAAGACATACAAATGGCCAACAGGCACATGAAAAGGTGCTCAACATTACAATCATCAGGTAAATGCCAATCTAGACCACAAAGGGATCTTACCCAATACCTATTAGAATGGCTATTTTTAAAAAAGGCAAGAGTTAAGTGTGGGTGAGGATATGGAGCCCTTTCAGGGGAACTGTGGGTTGGTGCAGCCACTATGGAAAACTGTATGGAGTTTTTTCAAAAAATTCAATTAAATCCCAAAAGAGAGCTACCATATAATCCAGAAATCCCATTTCTGTATATATATCTGAAGGAAATGAAATCAGTATCTTGAGGATATATCTGCATTACCTCCCACCATGTTCACTGAAACATTATTCACAATAATCAAGACATGGAAACAACCAAAATGTCCATCAAAGGATGAATAGATAAAGAAAATGTGGTTTATAGAGAGAATAGAGTATTATTCAGCCATAAAAAAGGAAATCTTCCTTTATTGTTATTGTCGGTAAGTAGGGTCTACACCCAGTGTAGGGCTTAATATGTGGGGCTTGAACTCATGACCCTGAGATCAAGACTTGAGCTGAGATCAGAGTTGGATGCTTAACTGAATGAGCCACTGAGGTGCCCCGATCTTGCTTTTTTTTTTTTTTTTTTTTTTGACAAAATGGGTGGACCCTAAGGACATTGTGCAAAGAGAAATAAGTCATACGAGAGAGAGAGTAAAAAAACATATGATACACAAAAACCGTGTGTGGAATCAAAAACTGAACTCATGGAAACAGCAGAATGGTGGTTACTGGGGGTGAAAGGAAAGGAGAAGATATTGATCAAAGGGTACAAACTTTCAGTTATAAGATGCATAAGTTTTAGGAACCCAATGTACAAAATGATGATGATAGTTAACAATGCTGTATTATAGTCTAGACAGTTCCTAAGAGAGCAAATATTAAGTGTTCTCGCCACATACACATGCACAAACAGTAATTTTGTGAGGTAGTGGATATGTTAAGTAATCTTAATGTGGTAATCCAAAATAAACATGCATATCAAATCATCATATTGTACATAATGCTATATGTCAATTGTATCTCAATAAAATTGGGGGTGGGGGGAAGAAATGCACTCTGGAAAACGTCCAGAGAAAAGCAACATATTGCATACAGAGGGACAGTAATTCAAATGACTGGATCAATCATCAGAAAACATGGAGGCCTGGAGGGAGGAACAAGATGGTGGAGCAGTAGGAGACCTAAATATAGTGTCCCAGGAGTTCAGCTAGATAGTTATCAAACCATTCTGAACACCTGCAAACCCAACAAGAGATCGAAGAGAAGAGCAGCAACTCTAGGAACAGAGAAACGACCACTTTCTCGAAGGTAGGACTTGTGGAGAAGTGAATCCAAGGTGACAGGAAGACAGACCGTGGGGGGCCAGAAGGGGGAGAGGCCGGCTCCCAGCCAGCAGTGGAGCAGTGGAGCACAAGTCAGAACTTTTAGAAGTCTGCTCCATTGAGGGACGTCACTCCAGAGGCTAAGTGGGGGTGGAGCCCTCATGGGGACAGTGTGATCTCAGGACCCACGGGGTTATAGAAAGATGGGGGGTGTCTGAGTGTGGCAGATTTGCCAGGTATCAGACCAGGGAAGCCAGTGGCAAAGATGGAGCCACGGGCGGGGGCTCTCAGCTTGGGGTAACCATAAACCATGATCTGAGACACAGTTGGGCTACTACTCTTTGAGGAGTGACCCCACAAGGGCAGATCCAAAAGACTCCCCTTCCTCCTGGGAGGAGTGGCCAGAGTGCGCAGCAGGAATATGCTGTGTTTGGAGACTCCAAATGGGATTGTGCGCCAGAGACAGAAATGCCCGGTCACAGGCCGGGTGAGTTCAGAGCGTGGCCAGAGGCAAAGGAGACAGGAGGGATTGACTGCTTTTCTCTGAGGGTGCACTAAGGAGTGGGGCCCCGAGCTCGCCACTCCTCTGGCCGGAGACTAGGAGGCAGCAATCTTCATTTCCTTCCTCCAGAGCTCTATGGAAAGTAAAGCCATCAGGGAACAAAAACTCCCAGAGTGAACCCACACAGATTACTTAGCCCTGCCCCTGGCAAGGGCATACAATTCCGCCTCGGGCAAAGACACTTGAGAATCACAGCAACAGGCCCCGCCCCCAGAAGATCAGCAAGAACATCCAGCCAAAACCAAGTTTACTGATTAATGAGAACTGCAAAACTAAAAAGCTACGGGCATACATCACATAGAATTCATGGCTTTATCCTCAAGATTCTTTAGTCTTTCAAAGGTAAGTTTTTAAAATTTTATTCTTTTCTTGTTCTATTTTAAAATTTTTCCTCTTTCCTATTTTAATTTTTTAACTATTTTATCTTATCAATATCTTTTTTAGAAATCTTTTAAAATTTTCATTGTTATAGTCATATTCTATCCTTTCATTGTATTTAACCTTATTTTTTGTATACATATAGCTTTTTCTTTCTTTTTTTTTTTAAAGATTTTACTTATTTATTTGACAGATGGAAATCACAAGTAGGCAGATAGGCAGGCAGAGAGAGAGGAGGAAACAGGCTCCCTGCTGAGCAGAAAGCCGGATGTGGGGGCTCAATCCCAGGACCCTGGGATCACGACCCAAGCCGAAGGCAGAGGCTTTAACCCATTGTGCCACTCAGGCACCCCTAGCTTTTTCTTTCTTTAAAATTTTGAAATTCAGTTTCATCTGATAGATCAAAATACACCCTAAATCTAGTGCATGGCTTTGTTCTAGTCTCCAGCCAGATCACATTCTTTCCTTTTTTTTTTTTTCTTTTTTCAACCAACTTCTTATCAATTCATTTTTTAGAATCATTTTTTAAAAATTTTTAAGTTTTTAGAAAAGATTTTATTTATTTATTTGATAGAGATCACAAGTAGGCAGAGAAGCAGGCACAGAGAGAGGAGGAAGCTGGCTCCTTGCTGAGCAGAGACCCTGATGCAGGGCTTGATCCCAGGACCCTGGAATCATGACCTGAGCCGAAAGCAGAGTCTTTAACACATTGAGCCACCCAGGTTCCCCTAGAATCACTTTTAATTTTCATCTTTACAGTCATATTCCACCCCTTCATCATGTTTACCTTATTTTTGTATATATATAAGTTTTCCTTTCTTTGAAATTTTGGGAGGTAGTTTCTTCTAACAGACCAAAATACAACCAAAATCAAGTGTATGGCTGTTCTATTCACTAGTCTAATATATATATATATATATATATGTGTGTGTGTGTGTGTGTGTGTGTGTGTGTGTGTATGGGGAAATATATACATATATATCCCCCCCCCCATTTTCTTCTACTCCCAGTTTTAGGTCTCTTCTGATTTGGTTAGTGTATATTTTCCTGGGGTCATTGCTACCATTTTAGTATTTTGTTCTCTCATTCATCTATTCTTATATGGATAAAATGACAAGGTGGAAAAACTCACCACAAAAATAAAAATAAAAAATAAAAAACAAGAGACAGTACTGACAGCTAGGAACCTAATCAGTATAGACATGAGCAATATGTCAGATCTAGTGTTCAGAATGATGATTATCAAGGTGCTAGCTGTGCTTGAATAAAGCATGGAAGATTCTAGAGAATCCCTTTCTGGAGAAAAAAAAAATTCCTTTCTGGAAAATAAAAGAACGAAAACCTAACCAATCTGAAATTTTAAAAAGCTATTAATGAAACACAGTAAAAAAATTGAGGTTCTTACTGCTAGGATAAATGAGGCAGAAGAGAGAATTAGTGATATAGAAGACCAAATGATGAAGAATAAAGAGGTGAGGGGCGCCTGGGTGGCTCAGTGGGTTAAGCTGCTGCCTTCGGCTCAGGTCATGATCTCAGGGTCCTGGGATCGAGTCCCACATCAGGCTCTCTGCTCAGCAGGGAGCCTGCTTCCTCCTTTCTCTCTCTGCCTGCCTCTCTGCCTACTTGTGATCTCTGTCAAATAAATTTAAAAAAAAATCTAAAAAAAAAAAAAAAAGAATAAAGAGGTGAGAAAAAGAGAGACAAACAACTACTGGACCATGAGGGGAATATTTGAGAGATAAGTGATACCATAAGATGAAACAATATTAGAATAATTGGCATCCCAGAAGAAGAAGAAAGAGAGGGAGGGGCAGAAGGTATTTGGAGCAAATTATTGTAGAGAATTTCCTTAATATGGCAAAGGGAACAAGCATCAAAATCCAGAAGGTACAGGAAACTCCCCTCAAAATCAATAAAAATTGGTCCATAACCTGTCATCTAATAGTAAAACTTACAAGTCTCAGTGACAGAAAATCCTGAAAGCAGCTCAGCACAAGAGGTCTGTAACATACAATGGTAGAAATTAGACTGGCAACAGACCTATCCACAGAGACCTGGCAAGCCAGAAAGAACTGGCATAGTATATTCAGAGCACTAAACGAGAAAAATATGCAGCCAAGAATACTATATCCAGCTAGGCTGACATTGAAAATAGAAGAAGAGATAAAAAGCTTCCACGACAAACAAAAACTAAAAGAATTTGCAAACACCAAACCAGCCTTACCGGAAATATTGAAAGGGGTCCTCTAAGCAAAGAGAGAGCCTAAAAGTAACAG
The DNA here is from genome assembly GCF_009829155.1 of Mustela erminea. Taxonomy (NCBI): domain Eukaryota; kingdom Metazoa; phylum Chordata; class Mammalia; order Carnivora; family Mustelidae; genus Mustela; species Mustela erminea. Next base: position 14,119,729 of record NC_045616.1, on the reverse strand, counting down.
ACCAGAAAGGAACAGAGACAATAAACAGCACCAGTCACCTCACGGGCAATAGAATGGCACTAAATTCATATCTCTCAATAGTTATCCTGAATGTAAATGGGCTAAATGCCCCAATCAAAAGACACAGCATATGGGACGCCTGGGTGGCTCAGTTGGTTAAGCAGCTGCCTTCGGCTCAGGTCATGATCCCAGGGTCCTGGGATCGAGTCCCACATCAGGCTCCTTGCTCGGCAGGGAGCCTGCTTCTCCCTCTGTCTCTGCCTGCCTCTCTGTCTGCCTGTGCTCGCTCGCTCTCTCTCCCTCTGTCTCTGACAAATAAATAAAATCTTAAAAAAAAAAAAAAAGACACAGCATATCAGAATGGATAATAAAAAGAAGACCCTAAGGAGAGGAGTCAAAATGGCAGAGGAGTAGAAGATAGAGATGACATCAGATTGCAGGAGTTCAGTTAGATAGTTATCAAACCATTCCAAACACCTATAAATCTAACAGGAGATTGAAGAGAAGAAGAGCAGCAATTCTAGAAACAGAAAATCAACCACTTTCTTAAGGGTAGGATGTGCAGAGAAGTGAATCCAAAGTGATGGGAAGATAGACCACGGGGGAAGGGCTGGCTCCCGGCAAGCGGCGGAACAACGGAGCACAAAGTCAGAACTTTCAGAAGTCTGCTCCACTGAGGGACATTGCTTCAGAGGCTAAGCAGGGGTAGAGCCCTCGAGGGAACAGTGTCATCTCAGGTCCCGCAGGGTCACTGAAAGATCAGGGGTGTCTGAGTATAGCAGAGCTGGCAGGTATTAGAGCAGAGAAGCTGGCTACAGAGATGGAGTTGAGGAGTGAGCGCTCAGCTTGCGGTTACCTTAAACTGTGATCCATGGCACAGTCAGACCACTGCTTTTTGAGTAGGGACCCCAAAAGTGGCAGATCTGGGGAGACTCACCTTCCTCCTGGGAGAAGCGGTGAAAGCATGCAGCAGGACTCTGCTGGGTTTGGAGACTCCAAACGGGGCTGAGCATCAGAGACAGAAACACTCAGTCACAGGCCGGGTGAGCTCAGAGCGTGGCCAGAGACCAGGGAGATGAGAGGGAGTAATTGCTTTTCTCTGAGGGTTCACTGAGGAACAGGGCCCCAAGCTCTTGTCTCCTCCAGGCAGGAGATTGGGAGGCCAACATTTCCTGTCCTCCAGAGCTCTACAGAAAGCGAAAGTGTTCAGGGAACGAAAGTTCCCAAAAGTGAACTGTACAGATTACTTAGCCTTGCCCCTGGCAAGGGCAGTCCAATTCTGCCTCAGGCAGGACATTGAGAATCACAGCAACAGCCCCCTCCCCCAGAAGATCAGCAAGAACATCCAGCCAAGACCAAGCTCACTGATCAAGGAGAACAGCAGAATTCCAGAGAAGGAGAAAGAAAAGCATGGAATTCATGGCTTTCTCCCCATGATTCTTTAGTCTTGCAAATTAATTACATTTAAAAATTTTTTCTTATTCCAATATTTTTAATTTTTACTCTTTCTTCTTTTAATTTTTTTAAATAGTTTATCTTAACAATACCTTTCTAAAAAAATCTTTTTAAACCTTCATTATTATAGTCACATTTTATTCTTCATTGTATCTAACTTTATTTTTTGCATACATATAGGGTTTTTCTTCTAAAAAATTTGGGATACAATTTCTTCTAATAGATCAAAATATACCCTAAATCTAGCCCAGGGCTTTGTTCTAGTCTCCAGCCTGAGCAAATTCTGTCCACTTTCTTTTCCCAACAAACTTCTCTTATCAACTCCTTTTTTAGAATTTTTTTAAAAAATTTATCTTTACAGTCATACTCCATCCTTTCATCATGTTTACCCTTATTTTTGTATGTATTTATGTGTATATATATATATATATGTTTTTCTTACTTTAAAATTTTAGAAAGTAGTTTCTTCTAAGAGACCAAAATACACCCAACATCAAGTGGGTGGCTCTGTTCTACTCACCAGTCAAATACTCACACACACACACACACGTATATATTTTTAATTAAAAAAATTTTTTTTTGAACTTCTTTTTACCGTCCCCCCATCTCTCCCTGATTTGGAGTCTCTTCTGATTTGGTTAACACACATTTTTCTGGGGTCTGTGCCACATGTTTAGTATTTTATTCTCTCGTTTATATATTTTTATCTGAATAAAATGACAAGGCAGAAAAAATCACCACAAAATAAAGAACAAGCGGCAGTACCGAAGACTAGGGACCTAATCAATACAGACATTGGTAATATGTCAGAACTAGAATTCAGAATGATGATTCTCAAGGTGCTAGCTGAGAAAAAGGCATGGAAGATATTAGAGAAACCCTGTCTGGAGAAATAAAAGCCCTTTCTGGAGAAATAAAAGAACAAAAATCTAACCAAGCTGAAATTTAAAAAGAACTATTAATGAGGTGAAATAAAAAATGGAGGCTCTTACTGCTAGGATAAATGAGGCAGAAGAGAGAATTAGTGATATAGAAGACCAAATGATGGAAAATAAAGAAGCTGAGCAAAAGAGATACAAACAACTACTGGACCATGAGGGGAGAATTTGAGATAAGTGATACCATAAGATGAAACAATGCTGGATAATTGGGATTATAGAAGAAGAAGGTGGGGGCAGAAGGTATATTGGAGCAAATTATTGTAGAGAATTTCCCTAATATGGCAAAGGGAACAAGCATCAAAATCCAGGAAGCACAGAGAACACCCCTCAAAATCAATAAGAATAGGTCCACACCATGTCATCTAACAGTAAAACTTACATCTAACAGTAAAACTTACAAGTCTTAGTGAGAAAGAGAAAATCCCGAAAGCAGCCCAGGACAAGAAATCTGTAACATACAATGTTATTTTTACAAATATTAGATGGGCAGCAGACTTATGCACAGAGACCTGGCAGGCCAGAAAGAATGGGCACAATCTATTTAGAGCACTAAATGAGAAAACATGCAGCCAAGAATACTATATCCAGCTAGACTATCATTGAAAATAGAAGGAGAGATAAAAAACTTGCAGGACAAACAAAAACTAAAAGAATTTGTGAACACCAAACCAGCTCTACAGGAAATATTGAAAGGGGTCCTCTAAGCAAAGAGAGAGCCTAAAAGTAATAGACCAGAAAGGAACAGAGACAATAAAGAGCAATACAATGGCACTAAATTCGTATCTCTCAATAGTTACCATGAATGTAAATGGGCTAAATGATCCAATCAAAAGACACAGGGTATCAGAATGGATTAAAAAAAAAAACAACATCAATATGCTGTTTACAAGAAACTAATTTTAGACCCAAAGACACCTCCAGATTTAAAGTGGGGGTGTGGAAAACAATTTACCATAAAAAAAAAAAGCTGGGGTGGCAATGGACATCAAAAGAAAGCTGGGGTGGCAATCCTTATAGCAGATAAATTAGATTTTAAGTCAAAGACTGTAATAAGAGATGAGGAAGGACACTATATCATAGTCAAAGGGTCTGTCCAACAAGAAGATCTAACAATTTTAAATATCTATGCCCCTAACATGAAAGCAGCCAACTATATAAACCAATACCAAAATCAAAGAAACACATCAACAATAATACAATAATAGTAGGGGACATTAACACTCCCCTCACTGAAATGGACAGATCATCTAAGCAAAAGATCAAATAGAGGCTTTTAATGACACACGGGACTAGATGGACATCACAGATATATTCAGAACATTCCATCCCAAAGCAACAGAATGCACATTCTTCTCTAGTGCACATGGAGCATTGTCCAGAATAGATCACATCCAGGTCACAAATCAGGTCTCAACTGGTACCAAAAGATTGGGATCATTCCCTGCATATTTTCAGACCACATTGCTCTGAAGCTAGAACTCAATCACAGGAGGAAATTTGGAAAGAACCCAAATACATGGAGGCTAAAGAGCATCCTACTAAAGAATGAATGGGTCAACCAGGAAATTGAAAAAGAATGAAAAAAATTGATGGAAACAACTGAAAGTTAAAATATAACTGTTAAAAATCTTTGGGACAGAGCAAAGGCAGTCCTGAAATACAGTATATAGCAATACAAGCCTTTCTTTTCTTTCTTTCTTTCTTTTTTTTTTTTTTTAAGATTTTTATTTATTTATTTTACAGACAGAGATCACAAGTAGGCAGAGTGGCAGGCACAGAAAGAGGGGGAGGCAGGCTCCCTGCTGAGCAGAGAGCCTGATGCAGGGCTTGATCCCAGGGGATCATGACCTGAGCAGAAGGCAGAGGCTTTAACCCACTGAGCCATCCATGGGTCCCCAATACAAGCCTTTCTCAGGAAACAAGAAAGGTCTCAAGTACACAACCTAACCCTGCACCTAAAAGAGCTGGAGAAAGAACAGCAAAGAAAGCCTGAACCCAGCAGGAGAAGAGAAATAATAAAGATCAGAGCAAAAATCAATGAAATAGACACCAAAAGAACAGTAGAAAAAATCAACAAAACTAGGAGATTGTTCCTTGAAAGAATTAATAAGATTGATAACCCCCTAGCCAGACTTATCAAAAAGAAAAGAGAGGGACCCCTGGGTGGCTCAGTGGGTTAAGCCTCTGCCTTCGGCTCAGGTCATGATCTCAGGGTCCTGGGATCAAGCCCCGCATCGGGCTCTCTGCTCTGCAAGCAAGGAGCCTGCTTCTCCATCTTTCTCTGACTGCCTCTCTGCCTACTGATCTCTCTCTATCGAATAAATAAATAAATAAAATCTTTTAAAAAAGAGAGAGAAAGGACCCAAATTAATAAAATCATGAATGAAAGAGGAGAGATCACAACCAACAGCAAAGAAATACAATTAATAAGAACATATTATGAGCGACTCTACACCAGCAAGTTTGACAATCTGGAATAAATGGATGCATTCCTAGAGACATATCAACTACCAAAAACTGAACCAGGAAGAAATAGAAAACCTGAACAGACCCATAACCAGTAAGGAGATTGAAGCAGTCAGCAAACATCTCCCAGCAAATGAGAGCCCAGGGCCAGACAGCTTCCCAGGGGAATGCAACCAGACATTTAAAGAAGTATTAGTACCTATTCTCCTGAAACTGTTAAAAAAAAATAGAAATGGAAGAAAACCTTCCAAACTCATTTTATGAGGCCAGCATTACCTCGATCCCAAAATCAAAGACCCCATCAAAAAAGAGAATTACAGACCAATATTCTTGATGAACACAGATGTGAAAATTCTTGCCAAAATACTAGCCAGTAGATTCCAACAGTACAGTAAATGGATTATTCACCACGACCAAGTGGGATTTATTCCTGGGCTGCAAGCTTGGTTCAACATCCACAAATCAATCAATGTGATACACTACATTAATTTAAAAAAAAAGAATAAAAAGCATATGATACTCTCAATAGATGCTGAAAAAGCATTTGACAAAGTACAGAACCCTTTCTTGATCAAAACTCTTCAAAGTGTAGGGATAGAAGTTACATACCTCAATATCATCAAAGCCATCTCTGAAAAACCCACAGCAAATATCATTCTCAATGGGGAAAGGCTGAGAACTTTTTGCCTAAGGTCTGGAACATGGCAGGGCTGTCCACTATCACCACTACCATTCAAAATAGTACTAGATGTCCTAGTCTCAGCAATCAAACAACAATAAAAACAACAACAGCAACAAAATAAATAAAAGGCATCTGAATTGGCAAAGAAGAAGTCAAACTATCACTTGTTGCAGATGATATGATACTTTATGTGGAAAACCCAAAAGACTCCCCTCCAAAACTGCCAGAACTAATACAGGAATTTGGTAACGTGTCAGGATATCAAGTCAATGCACAGAAATCTGTTGCATTTCTATACACCAATAGCAAGACAAAAGAAAGAGAAATTAAGGAGTCTATCCCATTTACAATTGCACCCCAAACCATAAGATACCTAGGAATAAACCTAACCAAAGAGGCAAAGAATCTGTTCTCAGAAAACTATAAAGTACTCATGAAAGAAATTGAGGAAGACCCAAAGAAATGGAAAAATGCTCCATGCTCATGGATTGGAAGAACAAATATTGTGAAAATGTCTATGATACCTAAAGCAATCTACACATTTAATGCAATCTCTATCAAAATACCATCAATTTTTTTTCAAAGAAATGGAACAAATAGTCCTAAAATTTATATGGAACCAGGAAAGACCCCGAATAAGGGGTCTTTGAAAAAGAAAGCCAAAGTTGGTGGCATCACAATTCCAGACTTCAGACTTGATTACAAAGCTGTCATTATCAAGACAGTATGGTACTGGCACAAAAACAGACACACTGATTTATGGAACAGAATAGAGAGCCCAGAAACGGGCAACTCTATGGCCAACTAATCTCTGACAAAGCAGGAAAGAATGTCCATTGGAAAAAAGAGAGTGTCTTCAACAAATGGTGTTGGGAATATTGGACAGCCACATGCAGAAAAATGAAACTGGACCATTTCCTTACACTACACACAAAAATAGACTCAAAATTGATCAAAGACCTAAACATGAGACAGGAATCCATCAAAATCCTTGAGGCGAACACAGGCAGCAACCTCTTCGGTCTCAGCCACAGCAAATGCTTCCTAGAAACATCACCAAAGGCAAGGAAAGCAAGGGCAAAAATGAACTATTGGGACTTCATCAAGATCAAAAGCTATCGCACAGCAAAGGAAACCATCAACAAAACCAAAAGACAACCGACAGAATGGGAGAAGATATTTGCAAATGACATATAGCTAAAGGGTTAGTATCCAAAATTTATAAAGAACTTATCAAACTAAATCCCCAAAGAACAAATAATCCAATCAAGAAACGGGCGGGTGGGGGGGGGGGCCGCCTGGGTGGCTCAGTGAGTTAAAGCCTCTGCCTTTGGCCCAGGTCATGATCCCAGAGTCCTGGGATCGAGCCCCACATCAGGCTTTCTACTCCTCGGCGAGCCTGCTTCCTCCTCTCTCTCTCTGCCTGCCTCTCTGCCTACTTGTGATCTCTGTCAAATAAATAAATAAAATCTTAAAAAAAAAAAAAAAAAGAAAGAAACGGGCAGAGGACATGAACAGACATTTCTGCAAAGAAGACATCCAGATGGCCAACAGATATATGAAAAAGTGCTCCACATCACTCGGCATCAGGGAAATACAAATCAAAAACCACAATGGTATACCACCTCACACCAGTCAGAATGGCTAAAATTAACTGGTCAGGATATGGCAGATGTTGGTGAGGATGTGGAGAAAGGGGAACTCTCCTACACTGTTGGTGGGAATGCAAGCTGGTGCAGTCATTCTGGAAAACAGCATAGAGGTTCCTCAAAAAGTTAAAAATAGATCTACTCTATGACCCACCAATCGCACTACTGGGTATTTACCCTAAAGATACAAATGTAGTGATCCGAAGGGGCACGTGTACCTGAATGTTTATAGCAGCAGTGTCCACAATAGCCAAACTATGGAAAGAACCTAGATGTCCATCAGCAGATGAATGGATAAAGAAGGTGTGGTGTGTATATATACAATGGAATACTATGCAGCCATCAAAACCCCCGAAATCTTGGTACTTGCAACAACATGAATGGAACTAGAGGGTATATGCTAAGCGAAATAAGTCAATCAGAGAAAGTCAATTATCATATGATCTCCCTAATATGAAGAATTTGAGAGGCAATGTGGGGGGTTTAGGGAGTAAGGAAGGAAAAAGTGAAATAAGATGGGATCAGGAGGGAGAAACCATAAGAGACTTTTAATCTCACAAAACAAACAGGGTTGCTGGGGGGAATGGGGTAGGGACAGGGTGGTGGGGTTATGGATATTGGGGAGGGTATGTGCTATGGTGAGTGCTGTGAAGTATATAAGTCTGACAATTCACAGACCTGTACCCCTGGGGCAAATAATACATTATATATTAATTTAAAAAAAAGAAAGAAAGAAACCATAGAGGCCAGAAGACAGTGGGGCAACATCTTTATAAAGTGCTGAAGCAAAGGGGCACCTGGGTGGCTCAGTAGGTTAAGTATCTGACTCTTGATCTCAACTCAGGTCTTGATATCAGGGTCAGGGGTTCTAGCCCTTTGTTGGGCTCCCAGCATGGAGCTTACTTTAAAAAAGGGGGGGATGGCACTGAAGGGAGATAACTGTCAATCTGGAATTCGATATCCAGTGAAAATATCCATTAGGCATGATGCTGAAATCAAGATGTGTCTCAGGAAACTGAGATTTGTCACCAGCAAAACCATAATCAAAGAAATCTTAGCAGAAGTTCTTGATGTAGAAGAGAAAGGATACCAGAGGGAGACATGGGACTTCAGGAGTGAGGAAAGAGACAGCTGCCCAACAAAGAGGTCTGTGAGCACATAGCAAGATGGCTGGTATCTGCCTGCAAGCTAAGAATAGAATCTTACCAGAAACAAAAATCAACCGGCACCTTGGTTTTTAGATTCCTAGCCTCCAGAACTGTAAGAAAATGAATTTCACTGTTTAAACCACTCATTCTATGTTGTTCTATTATGGCAGCCTGAGGAGGCTAATATGAGTGCCTATTTCCCCACAATCTTGACAAGTTGTTAAGAGTGCGTTGCCAGTATTATGGGTGAAAAATATGTTGTTGTGACTTTAATTTGCAGTTCTCTTATCATGAGGGAGAATGTGTACTGTTTTGTATATTTAAGGGCCTCTCATTCCTCCCTTTTGTGTATGAATTGTTTGCTCATTCTTTGTCCATTTTTCTCTTGGAATGTTTGGTCTTATTCTTTTCTATTTCTAGAAATGCTTTATTGGGATGATTCTTAAGAGTAAAATCTAAAAAGGCACTTATCTAAGGTTGGGCCGGGGGATTTCTCTTACTTTCTTGCAACCTTATGGATGTATTTATCAACTATTGAGAGAAGTATGTTAAAGTCTTCTTCTAGGACTTTTGGAATTTCCCCTTTTTGTTCTTTCAAGTTTGGCTTTTTATATTTTGAAGCTATGTTATTGGATTCATACAGATTTTGTGTTATGATATTTTAATATTGAACTGAGTTCTTTATCATTATCTTTATCTTTATATCTCTATAGTTTTAATATTTATGTTCCCTCAAAATTCACATGTTGAAATCCTAACCCCAAAGATGATGGTGTTAAGTGGTGGGGCATTTGAGTGGTGCTTAGGCCAAGAAGGTGAAACCCTCATGAATAGGATGAACGTCTTACAAAAGAGGCTCCAAAGGGATTCCTTGCCCCTTCTACCATGTGGGGACACAGTGAGAAGTCATCATGTATGAACCCAGAAGGGTGCTTTCGCCAGAAGTTAACCATGCTGATGCCTTGATCTTGGACTTCCCAGGCATAAATTTCTGATTGTTTGTAATCTACCCAGTTAGTGATTTTTTTTTATAGCAGCCTGAATGGATTTAGACATTATATAATGTCTCCTTTTACCTTTACTAATGTTTTTTGTCTTAAATTCTCTTAAGTCTGAGATTAGTATAGCTAGGACAAATTGCTTTTGATGAATATTTGCCTAGTACATCTTTGTCTACCATTTTATTTCAAACCTTTTAGTCTCCTTATGTTTAAGGTTTACTTTTTTAAAACAGTATAAGGTTAATTTTTAAAGATTTTATTTATTTATTTGACAGACAGATACCACAAGTAGGCAAAGAGACAGGCAGAGAGAGACAGGAGGAAGCAGGCTCTCTGCGGAGCAGAGAGCCCGATATGGGGCTCGATCCCAGGACCCTGGGATCATGACCTGAGCCGAAGGCAAAGGCTTAATCCACTGAGCCACCCAGGCGTCCCTAAAACAATATAAGGTTAATTTTTTAAAATTAAGTCTGACAATTGTGATCTGGGTTTAGATCACACCTGAGCAACAGAATGCAATAGAAGTAATATTCTGGGACTTTTGAGACTAGGTCATAAGAAATCAGGCACCTTCTCACTGTGGAGCAATCCAGCCACCATGTAAAAAGCCTGATTACCCTAGGATTAACATACTCATTGCTTTGAGCTAATCATTCATAGAGGACAACCATAGGGGCTCCTGTTAACAGTTTCCTCTGAGCTCAACCTTCCTGTCATTCCCCCCACCAATGTGCTAGTCATATGAGTGAGTCTGAGATGACAGAAAATAGATATTGGTCTCTACTTCTGGTTCTTGGCACAGAGTTCTGGAAACCTTTGTAATTTCCTCAGTGATAAGAATACCAGGAATATCTCTTGTTTTAGTATTTAGCCTTTGACCCCAACCCTGACACAGAGCTTTTAAGGCTCTTGCAAATTCTTAAGCAATAAGAACTCTAGGAGCATCTGTTGTTCTAATTAGGTGACTTTGTGTGGGCTTCTGGATTGCTCCAGGTTGGGGGCTGGTCACCAGAAAGACCAAGCCCTGATCAGAAGCTTGGAATTTTCAGCACTCCCCGCACTTGCCATTCTCTGAAGAGAGAAGGGGAGCTAGAAATGGATTTAATAATTGAGCATGCCTACATGAAGAAGATTCCATTGAATTCCAATAGGAGGGGGCTCAGAGGGCTTCCAGGTTGGTGAGTACATTCACTTTGGGATGTCTACTCCCTGGGCACAGAAGGTCCCATGCTTAGGACCCCTGCAGACTCACCCTATGTATCTCTTCAACTGGCTGTTTTTCTGTATGCTTTATTATATCCTTTAATAAACTGATCAATGCAAGTATTTCTCTGAACTCTGTGAACTGCTCTAGCAAATTAATAGAACCTAAAGAAGGGGACACTGGAATCGTTAATCTATAGTTAATTGGCCAGACACACAGGCAACAGACTGGTCTTAAAATTTGGCTCCTTAAGTGTTGGTGGTTGGTACAGTCTCGTGGGACCAAGCCCTTATCCTGTGTCATCTGACACTATCTCCTGGTAGAGATTAACAACTCAGAATTGAGTTATTTTGTAGGATGCCCAGCTGGTGTCACAGAGAACTTCTTGTTGGGGAAAACCTGCATACTTCTGGTGACCAGAAATGTCAGAAGTCAAGTGTGCTGTGTGAGTTAGTGAAGGAGACTCACACAGAAGTAACTCATGGTAGGGAAGAACTGGGTTTTTCCTTACACAGGAAGAAAAAAATCTGGGTTTTTCTTTTACGGTGAGATTCTCTTAGACCAACCCATCGATTAGTTGAATACCGCCAAGTGACCTCTGTTAGTGTCACATGGAGTGGGAGACTTTTCAGCGGAGCCCCTGAATTTCCCACCAACCAAATCGTGAGATAAAATAAAGTGATTGTTTTTAGGAAGCCCCTAATTTTGGGGTGATTTCTTACGCAGTGATAGCTAACTGCAACGATTGTCAGTTTGTGGGGAGTGGGGCATAGTCTCAGTGGAAGCCTATAACGTGTGACTTTGGCTTTGGGAGTGGTTGGTGGCCTTGACCATATATGGTCATGAGCACCCAAAGGACAGTGAGGTCCTTCCTACTATTGCAGGCTGGGGAAAAGAAGACTGGGTTCCTCATGGGTCCTTTTCCATGGCTGTCTCTGGTAAGCTAGCTGATTTATGGCTTAGATTGTTCTCAAGAACCCATCAGTCTCTTACTGATTGCTTACCTCCAAAATTTAATGTTTTTGAGAATACTCTTCTGCTGGAGCTCCCCTACACTCTGTTTCAAGTAAAGTCATTTTCTTTAGGTAGAGCTTGGGAGTTCTCTGTTCTTACAGCTTGCCTCTCCCTACAAAACCTGTGAGCCACCACTCATAGCAGAGCACTGGTATAGCCTCTGGTGTTCTTGGCTTGCCTCTCCCAATGTAGAACATCCTACAAGTCAGCTGGGGTGAGGGTGATCAGGGCTCCAGTATTCCCTGACCGAAGCACCTGGACTAGAGTTTCTACTCTGTGGATGGGGAGTATGTGGAGGGCCCTCAACCATTCTGTTGCCCTCACTCAAGGCTTAGCTTTTGCAACATGTAGCTGGAAGGCGGTTGGCTCCTCTTGAGGAGACACGGTAACCCCTGACTTTGACGATGGGGTGGGATGGGAAGAGAGAGCCCTCTGTTTTTGGTCATACACACCTGGAACAGAGCATCTGTCTGGCCGCCTCTCCCCGTCCTCTGTCTGCAGGTGTTCCTCCTGGTAGCCCTGCGTGTTTGGGATCCTATTATTCTGGAAGGAGATAACCTGAGAGATTTATCCGTCTTTTCCTGTCCTTGTACTTCCTCATGGCCCTGCTCATTGCCCTGGGAGCAGACCTCCCTTACACACCCTCTCAGATTCAGAAACCCAACCCTACCTACCCATAGTGAATTACTATAATTCTTTGTTTGAAAATGCTTGAATGGAGTTTTATGATTTGGCACTAGGCATTATTTTTTAAATTAAAATTTAAAATCGAAGTCTGACTGAAAATAATTCACAGTGTTAAAGGCCCTGCTGACTCCAGTCTGCCCTGGGTATTTTCTGGACACTGCCCCTTTGTCTCCTAGGACTTCCCTTGTTTTCACCCTGTGTTGGATCCTACAATGACTGACCCTCGTCATCTTTCTTGATTTATTTCTTCATTTGGGGGCACATATCTTGCTAAGTCTTGTCAAGGATTTGGGGACCCATGAATCATGGGAATGCACTGTGGTGCTATCATTATTCTAGAAAGCAATGTTGTACTATTCTGTGTAAGAGAATATACGGCTCCCGTCTGGTAATCCCATGTGCAGGGAAATCTCCCACAGCTAGACATGGGAAGGCTTCTGCCCTCAGATTCTCAGATATATGCTCTCTCCCTGTATGTATTAAATTTTAAAATTAAATTTTAACTTCATTCTTAAATAGGTAACTTATTGTGTGGCACCAAGACCAAAAATCTTTGTCTGTTCACACAGTTACCCCTTATTGTTAGGTTTCTGTGTATTTTAAAATGTTTTTAGAGTTTTAAGGAGATTTTTAATGTAACATAAGCAAATGTAAATATATATTCCTTCCTGTCCTTCTTTATGCGAATGCCAACCTACCCTACGTGTTGCGTTCTATCTGTACCATCTCACGGGTAGTTTTTCACACCAGTGCACAAAGACCATCCTCTTCACGGCTGCACAGTGTTCTGCGCTCTGCCCATGCAGTGCTTGATTTCAGCAGTTTCCTATTTATCGACATTCGGGTGTTCTCCAAGCTCCTGCTGTCACGCAGTGCTGCAACATAATAGCCTTACGCGGGCTTGTTCATTTGGCGGTGTGTGAGCTCGATGGGAAGAAAACTTTCTAGCACTGGAATTGCTGCATTCCACAGACTTGAAATTTGGGGGGAAATTGCCAGACTCACTTTTGTAGGGGGTTAGCAATTTATACCCCAAAGAGCAAGATGGGAGGGCCCGTTTCTTCAGCTTTGCCCACACAAGGTTACGATGATGATGGTGATGATGATGATGACGACAATTTTGGTCGATCTAAGACTTAAAAATGGTATACCCATGTGGTCTTCCTCAGAGGGAAGGGGAGAGCATTGCTGGGGGGAGGAGTTAAGAGGTCGGAGCAGTAGGGGGAACCCACAGGGCTTTCCTTGTCCCTGGAACGCAGCTGTACTGAGGTCAGATCATCGATCTGAGGCTGGGAGAAGGATCTCTCAGGTTGGAGGGAGGCAGCGTGGTCAGCACGAAGGTGAGCATTGCTGGCACCCGTGAGCATCTTCTCATATGTCTGTGCCACTCACATCTCTTCCGTGAACTGTTTTCATCTCCTGCCCATTCTTCTGCAGGATACTCAAGCTTTCCATTTTCTTTGGCACCATCTTCTGTCGGATTTTCACCCCTAACATTTCCCTGGAACTCCTCCCTGGGGCCCGCCACTCATTGCCCCGTGTTGACAACCCAGAGGCCAGCTCTTGGTCCTTGTCTTACATGGCTTCTCTGTAGCATTGGATGCAGCTGGCCACCCTCTCCTTCCTGGGTCTGTATCAGTTTCAGATTCTTCTTTGGTTTCCCTCTTGACCTCTAGAAACTCCTTGTCAACATCCTTTGAAGGCTCTGCCTTGTTTCTCAGCCTCTGAACATTCGAGAGGCCCAAGGCTTGGGTTATCTCCCTCTGTTCACCATTCCATTCATGCATCATTTGGCTTTAGAGGCAATCCACACACGGAAGCCTTCCAGGCGTGATCGTCCTCTGAACCCCAGCATCACCATCCGTCCTCGCTCTCTTCCCTGGACTGTGGAATGGACATCTCCAAGAGAACACGGTCCGTGTCAAATTCCCGACTTTCCTCTGCAGTCCTGCTCCTCTCCCGGTCTTCCTGCATCTCAGGATATACGACAAGGTCACTCTTTCATTGACTGAAGCCAAAAAACCCCAGAGTCGGCTTTGACCTCTCCTTGGCTTTCATGTTTGACTGGCACATCCTCAGCAAATTCTGTTGTCTTTACCTTCAAACTAGGCCCCGCATCTGGCCCTCCCTGGCCACCTCCACGGCCACACCCCAGGCCAACCCACCTTCTCTCAACCCCGTCACCCGCCAGCAGGTCTCCTTGCTATGCGACACAGTGTGTGAGCCCTGACGATGAGCTCTCGAGGTAGACCTACCCAGAGAGATTGTGTACGTTAGCATGAAGAGATCTTAATTGAAACCCAAACCAGGCTCCACATGGCCAGCTTCCAAAGAGGTAAATCATTATTGAAATAAAGAAGGTGTAACTGTCCATAAAGCCATGGGAGTAAATAAATCGATGGAAAAGTTTTCTGCGTTGCCAGGCTGCGCTGAGGTCAGCGTAGCACTCAGCCCCTCACTGCCTGTCTCATCCCTTGTGCACGTGGAGGCCAGGGGCAGACACCAGTGTCCCCCCGGGGGTTCTCAGAAATGGTTCAGGTGTGGCTCCTCAGCAGGTGGGGGATGGTGGGAGGCGGCCGGGGAGATAAATTCACCTGCTCTCTGCCGGTGGAACAGGAAAAATGTAACCATTCATTACTTTTCTGTTATGCACATACTGGACTAATCTTGACTTTTTTTTTCCCCTTGGGATAGATTACAAAAGTAGAATTATTGAGTTAAAAGGTGTCAAAGAGATCTTTCCAAAGCTGGCCGTGCTCCGCCTGGTATTAGTCTGGGTTCTCCAGAGGAACCAAAGAAGAGACAGGTCATAGATGGATAGATTTATTATAAGGAATCAGCGCACGTAATTACGAAGGCTGAGAAGTCTCAAGATCTGAGCGAGAGATCTTTGGAGAACCGATGGGGTAAATTCCAATTCAGATGCAGAAGAGAGGCAGAGAGAAAATTCTCCCTTCCTCCACCTCTTGTGCTCTTCTGGCCTCCAAACGAAGCGATGCCTACACACACTGGGGAGGGTGATCTACGTTACCTGGTCTACTGATTCCAATGGGAACCTCATCCGGAAACCCCCTCACAGACACACTCGGAATCATATTCACTCAAATATCTGGACAGTCTACGGCCTTGTCAAATTGACAGAGTGGATTAGCCATGACATCCCTCCCTAAAATTCTTCAGTGCCTGCCCCCCGGCCCTCTCGCTCCTGGAGCCTGCAGTATAAACCTCAGTCTCCTTGGTCGGCCCTATGGGGTTATTCACCGTCTGGCCTGCCATTGCTCTCCACCCCAGACATTCCAGATTTCAGCTCCCTCCTCTTCGCCAAACTGTTGTTCTCCTAGCTTGTGCCCTTGGTGAAGACCCACTGGTCAGTAGTGAGGGTTCTTGCTGATGCCTCAGGTCGATGCATCTCTGCTGAATCTTCCCACCTCTCTGGTCCTGCCTGGAGGCCCAGGGCCAGAAGCCAGAGGAAGACGGTGGCAGGCATCCTGCTAGGCCATGGGCGAGGCCACAGTTTTGGCCAAGAGGTATGCTGTGCGTGGGTTTCCAGGCTCCCTATTGGATCTGTCTCCTGGCCCAGGGCCCTAGGGCTCCTCCCTGGGTCCAGGGATTGGAAATTGGTGAAGATGTGAGGCAGCTGGATGGGAACCTCATAACATGCATGATAGAGTGTGGCATGATGGGGGCAGGTAAGGCCTGCTGTCTTCTGCTGCCGGGGACGAGGCATGGCTTCACCCCACAGGGCCCATGGAGCGTAGCTGGAGGCAGCAGGTTTCTTCTGGAGTGTGTATGAGACACCACAGGGCACTCCCGAATGGCGGGTCACTGCGGGGACACAGACCCTCCATAAAAGGCAGGGGCAGGAGTAGAGGAAAGCTATGTGTCACTGCGTCCGTGTTTGCTGGAAGACCAGAAGGCCAGCTGCAGTTCCCTTGTTCCCCTGGCTTCTCCACACCCTCAGGAGGGAGCTCTGGGGGCTGGTGGATTCTGGAAGGCATAGGCGGCATCCCTGTGAGCCGAGTGTCCGGGGACAGTGGCTTTGCCTTCCTGAGTCTCTGTTTTGTCACTTGCCAAATGGGACAGTGACAGTATCTACCCCATGGGGTTTGTGAGGCTGCGTGTAAAGCTCCAGGCTTGGGGCTCGGCACGGGTGACTGAGTTTCAGGGGCAAACGGGGCTTCCAGCCAAGGCCCTCCCTGACTCCAGTTCTGGGCTGAGCTTTTCGGCTTCTTGCTTCCTTGGCCCCTCAAGGGCTGTGTCAGCAGCGGAAAATTAGAGCCTGGGGTGTTGCTTGGGGGGTGCCCCTTCCTCAAGAACCTCCTATGAGGCCTATAGTGCTGGGGGTCCTACCCTGGAGGGCTGCTAGGTGGGGTGACCAGGCTTCTGCAGAGGCCTGGATGTGGCTAGATTGCTGGGATAAATCTCAGGTCATGATGGAGATGCCCTCGCTTCAGGAACTGTGGGGGGAGGGGATGGTGGGGTATGTCTCCAGTGATAAGCCATATGGGGTCTCCATATGGGAGAATGAATTAATTCTGAATGCCAGCCAGGCCCACAAAGCCCGGTCAGGGATGTGTTCTTGTCTCCCCTCCACTCCTCTACCCACTTTTCCCTCCCTGGAGGACTCAGAGGAAAAGCACTAAAAGAGACCACAGCCAGGACCTCTCCTTGGCCTCCTGGGCACAGTGCGACCACTGGGTGCCCTGGGGTCCCAAGGTCCCGATGCCTGCCTCATGGCTGAGCTGGGCTGTGTGTTGGGGGTCCATGTCACCTGGGCCTGGGCCGAGCCTCCCGGACATCAGTCTTGGCACCACCTAGGCTGCTGACCCTCACCCTGGTGCAGCAAACCCCTCCAGAGCCCCCGAGGATCATGGAATCCAGCTGTTAGGACTGAGGCCAGGTCAGCAGGAGGACAAAGCGGCCTCTGCAGGGAAGGGCCATGCATGCAGGGGTGTGACTGAGGAATTGCATGGCCGTCAGCAGGGTGCCATCCCTGTTGAGGCTCTGAGGCTGCACCTGGCAAAGGGACCAATCCTCACCTGGAGGGGCCACCGGGCAGGAGTCCGAGAGAAGACCCTCCTCTTGGCTGCATTGGGGCGTCGACCCAACCGCTCTCAGATTAAGTGGAGAGCAGGTTCAAGGGCCCCCGGGTGAACTTGAACACAAACACACAGCCAGAGCCCCTTCGTGGGGGCTCATCAGGGGCTGCCTCCCCCTCACCTGTGCAGCAGGTGGCGGGGTGGTCAGTCCCAGCCTCCCTGCCATCCTGTCTAGCCCCACTCTACAGAGCCACTGAGGGGCTGGAGGGAGCAGGCATGGAGACGGGGGGCGGGGGTGCGTGTCAGGAGTCCCTCCCCGGAGGCCGCCCTTCTGACTGGATTGACAAAGTGGGGAAAAGCATGCCAGGCAGTGGGAATAGCATGGACAAGGTCACAGAAGCAGGAAACAGAGAATGGTTTCCTCAGGGGCCCAGCAGGAGTTAGGTGTAGCCTAAGGCAGGGTGGGAGCCTGAGTCTGGCTGGAGTCCAGACCCTATGCCCACTCTCTGGGGTCTCAAATACAAAGAGGGTGGGCTGGTCCTGCTCAACCAGAATGTTCTCATGCCTTCTGGAGCCTTGCCGAGGTCCTGGGTGCACCGGACACAATTCCCCGAGTCAGGGAGGCACCAGAAGTGTTGGCTGCTCTGTCTTTGCCTGTCCCTCATATGGGACCCAAGTCCATGCCACCAGGACACCCATGTCTGGCACTGAGGGGGGCCCAGGCACTGGCTGGGGTGGGTCAGTGTACCCCAACATGCACACCCCACCTCTGCCCAGCAGGTCCTGACCAGGTGGGGGTGTATATCATACTGCCTGCCTTCCTGACCGGGGGACCTGGTCTCATGCTGGGTGCGGGCTCAACGGCTGCATGGCCTGTCCCCTTCCTGGGAAACTTGACTCAGGTGCGATGATCTGGGGGCAGGGGGAGCCCAAGGAGAGGAGCCCCATGGAGGGCTCCTCAGCCCCACCCCACTCCACCCCAGTAAGAGAGGTGTCTGGCCACATGCAGGCCTGTGCGTGTCTGTTTCCCAGGCCCTGTCAGCCCAACTTGGGATCTATGGAGTGGAAATGGCCACCAAGTCCCTCTGCTGACCCGAGGCTGCAGCATCCCCAGGCCTGAGCCAGGAGACTGCCCTGCATCCCAGCAGAAGCTGATCCCAGGCCCACGAGTGAGTGGCCGTGTGGACATGGATACGCAAGGTGGACGCATGTGTTTATACCAACTCTGAATTTTACTATGTACTGTACATGTTGTCCTTTTTGTGACTCAGATTTGTCCCATGACCAGTGTCACAGCTGTCACCAGAAAGCTGTTCCCTGATACCAGCAGGATCCGGAAAGGGGGTGAATTGAGCTGCAGAGCCCATCTTGGGGGACAAGGTAGGGTCCATCAGCAGAACGATAGGGGTCACTGGCATGGTGCCTGCTGCAGATGTGGGGGCTCCCAGGTCACCTGGGGACAGACGGCGGGGGGGTCAGCCTCATCACCCAGGGAAAGTGACACCGCAGTCACCCACCATGCTGGGGCAGTGCCATGTCCTTGATGGACAGACTGGCCAGCAATGTGACCCCCACCATCCTAAAGGCAGAGCCCCCCAGGCATGTGCTCCCTGCAGGTCAGGAGGCCCTGGGCCCTGCCCAGGGCAGAAGTTCCACGGAAGGTGGAGAAAGGTCTCCCGTACTGTGTGGTTGTTGGGGCGGGCACCAGCCCACAGGGTCACGGTTTACAAAGCAGTGAGGTGCCAACACCTCTGTCTTCTGCTGGGCCAGGTGCCACAGGGCTTTGGAAGGCTTCTGCTGACTTCCTCCTCTCCTCCTCCTCTTCCTCCTGCTTCTCACGTTTTCCCCAAAATAGAAGACCTGCAGATTTAAATATGCCCAGGGTGAGGACTGTACTTCGCCGGCTAGGCAGGAGACTCCCGCTCAAGAGGGACTCCATACACCCCTCTTGGCTCAGTTGTCAGAGCCCACAACCTCGGGTCCATGCCAGCCTCCACACGGCTACATCTGCAGGCTGAACAAGCAGTAGGGGCTGCCTCACTTTCTGGCACAAGACAGGGGGTTCCTGGGCCTGGACACACGACCTGACGCCCCCTAGGGACAGCCTCCAGCCATGGGCATGGGGCGTGCGTGGTCTGCAATCCCAGCCTCCCTCCCACTCACAGCGCTTGAATTCTGCCCCCCCCCCAAGAGCCTGGCCTGACCTACCCCCCTCCCTGTGGACCTGGGGATCCACAAAGCCCCTGGGCCCTGGCCTGGCCCCAAGCACCCACCCGTCTCCTCCATACACATCCCAGCCCGTCCCCACCACCGTCTTGGTTCACAGACTCACCTTAGAGATTTCCACCTCTCTTTTTCTGTTTGGTTCTCTGGGCTCTCACTTTCATACGAGGCCAAATAAAGACCTAGTCAGGAATTGAGGGGAAATTACACAGTTATGGTCGGTGATAAAATCCTGCTCTACACGCAAAGTCTGACCTGCTTTTGGTTCCTAAATTAAGCTAGCTGGGAGGGAATTTGTAGATTCCCATGCTGGTGTAGGAACCGATTACTACAGAGAGGTCAGTGTACCCTTCCCCTCGTTTCTCCCCACAGGAACCACTTGCAAAATTATGGCACCGGACCACTTTGGGATGATGACGTTGTCAATCCCTGGGGATATCTGTATAGGTCTATTCTTGGGTACTCTATTCTATCCAATCGATCCATGAACCTCCATCTCACTGATACCACGTGGCCTTGAGGACGTTAGCTGTATAATATATGCTTCACTACTGGGCCTAGTGATCCCTTCCATTTTATTCTTCCTTTTCAAAATTGTTGCGGCTTTTCTAGCACCTTTGTTTTTCCGTATATATTTTAGATCAGTTGTGCCTTTATCCCCAGAAAAATCCTGTCGGGATTTTGATAACACGCCAAATCAATCCTTAAATTTGGGGAGGAGAATTAGTGTCTTTGCTCCCATTCGTGAACATCCTGTCTCTCCCTTTATAAATAATAATTTAAATAAATAAATAAATAAATAATAATCCCTTTGATTTCCATCATCAACACAGTGCAGTTTTTGGCATACAAGCCTTGAACATATTTTGTTAGATTTACACCTGAGTATTTCTTGTTTTGGAGTGATTATATTGAGTGATGGGATTCTATTTTTAATTTTTAACATATTCATTGTTCATATGTTACTGATATATGTTCATATATATTCATATATACATTTCATTGTTAGAATAGAAATACAATAGGTTTTTGCATCTTTATCTTGTATTCTTCAACTTGTGTTGGGGCACCTGGGTGGCTCAGTGGGTTAAAGCCTCTGCCTTCGGCTCAGGTCATGATCCCAGGATCCTGGGATCAAGCCCTGCATCTGGCTCTCTGCTCAGCAAGGAGCCAGCTTCCCTTCTTCTCTCTGCCTGCCTCTCTGGCTACTTGTGATCTCTGTCTGTCAAATAAATAAGTAAAAATCTTTAAAAAAAATTAAATAACAACAACAACAAAACTCGTGCTGAACCTGCTTAATTCTAGGAGTTTTGCAGATTCCTTCTTACATTTTCTATAAATAGGGACAGTGTTAATTCTTCCTTTCTAACCTGTATTTTCTTTTCCTGCCTTACTGCATGGATTAGATCTCCATTACTTTCTTGAATAAAAGTGGTGAGAGTAGATATTCTTGCCTTGTTATTGATCTTAATGAGAAAGCATTCAGTATTCCACCATTAAATATGTAAGTGGAAACATATTTGTAGATGCAATGTATCAAGTTGATAAATTGCCCTCTACTCTTATTCTTCTGGAAGTTTTTCCCATACAGGGGTGTTGAAATTTGTCAAATGCTTTCCCTATATCAATTGATATAATCAAGTGATTTTTCTCCTTTAGCCTGTTAATATGGTAGATAACACTGATTGATTTTTAAATATTGAACAGCTTTGTATCTCTGGAATAAACTCACTTGGTAATGGTATATAATTATGTTTTGGTATTGCCAAATTCTATTTGCTAAATTTTGTTAAGAAATTTTTTGCATCTACATTCACAAGAGATCTTGGTCTTTACTTTCTTCCTTTTTTAACTGGTTTTTTTTTGTTTGTTTGTTTGTTTGTTTTGGTATCAGGGTAATACTGGCTTCATAAAATGAATTGGGAAGTCCCTTCCTCTTCTATTTTTTGAAAAAGATTGTGCATAATCAGTATTAAGTCTTCCTTAAATGTTTAATAGAATTCTCTAGTTTAACCATCCAAAGTCAGGGATTTCATTGTTGGGTTGTTTTAGAATTACAAATGCAAGTTCCTTAATGATCACAGGGCTATTCAAATGATCTACTTTGTGTTGAGTTTGTTGTAGTTTGTGTTTTTAAGGAGTTGGTCCATTTCATCCAACTTGTCAAATTAATGTTTGTAGAGTTCATAATATTTCCTTATTAGCTTTTCAATATTGGCAGAGCCTGTAGTGATATTCTCCATTTCAGTCTTGATATTAGCAATGTCTGTCTTCTATTTTTAATTTATCAAGAGGTTCTTTGCTGGAGGATGTCAATGTTACAGTTCTTTTCAAAGGACCAGCTTCCTGCAGGCTTCCAGAACAGTTTTTAGAATTCCATATTGAATTATCTGAAGTAAGTTCCCAAAGGATATTACCACTAGCTATGGAATTCTGGGTTGGCAGTTATTTTCTTGCAGCCCTTGAAAACTATGCCCCTGACTCTGGCCATTGTAGTTTCTGATGAGAAATCTAATGTCATCCAAATCATTTTGCCCCATAGGTAAAGTGTCATTTTCCTCTCAGTGCTTTCAAAATTTCTTTCTTTTTCATTGGTTTTCAGAAATTTGACTATGATATGTATCCTGGTGTGGGTTTCTTTGTATTTATTCTCTTTGGGATTCATTAAGCTTCCTCAATCTGTAGGTTTTTACACTTTCCAAATCTGAGAACTTTCCAGCCATTACTTCTTGATTCTTGATTTTTTTTTCAACCCTGCCTGTTTTGTCCCCTTCCTTCCCAGACTCTGATGACAAGAGTGTTAGATCTTTTGTTGTAATCCCACAGGTCCCTTAAGTTCTGTTGTTCAGAACATATAATTTCTATTGTTCCATCTCATCAGTTCTTTCCTTTGTCCTCTCCATTCTGCTTTTGAGCCCACCCACTTAAGTTTTTTGTTCGTTATTGTATTTTTCAGTTCTATAATTTCCACTTGGTTTTTCCTTATATCTTCAGGGTTTTTTTGCTGATGCTTTCTATATTATCATTTATTTCAAGGAGCCTCAAGGCTGACTGGATTGCTAGGTGGGTCCTGCCAGGGGGAGCCTGGAGCAGAGCGCAGGACAAGATTTCTGTCAGAGGCTGTGACTGACTGTGGCTGTGGAAGCAGAGGTTGGAATGAGGTGCTTTGAAGGTGGAGGAGGGGGTGATGAACCAAGGAATATGGGTGGTCACTAGAAGTCCTAACAGGCCAGGAAACAACCCTACCCTTAGAGCCTCCAGAAATAACCAGCTCTGCTGACACTCTGAGTTCAGCCCAGAGGAACTGATTTTGGACTATAGCCTCCATAAGTGAAAGGATAAATGAGAATTGTTCTGAGCTACCCTGTTTGTGGTGATTTATTACAGGCCTAGTAGGAAACGAACACAACTAGCACAACTAGTATCGATTGAGTGTTGTCCTATGAGCTTTGCTTGTGCCAACTCAAGTAATTCTCACAGCGACCTAGGAAGCAGGTCCTCTCATTACTCCACTTTGTAGATGGAGGTAAGGCTTAGAGAGGGTGAGGCACTTGCCCCAGGGTCACACAGCTTGCTGGGGTGGGAGCAGCTCAGGCTGATTTATCCATCAGGCTGCTGGGCTTCCAGTTATGGGTGAGACGCTTTTAAAAAGTTACTGGCTCCAAAACATACAAAATAAAATGGCAAATTCAGAAGTATTAACAATTAAAAGCAAGATCATTAAAGTAATCCTTTCCCTCAGTCTTTCTTTCTGGCAGAAAATGTTCTCCTGAGCACGAGTGTGGAATCCCTTCATAAAACACTTGCTGTGAAGAGGAGCCAGGCCTCCTCTTTGCTCAGCAGGACCTGCCAGGGTGGGCTGAGAGTCTTGGAGCCAGAAAGCAGCTAACCATGGGGCCATACCACCCCCACTGGGATGATCAACTCAAGCCTGGTGACCACTCGCTTCCAGCACTTTCTCTTCCTGAAAAAGGGGCCTCCTGGAGTATGCTTGCTTAGCAAATTCATAAGCAAATTTGTCACATTTGATAAATGATCAGATGGGAATACTGATTTACTGGAGAGGGCAGACATGTATGGCACTCTGGAGAAAAGACGCCTGATATCATTCTGTGTGTGCATACACACACACACCCAGCTGTGGAAGGACCCACAGTGAGCTCGCCTTCCTTGTGTGAGCACTGGGGGGGGGGGAGTTCTCATCATCGTGCCAACTTTACCCATGAGGAAAGTAGGTCAGACAGATGGTTTACATTTATGATGCTCAACAGCATCCATACTGTGTCCAAGGGGAAGCCTGGCCCTGGGGACCCTTGAGGTCCCAACCTGCAGCTCCTTACACCCTGTCTTGTGCTCTGGGGGTGGCAACCATCCAGCCAGGGGACGCAGCCTTCTCTGCTCCCTCTCAAATCCAGAAAACACAGGCATGGTGCATTCTGCTCAAAGCAAGGGCTCCCAGGGGAGACGTGGCAAAGAGACCACCCAAGAGTCCCAAAGCTGGGGTTGACAGAGGCCATGGGACCGCCTTACCGTCCTCGCTGAAGATGGGAGCAGTATGCAGGTAGTGGGTGATGCTGGGGTCTTGCTCAAAAGGACACTCCACTTGTTTCCATGTGATGAATTCTCCAACCTGCTTGGCCAGCTCCAGAAATTTCTGCCAGGGTCACAGAGACACAGAATGGGAACTCCCTCCTCAGTGCCTGGAGGTCACCTGTGAGAGCGGGCCAGCCTCACTCATCCCTCCTAAGGAGGCTCAACTTTGGGAAGGGCAGGGCGAAGCATTCCTGTTGGGAATGCTGAGTGTTTCCTATGTCTCTTCATTCCCTCTGAGGAATGTCGGTAGAGATTATCTAGGACTCATCATCAGCAGGCAATGCATTCAGCTAGACCTGAATATTACTCTATTTTCCTTCTACTTTGTTTGTGATCATTCCTACAAGTTTATTTAGAGAATGATGCAAATAAATGTACTTAAATGTATTTAAAGGAGATTTAAGTAAACCCACTTAAGTAGGATTTTTATTTCAGTAAAATTTAAGTAAATTTATTTAAAGAACTACTGTTAACTTAAAGTAGGATTTTAAATAAATAGCACCACCAAGTCATGACTGGGTGGGAACCATCCTTGGGGGCATTTTTTGGTCAGTCCCGGTGGCTGACTCCAGTTCCCTCAGCCCGTGCCCCAAATCTGGGGCCACATGACCACCTATCCCTTGGCCTCTGTTCTGAGGACCAATTCAAGGAGGGCCCAATACCAGGCTTCTCACACCAAGTATGTGCAACCTCTTGGGGACAGTGCAATCCCAGGCCCCTGCAGTCTCCTCAAGCCCAGCCCAGTGGGGTGTCACTCCACATCACCTCCAGCCAAGACTGCCTCAGGGATGCAGCGCCTGGGCAGCCCTCATGGGGAACCAGACCTGCATGTGGCATGGGAAGGTCTGCTGGCGGGTCTGTGTCTGTGTGAGGCCCCATAGCACACGCAGCTCCAGGCCAAAAGGCCCAGGCATTGGATGGGGGCCACACTGGCAAAGGACAGTGGCAGGCAGCTGGGATTGAAGCCCCACTTTATGGAGGGAGAGGCTGAGGCCCAGAGAGACCAAGAAGCCAGCCCAGAACCTGATTGCCTCATGGTATTGGGGCCTGGGTGCACCAGCCCTCCTGAGGAAGAAGAGCGTCGTCCCTCCTGTGGACTGGGGGGTGCCCCTGTCATATGGCACGCTTTGTCTGACTCAGTGACCACTTGCTATTGCTGCCCAGTCCTCTCAGGGCTCCCGGGCCTTGGCCCCATCATGCCTAGCTCACCAGCCACTCCAAGACATGTGTGCCCAGTGGTCCCATATGGGAGGTCAGCCTGACTTTGCTTGGGAGCTTTGCTAGGGGACTGTGAGGAATGCCCAGCCCACTGAGCACAGGTTACAGAGGCCTCCTTCTGTCTGGGTGGTCAAGGGGGACTCTTGGAGGAGAGGACACTTGAGAACTTGAGCTGATGGCAGTTGAGTGCCTTCAGAGGGAATAGAAATCTTTCTTCCCCTCTGCCTGCTCTGCCTGACCACCTTTTCTGGGGCTCAGGGCCCCTGCTTTGGGAGGTCTCCCCTGACCCAAGCATGCCCTGTGTCCCATCCCAGCACCTTGCCCCATGTCACTGTGGGTCCCTGGGGCTTTCTCCTAGCCTGGTGCTCTTCAAGGGCTGAAAATGAGTCTGCCTTACCTGTGGATAGGCAGTGGGGGATCAGTGAGCCTCGTCTCCTCCTGTGGAAGGGGTGGGGTGGGGGGGACCTGATAATTCTGCCCTGGTGTCTTATAAACTGCAGCACTCTGCCTCGAGTCCCCATTAGTCCAGCGCCCCTGTCCTGGGGGCTTTGACCATCTAGGCCCCTGGACCCTACCTCAAAGTTGACGTGTCCATTGGGGAGGCGGTTGGCGCAGCCCTCGTTCAGGAAGTAGATGTCTTTGATGAGCAGGCTGAAGAAGGGAATGACGATCTGGAAGGGGGAGGGTGCTGATCAGCCCTCAGTCAGCAGGGGCCAGACTGTTTCCTCCCAGGCCCCAACAGACTCCAGCGCTCATTGAGCACCTACTGTATACGGTGCCATTCTCCCTGTGTTGGGGCTGGATGAAAGACACACGGTCCCAATGCCCCTTGAACATTTCTTCCACTGTCTGCCGGGAGAGGCTGTGGCATTTTGTCCCCATAATGCAGGGATCCACAGACCTAGGCCTCCTGGTTCAAGTGCTCTAGGAGGAACACAGGCGTGTGCTGAGCCCGCCATTAAGTATACTCGGGATGGGAATCGGCCGTCGCACAATTCTGTGGCCTCCTTTTCAAAATCTATATTTAATGATCTGTCATTTTACGCCTGATGCTGAGATCCGATCCTGCCATATCCCTGCTCCAGGGTCTGAGGGGACTGGCTACTGAGCTCTACCGGAGAAGGGCGGGTGCCTCTGTGTGTCACTGTTGGATGCCTTGCTTCTCCCTCCCTGCTCTGCATAAGCCCACGGCTGACCCCCAGAGAAGGGACGCTCACTGCCCACAGCTCAGACAGCCCTTGGGGAGCTGGCCAGGTGGACACTGCTGCTGCGGGTTGAACTGCAGCCCCCCAAAAAGATATATTCCAATCCTAAGCCCCAGTGCCTGTGCACAGGACCTTATTTGGAGATGGTCTCTGCAGATAGCATTGAGCTAAGATGAGGTCACACTGGGTGTGATGCGCTCTACTCTAGTGACTGAGGTCCATGAGAAAAGAGGGCAATTTGGGCATATGCAGCAAAGAGAGCCATGTGAAGACAGACAGAGTCAAGCGGGGGTGACTGGCCACTGGCAGAGGAATGCCTGGGGTCATCAGAAGCTGGAAGGGGCAAGCAAACATCCACCCTTTGGAGGGAGCATGGCCCTGACAACCTTGATTTTGGCATCTGGCCTCCAGAACGGGGAGATAATACATTTCTGTTGTTCCAAGCCACCTAGTTGGGGTGCTTTGTATGTCGGCTCCACGGGACTAATACACCTGCTCAGCCCTTGGGCTCCAGAGCTACTCACCTGCTGCCAGGCCAGCCAGGAGCAGCCTCCAGCCCATCACCCCTGGGACCAAGCACTGGGCCCTGACGTTTCTGGCTCTCCGTCCCCCAACTTCCAAGTCAACAAGGGCTTTGAGTTGAGGGCCTGGGCATGACCACATGGCATGCACAGTACAGGAGCATGGAGTATGGCTCAGTGGGGCAGAGGGGGTGGGAAACTGAGACCCGCAGAGTGGCAAGGCCTAGCCCAAAGTCAGGGGCCGGGACTAGAGCCAGATTCAGTGGGGAGACCAGCTGCCTCGTTGGTCCAGGACTAAGGGGGTTCCTGACTGGAACAGTCCCAGGGAAACCAGGACACACTATTTACCCTGCATGTATGTCAATGGCACAGACAGTAGCTCGGGTCTTCACTGTGCCAGGTGCTGGGGTTTGGGAAAGTGGGGGGTGTCAGACACATCCAGTACAGTGGGAGACAGTCCCAGGACCCACCCACAAAATGAGCCTCAGCGGGGAAGTCTTTGCCACCCACACGCTGGGTTTAGTCCCCCTCTGTGCCGCTCAGGAGGCCTCCCCTCATGCCCTTGTCATGGGGCATTGGTGGTGGGCCTGAGGGCGGCACTGTGCCAAATATTACATGCATGGGGATCAGAGTTTCATTCCAGTAAGTTCCGTGAAGCAGGGCTCTATGTGTCCCCATTACGGACAAGAAGCCAATAATCGGAGAGGTTAAGCCACTCACATATGCTCACACAGTGGTAAGAAGCAGAGGACCCTGGTGGCTTGGTTCCATAGTCTCTGTCCTGTGGGCTTCCTCACCGTGACTGGAGGGAGGGTGGTCTCTGTGCATCTTCCCCACCCCCACCACTGGCATTAAACCCCAGGCCCAGGGTTGGTACATGATGGCTGCATTGGCTTGGAAAGGGGACATGGGCCAGGACAGGGAACGGATTAAGGGCAATGGGACCTGTGGACAGAGACAGCTCCTGGGGGGCCTGGTGCAGGCTTCCTGCATGCTGTGCACTGGGGCTGGTCTTCAGTGGGGTAGCGT
Organism: Mustela erminea; assembly: GCF_009829155.1. Taxonomy (NCBI): domain Eukaryota; kingdom Metazoa; phylum Chordata; class Mammalia; order Carnivora; family Mustelidae; genus Mustela; species Mustela erminea. Next base: position 14,091,654 of record NC_045616.1, on the reverse strand, counting down.
TTTCCATGTCTGAGAACCTTTGACCATTTCTGCCTGTCCACGTAGGTCCAGGCTACCATCCTATCAGGCTCTAGCATCCTAGCTGGCAAGACTGTAGCCCACTGCCCTTGCTTTCTGGAGCTGAGCAGTTCCATCTAGGGTTCATCCAAAAAAGCCAGTGTGGAGTGGGCCCCACCACAGAGATGGGGGGAGAGGAGTAGACAGGAATCAGCCACAGGCAGGAAGAAAGCACAGAATGCCATGACCACTGGAGCCCCGGGCCTCAAAATTTCAGCTGGGAACTACGAGAACATCTGCAAGCATCCTTGTTCCCCTGGCCCTTTTTTCCTTTTTTCTTTCTTTCCTCCCTCCTTCCCTTCTTTCTTTCCACCCAACCATCCATCCATCCATCCTCCAGTCCCCTACCCATTGGTGAACACCTCCTGTGGGCCCAGCCAATGGTCCATATCTCTTTGGAGGTTAGAGGAGAATGCAGCAAAATGAAATAAATGCATAGCTCCGTAAATCACCCACCTCTAGCCCCACACCTAAGCCACAGCATCCCAGCCCCTCGAGCTAGACAGAGGGATTCAGTGTGCAGGAATAGGACATCCCAGTCTGCCCCACAGCCACCTGGCCAGCACAGATAGAAGAAAAGGCAGTGCCCCAGCTGATATCCCAGATCAAAGGCTGAAGCCAGCTCTGTACACCCCCACCTGCAGCCCAGTTCCTGGGCCACCTGCCAGCAGCTCTGTGACTGCCACATGGCCCCTGTGCTTCGGGAATGGGAGGCAGCCCAGAGGTGTGCCGGAGAGGCTAAGTCTGATTCCTGGCCCTGCTGCCTACTTGCTGTGTGACTGGACAAGCGAGAGCTCCTCTCCAAGTCTTCTAACCCGAGAAACGGCACTGCCAGACTCTATCAGTAGTTATCAGAATGAAGTGGGGGCGGGGACAGAGTCAAGGGGCCCTCAGGTGGTAGGTGCTCAATAAGGCAAGATCACTGCCCCTGCTGCTCTGGTCTTCCAGCTTCCTGGCCCCTGGGGGGACAGGCTTGCCAGCCCTGGCGGTTGAGGTCTGGCCTCACTAAAGGCTGCTCCCCAGCATCAGCTGTCCTCAGACCCAGAGCTGTTGAAGGGCTCACAGCCTGAGCAGGAAAGGCCAGCTGCCTAGCATGTGGCCACCAGTGCGGCCAGGGTCTGTGGGCAGCCCCCCTGCTGGGCCGGGAGTCCAAGGGGGCCTGTCTCAGCCTGCTCACCCATCCTCACCAACCCCTTTGTGCCCAACCAATCCAACTGCAGAGTGACTCTGAATTTCAAGAAAAGCAGCTTCTTCTGTTATCCCTCGGGCCAGACACAGGCCTGTGCAAACCACAGAACAAACCTAATTCCACTGACATTCCTGCCAAGAGACCAGCGGACGAGGGATGGCCAGCCTCGGTGGTTCCTCCCCATGGAAACGACAACTCTAATGGTCAGGGTGGGTAGGGTTCTAAGTAAGAGGCTCACTGCCATCCCAAGGCACGGTTTCTGGGGCAGGAGGCCACCAGAGAATTTGGGAGACAAATAAAATTGACCAGGGTCTGCAAAGGCACCTCCCCCTCTCCAAATGCAAATGTAGAACAACAGAGCCTGTGCAAAGGCAGTTTTAGTAAGTGAGAGGCTCGGTTCACTCAGTGCCAAAATTGTGACTGTGATCTAAGGCTCCATCAGTGAAGGTCTTACATTTGGAGTAAGGAGGTGGAAGACACTATGCACTTGGAGACAATGTGATCCTAAACAGAAGGGACTCTGATAAATGAAACTGTTCAGGGACCAAAGAGATCCAAGTGGGGATGGGGCTGGAGACTGGAGTAGAGCAGAGGGTCGGGGGCAGGACTGGTCTGTTGGTTTTGAAGGCAGAAAGGGGTCTGGGGGCGCTGAAGGACTGGTGGGTAGAAGAGGGAAGGGGGGCCTGGGTGGCTCAGCTAGTAGCTGAGTGTCCGACTTGATTTCAACTCAGGTCATGATCTCAAGGTCATGAGATCGAGCTGCATGTCGGGCTCTGTGCTCAGTGACGAGTCTGCTTGAGATTCCCTCTCTCTCCCTCTGTCCCTCCCCCTGCCCGTGTGCTCTCTCTCTTAAAGAAGAGTTAAAAAAAAAAAAAAGGAAAAGAAAAAGAGGGAGCACCCTCACTCTCACTCTGCATAGTGCTCCAGGGAGGACAACCCTAGCTCAATAAAGAAGCACTTCCTACCAGTGAGAGCTGCGTGGCATGGGCTCTTCTTGGTAAAGACCAGTGTGGCGCAGAAGTAAGCAAGCAAGAACACCAGGGTTCTTCCTGCATTTCCATCTCTGGCCTGGCATCCCGGAGGGTGCTTTGCTCAGGCCAAGCTGGACTGAATGGGATTGAACCCTCCTGGGAGTTGGGAAGTGGCTCAGCACAAGACAGCCCACAGGTTGTTGGAGGTTAGAGGAGAATGCAGCAAAATGAAATAACCATGGTGTGAGTCCCCCATATTAGAGGCATGCAAGGAGCATGGTTGTCTATGCAGATGCTGCAGAAGGGCGGAGGTGGGGGTGGACCAGGTGACCTGGGAGTTGGCATCCAGGCTCTCTGATACAGCCCACCTGGGGCTGAGTTGGGCCGGGGCTGGGGGGTGGGGTGGTTAGGGAGGAGCTCTGAAGGCCCGGCAGGTCTCTGACTTACCTTCTCCCGGCTGCTGTGGGCAGTCAGGGAGCGGTGGGCTGCCCCCCGCAGGGCTGTCCTGTAGTTGCAGAAATTCCCAGTTGGGTCCATCTGGTGCTAGAAGGACACAAGGAGGCATTGGGGCAGCTGCGTCCCAGGGCTGGCCAGGGCCAGCCGGCAGCCCAGCAGTCTTGCTCACCTCGAGGATGAAGAACTTGGCTGTCTTCACTTTGGCCCAGGTCTTCTTCAGCCTGGAGACGGGGCTCATGTTCATGCCGGCTGGAAGAGGAAGGGTGGAGCTGGGGCAGGGGAGAATCCCCGAGCTGCACCGGTCTGCTTACTCCCTCGGGCAGGGGGTCTGGGGATGGCTCCACCAGGCCAGCCCCTCTGGCTGCCCCTGACTGAGACTAAGCCTGCTGCAGACAGCCACATTGGTGGGGGGGGGTGTTGATGGACACTGTGTCCCGGAGAGCCTGGCTGCTGTGTGCGCAGGCTCCTGTTCCCACACCATGACCAGTGTCTGCTTTGGGGCACTGCTCTCCCTGGATCTGGGAACACATGGCCAAGTCCTCATAAAGTCCCCTGAAGAGGTCAAGCTTGCCTCAAAGTGGGGACTCCTCTCCAGGACCTCTGGGCCCAGCAACACCTGTCCTGCTCTGAAGAGCACCCTGGCTTGCACCCTGCCCACCCGTGGGTGCCCGCTCCAGACTCTCTGGGGGCACTCCCAGCAAGGCCCAGGGCCCGCTGGCCTACTCACAGATGATGGCCATCAGAGAGTTGAAGTTGCCAATGTTGAAGCACTCACGGGCCACATCAATGAAGAACTCCACCACCTGGGCCCTCTGCTTCTTCTTGGCTGGCTGGGGACAGAGCAGCCGAGCCTCAGTGGGGACAGTCCCCAGCGCGTCATGGGGTCAGTCACTTGTCACCGTTCTCTCAGCCCTCTGCACAGCTGAGTGGCTTGATGCTGGGGCAGTCTGCAGCCCGAGGGCTCAGGGTCTCAGCACGCCCTGGGCAGCCCAGCAGAGCCCACATGGGGCAGAGGAGCTGCCTGCCATGCTCGAGACACCAATCTGCCCTCTCTCCGGGTCCGGTTCCAGCACCCTGTCCACAGCTCCTTCCTGTCCCCACGCAGCACCATGCTTGCTCTCCCCATCCTGGGGCCACACACAGACCCAGGCCCTGTCCCCGGAGCAGGCCCTCCCCTGTTTTCTATTGAATGACTGCGTGATCTCACCCCCAGCTTATGGCCATGTGCTTGGGACTGTGACTTCTCCCACTGCCTCTAGCAAACCATGCCACCCGCTGGGCTGTCTTGTGCTAAGGCACTTCCCAACTCCCAGGAGGGTTCAATCCCATTCAGTCCAGCTTGGCCTGAGCAAAGCCCCCTCTGGGCTGCCAGGCCAGAGATGAAAATGCAGGATGGACCCTGGTGTTCTTGCTTGCTTACTTCTGCGCCACACTGGTCTTTACCAAGAAGAGTGAGACAAGCTGCCCAAACCCCCTTGGAAAGTCTCCCCCCCTGAGGTCCTTCTGTCCTTCCCGGGGAGCCTGCACAGTGACAGCGATGGCCAAGCAAGGAGGGGGGCCAGAGGCCAAGCATTCCAGCCACTGGTGGCCCTCAGCAAGAAGCACTCCTGAGGCCAAGGCATCGCAGACCAGCTTCTTCTGAATGGCCCTGCTTCTGCCCCTTTCTCTGTTACTCCAATTTCTATCTCAGCATTTGCTCCTGGAGAGCACCAGTTGGCACTTGTGTTGCCTCCAATCTTTCCTGGATACAAATGACCCCAGGGCTTCACCTGATGCTGACAGGGTGCTTGGAGGAGGCTCCCTGCCCTCCAAGGAAGAGAAGAGGGCAGACAGTGTCTGGCCCTGAAGGATCATGCCTTGGTGTCACGTGCCTCTGTCTCAGTACTGACAAGACATCCTGCTTTCTGGGAGAAGCTGGAGACCTGGGCTTTGGATGTGCAGTCTCCCAATTTTTACAGGTTAGTCCTGCAATGTTGGTCCATTTCTACTCTAAATCCTGAGAGCCAAGCTCAGCATGGCTGCAGGCCAGGCCCCCCAATACAGACAGGCACAGATGGAGGGAGCAGAGCCACCTGGCAGAGCAATAAACCACTTCTCAAACCCTCAGCAAGTGGTCTCTGATGTCCCATGCTGGAGTCCAGTGGATCCGTGCCAGGCTCTGCCCAGAGGGAAAGGTCACTGCAGGCAAGCTGGGTGACACCTGCTGTCCCAGAGAGGTGTCCAGCTTCATTCTGGCCTTGGACACCAACAGGCTCAAGATACCCTTCTGATTCCCTCCCAGGTAGGTCCCGCCAGCCCCTGCCACCTTGGGCTATGCTAGGTCATATCCCCTGCTACTCTGGGCTATGCTAGGTCATGCCTCTGGCCACCTTGGGCTATGCTATATCATGTCCCCTGCCACCCTGGGCTATGCTGGGTCATGTCCCCCAGCTTTCAACGCACCATGCAGATCTCAGTCGCCACAAGGTAGCACAGTCTGTTGAACCATTTCACGTAAGCCTCCAGATTGTTGGTCTTGTCACTGAAACAAGGCTGGGAAAGACACAAGGACCACACTCAGCCTTGCTGTCAATAACTTTTGGAACATTATGTCAGTTCATTGATCATTCTCATAGATCATCAGGAAAATGCTGGGACCTCAAAACCATCCACAAATACCCATGATTTGATGTCTATCCTTCAGGTCTTTTTTCTATACATTCAAAGATATAATTATATATATATATATATATATATTACATATTTATATATATATTATATATATATATAATTACTTATATATATATATATATAATTACATATATATATATATATAAGTACATATGTAAATACACACCCCCCAACACAGCTGATTGTCACTATTCATGGATTCTATATTTATGAATCTGTCTGCTTCCTCAAAATACATTTGTAACCCCAAATCATTACTCATGTCTCCTTCACTGTCATTCATGGTGCAGAGTGGCATGTCCCCAGTGGCAGAGTCACCCAAAGTGCCTGTGTGTTCCCAGCTGAGACTGAGCTAAGTGACAACGTGCCTTATTTCAGCTCCTGTACCGTGAACAACTGTCTTTTTTTTGGTGGTCTATTCAGTGTGATGGTGGGTTCCCTGCTTAAAGTGGCTCCAAGCACAGCGCTGTAGTTCCTAAGCACACAACAGCTGTGATGGGCCCTGAGGAGAAAAATGTGTTAGATAAGCCGTACCTACACATGAGTCATGGTGCTGCTGGCTATGAGTTCAATGTCACTGGAAGAACAAGATATATTAAATAAGGTGTCTTTGAGGCAAAACACACGCAGTGCAAGTCTATGTAAGGACTGGCAGATGCAAGTGTGGTTGGGAGGCTTGCAAGGAACCTAAGTATGTATTTCCCTTGGGAGCAGTGGTATTTGCCAATTCCATGTTCATGATGACATCATGGGATATAATCAATTCCCATAAGTAATGACAGTCAACTCTATGTGTGTATCCTGTCTGAATATAACCATGTATATATATCTCCATTTTTCCCCTCAGGAAACGTTTCCTATGCCATAAAATAGCCTTTGGAAATATAATTTTTCAACTAATGTAGATATTTAACCGCATAAATGCATGAGAGTTTAAAAGTTTAAACCTAACTTAAATATCCACATAGAAATTGAAAGCGTGACCTTCAATACGTAGAGAGGAAGATGGAACAGGGGATCCACTAATCTGAAAAAGTAAAGGAAGGAAGGGAAAGGACAGGGCAGGGGCAGGAAGACAAGCAAAGGCCTTGCACAGAAGGTGGTAAAACCTAATCCAGGTACGTTGGTGATTATAATTACTGTAAATTTAAAACTCCAGCTACTTGCCATTTTCAAGTGGCTTGCCCCAAACCCAAAGATATATAGGTAAAAAATTTGAAATATATATATGATAAATATATGAGTATATTCATAGCTGTATGAATATTAGACAAAATAGATTTTTAAGGAAAAAAAAGACTCTAAGGCAAAAGGCATCAGAGGAGGTTCAAGGGGAACCACATAATGATAAAAGTTTTAATTAATCATGAATATGTCACAAATCTAACCTTGCTTGTGCCCAACAAAATAGCTTCAAAATATGGAGGCAAATAGTCAGAAAGGTTTAACTCCTTTAGAGGGAGAAATCAAATCTTATTGCCACAATGGAAGATTTTAACACAAAGTCAGCAATTCATAGATTATAGAAATTAAAAAAAGTATAAATATAAATTTGAGCAACACAACTTACAGAGTTGAATTAACAGACAACTACAGAAGCCTGCTTGCACTCAACCACATAAAAATGTGTATTCTTTACAAATAGTCAGAAATTTAAAAGCACATTTTAAAATAATCTATTGGTCAAAGATGAAATCATCATGGAAGTTAAAATGAGAATGTTGAAAAACAATTATGAGGGTGCAAATAAAAAACATACTTAGAAAGAAATGAATAGTCTTTCATACTTTTATTAGGATGGAAGAAAAGATGAAAACAAGCTGAGCATCCAACTTAAAAAATTAGAAAAAGAATAACAGGGACACCTGGGTGGCTCAGTTGGTTAAGCCGCTGCCTTCAGCTCAGGTCATGATCCTGGGCTCCTGGGATCGAGTCCCACATCGGGCTCCTTGCTCAGCAGGGAGCCTGCTTCTCTCTCTGCCTCTGCCTGCCTCTCTGCCTGCTTGTGTGTACTCTCTCTCTTTCTCTCTCTCTCTGGCAAATAAATAAAAATCTTAAAAAAAAAAAGAATAACAAAGAAAGGATCCAAAGAAAGCAGATGGAAGGAAATAATGAAGATGAGAGAAAAAAATGAAATTGTAAAGAAAGATGCAACATATAGAATCAACAAAGCCAGAAGCTCTTTATTTGAAAAGACTAATAAAGTTGATGAACCCTTAGCAAGACTGATGAAGAAACAGAGAGAAGTAAATACAAAGAATATCAGAGGTGAATATGAATGTGAAAAAAGTGAAAAGATAACTAGAGAGTGTTGTGAATAGCTTTGAGTCTACAAATGCGAAAACTTAAAGAGGAGTGAGTCAAATTTCTGGAAAAATATAAATTAAAAAGTAGAGTAAAGAAGAAACAGAAAGCCTAAATAGTCCTATGATTACTAAAACAAGGAAAATCTTGAATGAATACAGAAAAGTCTTCCCAAAAAGGAAATATCAGGCTCGGATGGTTCACTGGCAAATTCTCCCAAATAGTCCAGGAACAGGCAAGTCTTTCAAAGAGAGCAGCAAACAGAAAGGAAAATGAAAAGTCAGCCGCATGATTCTAGTTGTAGAAATCCTAAACAAAACAAGAGCAGACAGCCTGAGGATGTACAAAAAAAGATAAGGACTGCAACCCAGTTTTGTTTATCCCAGAAATGCAAGGTTGGCTCAACACTGAAAAAGAAGAAAACAACTAATACAGTAGATCCCCCCTTCTCCGTGACATGTTGTTCATGGTTTCAACTACCTACCATCAACCACGGTCCAGAAGCAAGATTATCTAAGACTACATCATGGTGCTTATGTCATTCACCTCACTTCATCTCACCCCATAGGCATCTTACCATCTCATATCATCATAGGGAGAAGGGTGAGTACAGTGTAATAAGTTATTTTGAGAGAGAGAGAGAAAGAGAGAGGCCACATACACATAACTTTTATTAGAGTATACTGTTATAATTGTTCTATTTGATTATGAGTTATTCTTGTTAATTTCTTACCATGCCTGATTTATAAACCTTATCATAAGCATATGTGTATAAGAAAAAGTGTAGTATGTACAGGGTTCGTACCATCCATGATTTTGGGCATCCACTGGGGGGTTTGGAACATATACCCCACACATAAGGCAGGGGACTACTATATAAGTAATTACTTAATGGTTTAAAAGAAAAGAGAACATAAGGTTAATAGACCCAGAAAAAGTAGTCAATAAAATGCAACAATGATTCATGATAAGAACTCTCATCAAAGTAGGACCAGGGGACTTCCTTGAGCTGATAAGGACATCTAGGAGAAAAAAAAATCTCATAGCAAACATCATACTCTATTGTGACATGGAAAAACATTCTGTTTAAAATCAGAACAAAAGAAGAATGCCGGCTAGCAACACTTCCTTTTATCATTTTGCCAGAAGTACTAGTTAGCACAATAAGCAAGAAAAAGAAATCCTATTGGTCAGACTTAGCGGGGTTATTCTGTAATAACTAGTAATCCCAACATTTCAGAGATTTAAAAAATAGGGCCGGTTATTCATGTCCACTCTTATTTTTTTTTTTATTTTAAAGATCATGTCCACTCTTATCAGTGGAGGATTCTTTGTATGACTACCCTAGAAATAAAAAGAATAAGGATTGGAAAGGAAGAAACAAAACTGCCATTATTCCCAGATGATGTAACTGTCTATGTGAAAAACACCAAGGAATACAGAAAAACTATTAGAATCAACAAGAATGCACAATATCATCAGATACACAGTTGATACACAAAAGTTAATGCCATTCTTTAAACTACATAAGCAGTTCAGAAATAAGTACAATAGAAAATGCCATAAGTAATAGCAAAAATATGCATAAGGAACCCAGTGGGGAAAAAATCTAACAATCTGTTTATATTTTTACGGAGAAAGTTATAAAACATTAGAAAGGTATTATGGAGTAGATCTAAGTAAATGGCGGGACACACCATTTGTATGCGTCAGGGGAACTCGGTATAACGAAGAGGAAAATTCTTCCCAAACTGGTCTGTATTTCATATAGTCTAACAAAATCCCAGTAGAGGATTTTTCACGGAATTTGGAAAAGGGTATAAAATTTCGAATAGAAAAACAAAGGGCCAAGAATGGCCAAGTCACTGCAAATGAGGAGGGTTTGTTTTACCAGATAGGGAGAAAAAAACCCAGCACACAACCATGAAGACGATGTATACTGACACAGAGATAGAAAAACTGACGAAGGGACAGAACAGACATCTCCACACGTAGATCAAACTTGACATACGACAGGACGGAACTGCCAGGGAGGACAGGCAGGCAAGATGATACATTAAAAAGTAGTGCAGGAACACTTGCTGTTTGTGTGGAAAACCACGAACATGGATCTCGACCTCAAGCCATAGCCACAAAGTGAATTTCAGATTTTTTTTTTTCCTGACAGAGGGATCTCAAGTAGGCAGTGAGGCAGGCAGAAGAGAGAGGGGGAAGCAGGCTCCCTGCTGAGCAGAGAGCCCAATGTGGGACTCGATTCCAGGATGCTGAGATCATGACCTGAGCCAAAGGCAGAGGCTTAACCCACTGAGCCACCCAGGTGCCCCCACAAAGTGAATTTCAAATTCAAGGCTTCAATGTGAAGGGTATATTAAAACTTCTCGAAGAAAACACCATAGATTATCTTTATGATCTGGGTAGGGAGCAGGGAGGGATTTCCTAACTCCCCTCCCAAGCCCCACCCAAAAAAAAATAAAGGAAAAGGTTAGTAAATTCGATTCAGTTAAAATTAAAAACACCTTCTCATCCAGACACAGAATAATGAGAATGAAAAGCGAAAGCAAAACAAAACAAACCCCTCTCCAGGACCCTGAGATCATGACCTGAACCGGAGGCAGACACTTAACCGATTAAGCCACCCAGGCATCCTGGTTGGGTTTTTCTTGAAAATCAACCAAGTGAACCTGTCACTTCAAGGAAGTAACTGATGGTATTTGTTGTCAGTGATAAAATTCAAAGTTTCAAGAGAGAATTGGGAACTTGTAAGACACGTATCCCTGTCTGTGACCTTGACACTTTCCCAATACCCACAGGCTCTTCTGGAAGGATGAGATCAGTAATATTAGTGGATATGATTTTAAAATATCACATAATGAAATGTACCAATATTTGGAAGATCAGCCTGGTTCAGTGAATTCATATGTATTCATATGAGTGTCATTTCCAAACGACCAAGATATGATGTTATTAAAATCATGCACGGGCAAAAGATCCATTCAAGATGCAAGATGGACCAATAGATTTTAATGTAACAGAGGACTCAAAGTCTACTGATACATTTTCAGATCCCAAATTGCAACTAATCTTAAAAAAAACTACCACCTGCTGAGTTTTAGCATAGTATCACAGAAAACTATTCACTTATCTCAAAATGCTGTAAAAACACTCTCCCCGTTTCCAACTATATATTTGTGAGAGGTTGGATTTTTCAACCCAGACAATATATGTCAAGAGATTGAAGGCAAAGCAGATGAGAGACTCCAGTTCTCTTTTTGTTGTGTTGGTCATTAAAGAGATTTGTACAAATACTGTAAAACAGTACCACTCTTCCCTGTAATTTTTTTTTTTACTTTGGGAAATCTAGTTATTTCCATAAAATATATTACTGAAGTGAACATATGATAGGTTATTATTGCTATCTGGAATAAATCTTTTAAATATTATCAGTTGCAATGGCTAATCTGATGAATATTGGTAGATGTGATCTACATAAGCAAAAGTTCTTTGGGGCCCTTTGTAATTTTTAGGAGTATAAAGTGGTCCTAAGACCAAGTCATTTGAGAACTGATGCCCTAGAAAAATATGCACCGATGTCAGGGAAACATGTAAGAATGTTCACAGCAGCAGTATCTATAATAGCAAGAGGCTGGAAACAACCATACACCTTCCTTTACCGTAGAGTGGGCGAAGAGAGGTCATGGACAATCTCTGATGCACTTCACGATAAAAAATAATCCTTAGATATGGCCCAAAACCAAACCCATAATCAAAACCGAACCTCAAAAACAACATGCTGGGAGCAGCCAAGCCTCCTTCCCACTCCAACCCCCGTGCTCGTGTGGGGCTCCCAAGAGTACCCAGTGATTGTGTACACGCATGTGTTGTACAAACAGGTATGACACACCCTCTTTTTTTTGTTGTTACACAAATGGCCACATCCTCTTTGTCTTTGCTCTTTTCTCTAGTTTTTTTCTCTCTGTGATGGATCTGGGAGATCATTCTCTACTTCTAGCCACTCTTATTCTTTGTAATAGATCCAGAGCATTACATGTGTGGACGTGTAATTTGTAATATAGCCCCTGCGGATGATAAGCTGGGTTGCTTCCAACCTTTGGCCATGATTCCCACAGTACATCCCAAATACCTCTATGCATGCATCTTTGTGTACGGGTGTGTATAACCACACGCTAAATTACGAGGCGTTGAAAGTTGAGGTCAAGGGTGTACATCTCAAGCACTGATACTATTGTCGAAGTGCCCCCCCAAAAGGGCAGGGCCAGTCCCCCCACCAGCCGTGTATGTGAATGTGTCCTTCCCTACACACCCGCCGTGTTTTGTCCCCGCTTATCCAAGAGGTGAAAACGCATTCCTAAGTAGTTGCTCCTCTTTAATTACACCAGAAGGCAGAAGGCAACGTTTCCAGTTCTGATTCGAAGTGCACCCGGTTGATAAGCACCAGGCATCCTAATGGTTGGGTTCTGACAGAGGAGCGGCAAACCCGAAATCCTGCTTCTGTCCACAGTTCATGGCCCCAGGGGCTCCTGCATCCCTTAGACGCTCGCTCGTATTTTTTACTGGGAGGAGCGCACGAGCGCGCACTACCCCAGGTGGCCGCTGGAGGGCACCAGCGCCCGCCGGAACGCGCCAGGAGAGCTTGGGATGCGCTCCACTCTCCTCCCAACCTGGGCCCTTGGTCTCCCCCCCCCCCCCCGCCCTCTGCCCTCGCTGGGGGTGGGGCGGGTGACCGGCTGGCTTCCCCAGGACTCAGGGCTGCTGGGCTGGAGGAGCGCGGGTGGAATGGACGCAACCCCTCAAAGCCCATTGGCTCTGCCCCGGGCCCCTCGGAAGCTCGCCCAGCTGACACTCATGGAGTTCCCCAGAGAGGCCAGTGGGTTGGGGTCACTGGTGGAACAGCCAGTCCAAGGGCCTTCTACCTTTGTGCTGGCCAAAGGGTCCTTGTTCACAAAAGCCTGGACAAACTCCTCAGGCCCGATGTGCCGTAGCCGTTCCTGCACCAGAAGGGAGAAGAGGAGTCGGGAAAGGGAGGAAGGTGTGGGAAGGGAGGTGCCCACCCAGGGCCTGGCATGGTACTTCTGCGGGCTCCCTGCCTCTCAGCCCATCCAGGATGGTCTCTGGACAGCTTCCCTTCTCCCTAGGGCTCCACAACCCCATTCTGGGTTGTCACAGAGCTTGAAACCATCCCGAAGGAGGCACCCCTCTTTTCCCATGCCCAGGGGCTGCCGAAGCTCATGGCGGGGGGGGCAGAAGGCAAGGTCCCCATAGGGCGTGCTTGGGAGATTCGAGACCCAAGAAACCCGGCTCGAAACTGGGTAACTGAAACAACCTGCTCCCTCCAGGTGAGGTCTGGGTCAGACTCAAATCCTGGCTCTGTCCCTTCTACTGTGTGACTTCAGGCAAGTCTCTTTACCTCTCTGGGCCTTAGTTTCCTCATTGGAGCAAAAGGAATAATAATAGCACCTCCCCGGTGTGATGTGGGAAGACGAAATGAGACGGTGGGGGTTAAGTTCTGAATATTGTGCGGGAAACAGTAAGGGAGCCATAAATGGTAGAGGTTTATGAGACTGACGCGCTGCCTACTGCGCTAAGGAGGCAGGTAATGGTAGAGGTTTAAAAGAGAGGCTCCACCTCCCCTCTCTCTGGGGCAGGCCCCTCAGCCTCTGCACCTTTAAGGAATCCAACATGTGGGAGGCCAGACTGGGGTCTGGACTCAGTATGTCTGCGAGTCCTACATGGGGAAACTGAGGCCTTGTTAGGGAAGGCACTCGCAGTGCAAAGCTCACACAGCAGGTGGTGGCAGAGCCAGTATTTGAACCCAGTTCCTCTGTCCAGGGCCCAGACTCTCAGGCAGGCCCAGGGTCCAAGCTGGGCAGGCCCAGCATATCCAACCCTCCTGCTGGAATGGTGAGAGACCATCCCAGAGCCAGGGCACCCTGGAGGTGCCTGGCTGGCCCTGCTGTGATAGGCTCAAGCCCCGGGGTTACATGGACACAAGGCGGGAGGCCAGGGATGGCTGGTCCTCAGTTGTTCCTGGCTCTCGGTCTGGCTAGAGGAGGGCCCAGGCCTGCTCACCAACTCCACATGGGTGAGCTGCTGGGCCAGAGTGTAGGGGTCACTGCAGACGCCGAGGAGCTCCCGGTGGATGGAGGCGGGTGGCTTGGTCCTGTAGGAGATGGGCTTGTCGGCACCCAGAAGGTCTTCTGGGCCCTGGCCCTGTGCAGCCAGCTTCTGGTGCAGAGCCTGTAGGAGCTGCTGCATCCTCTTTCGGTATGTCTGGAGAGGAGGTGGAAAGAGAGTTCAGGCCCGAACACCCATCTCCTCATGTCTAGCCTCTGAGCCGGCCGGGTTGTGAGCTGTGGCTGGCTGTGCCCACCCCCGTGTCCGCCCTGAAGCAGGACCTAGCCCAGGGTGGCAGGGAAAGGCTATAGGATAACCAGTAGGAGCTCAGAGGAGCCCGTCGGGGAGGGCGACCAGGGTCTGGGGGCTGCTCCTGCTCTCTAGGCAGTGGGACAGGCTGGGGTGCACACTGCCAGGGAGACAGAAGCAGGGAGAAAGGAGGGAGACGTGGAATGGGCTCTGCCCCAACCCCGCCCTGGGGACCCCCTCCACTCTCCCGACTCTGAGAGGCCTTCCTATCTGTGCCCCAGCAGCACTTGCCCAGATCACCCGATGTGACTTCCCTATGGCGCCACTGTGGGAGATGACCAGGGCAGTTTACTGCCCTACTAGAGCGACAGCTTGGCGGGGGCAGGGAAGCCTGCATGGTCCCCTCTCTGTGGGCAGAGCAGGGTCTGGCTCTGGGCCCCTGGCGGGCCTTTACTAACCACTTCCGCAAACAAAAGTGTCTCACCATGCAGCTCGGACAGATATATGCTTGCTTTGGGCTGTCCTGGATGGGGTGCAGGGAAGAGAGGCTGTGCTCCCCCACCCTGCAGGAGGGGCACCCACCTTCCATACCGAACAGGGAAATGGATTATTCCCCCTTCAGAAACCCCCATTTCTCGAGGAAGGCACCATTAGACTGGCTGTGTTTATGAAACTTGAGGTCCACCATTCCCAAGGGGTTGGTCACTAATCCACAGACAGAGCCCCCGAACTTGTCAGCTGGACCTCCCCCACCCAGAGGTTGATTCAGCTCCAACAAACTGAGGAACTGGCTTGGGCACAGGGGCGGGTGTATCCGAACTCTAGCTCTTGCTCCCAGAGCCCCAGGAGCCAGGCACACTGCTCAGCTGGATGGTATGTCGGTAAACTGAGGTCCAAGTCTTCCATCCATCGCCTGCGGAAGGAGCAGCCCCTCTCAGCTCTGCAGCTCCAAGAGTGTGGTTAGCAAGCTGCTGGTCAGGTCATCACAGGAGTTGGGTCCATCTTGTGAATCTTGACACCCGCACCACCTCCTCCCATCTCTCTCCTCACTCAGTCTGTCAGCAAAGCCTGGGGCCCTCTCTCAGGCTGCATCTGCTTCCGGTTCCTCCTGCCTCGGACTGTTGGCAGGCTCACCTGCACCATCCTTCCGTGCCGGAGATCTCCCCACCCCACCAGCGTCTGGGACCCCTCCCCTGCTGTCTGTCCCTTGGTCCTGGGTATGCTGGGTCATGTCCAGAGCATCATTCAGTTTCTGTGTGGACAACATTCATCTCTCACGTGCAGCTTCTTCTCAGCTCTCCAGAGCCACATGGCCAAGGGGCCACCTCAGCCCAACGTGTGCAAGGGGCCATCTTGCTCCCCTTGCCCAGAGGTGCCTCCTCTGTCCGCATCGCTGTCTCAGTGACTGGAGCAACTGAAGCACTCGCATCCGGTGCTCAGGCCGGGACCATCCTCAAGCACCATCTCCCACACAGCCCCCCTGCCCATCGCCGACCCTCCTGATTTTGCTTTCTGCAATCCGCATGCTTTGTCTCTGCTGCAGGCCCTCGGAGGGCCACCTGCATCCCTGTCGGGCTCCCTTCACTCTAGTCCACAGCCAGAGACGTCTGTTGAAAACACACATCTAACCTCTGCATCCCCCTTCCTTTAAATACACCACTTCCTTTGCAAAGACAGAAGTTCCATGGGGTTCAGGGGTCCTGAGGTCAGCTCTGGCCACACTCAATGGCCTCCACATGGCCTCTGTCCCCCTTCTCAGTGCTCCAGATCCAGGCTACTTCTCTATCCCTCTAGCCCCTTCCCCTGGCTCTCACCCCAAGGGGTGACCCCAGGAGGGCCTGTGCAGCCCTCTCTCTCTTCTATGTTCTTCTCATGGTTGCGACCTCAGAGCACTGGGCTTCCTTCCCACCCTTGGCCAAGCCTTGATCAAATGATTGTGCATCTCCTCTCTCTGCTCTACCAGCCACATGCAGATTACACCAGGTCACCATCTGCTTGTCTCCAGCATGAAGGACCTGGGAGGGGTTCACAGACACGATGTACCGACTGGATGAACGTGGCCTTTCCCTGGTTCTAGCTGGCCTGCCTCACTGGTGTAGACCGTGGAGCCCTCCTGAAGTCAAGGGCACAGCGTGTCTGTGCCTAGAGTCTGACAGAACCACAGACTTACCCTATTTTAAAAATACACAGATGATTGTGGAAGACTTGTTTCTTCTAAACCAATATATGCACTCCCAATGATGATCATTTTCTGCCTGCGAATTCCTTCAGAATCCACCCGGTAGTGTTGACCTCAAACTCATCTGTTGGTTCTTTCCTGAATCTTCTGTACCCCATTCTGAATAGAGGGATGGTGTGTGCTGGTTCCTCTCTCATTTTCTCATGAGTCCTACACCCTTGTGGATAGAGGCTGAGAGATCTAGGTACATCTGAGCAGACCCAGAGACCGAACTCTGAGGATGCTGAGGCTGTCCCTTGTCCCTGTCAGGAATGCACGCTCCAGAGCACGGGGGACGCCAAGCACAGCAGAGCTCTACCTCTCTTAGCCTGGTAATGCCATCCAATTCCAGAGCCACCTGCCAGGTACGCAGAGCTGGGTTTCAAGTACAGAAGTCATCCAGGGTGAAGACTGTGGCTCCCCAGGTGCCTCCTGGCCATTCGTGGTTAGAACTCATTTCTGGCTGGACAGTCGAGGGCCTCTGTCCTTTGGAGTTCTTGAATATCCCACCTGAGCCAGCCCAGGGTGCCTTGCAAAGGGCTTAGCCCAACCCGCACAGGCAGACACCACTCAGGGGGCTGTGTGGGGGCGCCTTTGAGGGCAGCAGGGTCAGCCCAGCAGATAGTCATGGAAATGGGAAAGCAAGGCCATCCCCGGGGAGGGCCCATGGTATCAGCTTCTTCTGAAGCTGCCCTTTAGTGCAGCTGTGACCTTGGGGACTCCCCTAGCTTCCATCCCTCAGCCTCGGCACTGGCCTCCCTGAGCCAACACTGCTGAGTCCAACCTATGGACAGCCCCTCCACGGCAGGTCCCCTGCCTAGCACGGGGTGGCCCCGAGCAGGTGTCCTCAATGCAGTGGCCATGTTCAGTCATGGAGAAGGGCCTTCTCAGCTCCTCTCAGGCCTTTTGTTCCCAGATGCTGAGAGGTGGAGGGCTGTGCTGGGAGATCAAGAGGGTTCGGGATGGGGAGCAGCAGGTAAGAGGGCAGTGTCACCTTTCCCAGCCCTGTGATGGGGAAGCCCCCTTGCCCCTGGCCCTGTACTGTTTCCTCTCCTTCCCCGAGCCCCACTGTTATCTCACAGCCCTTATCACCCTCCCTCTTTATGCAAAGACAGTGAGGGCTCAGAGAGGTTAAGGAACCGGCCCAAAGATGTACTCTGAAAACACTCCTGCTCATTTTGCTGATTTGGGTGCGGCATTTTGCTCATTTGATCCGGTCCCTGTGTGAGAAATCTTTTACAGGAAAATGATGAAATATTTTTGGAGCCAAAGATACAATGTTTAAAAATAATTTGGAGGGAGGGGGAAGTGTGGGAAGGGAGAGAAGAAGTGAATCTGGCAAAATGTTGATTAATTGTTGAGCCTGGGTGATGCATGTGTGGGAGTTCAGGGTTGTTCTTCTCTTTGTTTGTGTATGCTTGAAATGTTCCACAATAAGAACTCTGTACCCATTGAAGTAAAAGCCCTGTACACCTGAATTCTGGAAATAATTCGTTCCCCATCACAGCTCACATTGACCAAGTGCTGAGGTAAGAACACACGTGACTGCCGGGACTCTTCGCTACAAAGTTGTCTGATGGTGATGATTATCCTGTTTTGCTGAGGAGGAAACTGAGTCTCAGAGAGGGGAAGCACCTTGCCCGAGGTTACATAGCTGTGGTTTCTGAGCTGGGGTCTGAGGGGGCTCAGGTGCTCTGACCTGGACCCCATACTCTGAGACCTACAGTGACCCCGCCTGATCAGACCGGTCACCAGCTCCTTTCCAGGCTGAGCCCTTGTGCTCTATGCTGGGAGAGGAGCAGCCCATGGTCCACCTTCAGGTGGGGTCCATCCCACCTTCGGGGGGAAGGGAGGCAGCACCCAGAGGACATGCCCTTTGGAGTGGGTGCTTTCTGGGCAAGGACAACTTGGGGATCTCAAAGACACAAGGGAGCACCCCCATTTCGGCCCACACCGCCCAGCACACCTAACTGAATCCCAAGGTAAGGAATGAGAATGCCTCAGATGAATTACGTCTGCTCCAAAAGCCCACACCTGGGGGATGGCAGCTCTCAACAGTCATTCCTAGGCCTCACTCATTTCTCATCCATGGGGTGGTGAGAAAAGACTTCCTAACACGGCCCTGGTGGTAGGCCTGACAGCTTCTCAGGAGGTTGGCGAGGAGGCTCGGTTTCCCTCAGAAGCCATCCCAGGACTTACACCATCCCCACCACTGCAGTTGGAAGGACAGGAAATGGTTTTGCCAATGGCAGAGGCAGGCCTGACAAGGGGGGATGATTCTGTCTTGTCAGTGGTTCGGATCTCACTCTGCTGGAGATCTCCTGAGGAGAAGGTGCTGAAGCAGGAGACTGGACTCTTCTCCCCCTGAGAACCCAGCTCCACTCCATCCAACCATCCGTGCGTCCACCCCTCTGCTATTGCCCATCTCCCCTTTTATACAGCCCCCCACCTTCAGATGCATCCATCCACCCACCCATTCATCCTTATCCATCCATCCATCCATCCATCCACCCATTCTTCTATCCACTCGTCTATCCATCCCTCCTCAGTCACCATCCACCCTTATTCATCCATCCACCTATCTATCCTTATTTACCCATCCTCTCAACCACCCACCCATATACCCACTCACCTATCCATCCATTCGTCCACTCACCCATTCTTACACCCAACCACTCACCCACCCATCCAACCATCCACATTCATCCACCCCCCTACCCACCCTCTAATCCTCCCGTATGTCCATTTACCCACCGCCCCACCTACCCATCAATCTTTCCACAACCACTCACACCAAAAATCCATCTGCCTATCAGAATACCTAACATCTATCACCCCCCCTCCACCCATCTATCAAGGTAGCCAACTCTCTATCTATCTGGTCAGCCAGCATCTCCCTCCCTGCTTCTACCCACCCCTCCTAAGTCATGCAATCATAGAGCCTTCCTTCTCTGACCCCATTTCCTGCTGCATCCTAAGCCAAGAGTCAGGATCCCCAGGTGGATTGGATGCAGAGGAGGAGGAAGAGGAGCAGGAAGAGATGACCCTCATCTCACCGAGCCCTCAGAGCGGCTAAGTCACTTGTCTGCCATGTGATGTGGCCCACAGGCAAGGTCACCCTCTCCGCTTTATGGATCCCTGTTGCCATCCCGCCTTCACAGTTTTCCTTTGTTTCACAAGCACTGGGCTCTGCCATGTCCAGACCCACTTTCAGGCCCACGACTAGCTTACCAGCTTGCCACATTCGGCCTCCTCCCAGGGAAACCGATCTGCATTCCCCGCAATACTCTCTCCTAGGGGAAACAGCATCAGTGCCGGCCACAGAATCATCCTGGAGATTCCGATAAACCTGTCCCTTCTAAGTGTACCAGGAGACCTCCCTCCCCTCTGTGGGGTCCGTCTCTGTATTCTGACCCTGGTCCTGAGAGGTGGGGATCTGTTCTCCTTTTACCTCGAAGCGCCTTCCCCAGAGTAATGCAGCCGGGAGAAGGGGGCAGGGAGTGGAGTACCTGATGCCCAACCCACTGGCTGCCTTCCAAGTCACAAGGGCTCCCTTTACTTTGCAATGTGGTTTTAACTACAGTGGAGGGGAGGGGGTGGTTGTTTCCTTTTCTGCCCTAACCAGGGCCCTCCAGGCCAGCCCGAGGGGTCACTGACCAAGGGCCCTGTTGCAAGAGCCTGAGTGGGTCCTTCCTTGGCCTGGCATCTGATGCCATGCATGAGCGCAGGGCAGGAGAGGGGTCAAGAGACCAGACCTGGAGCACAGGCCTGGTTTCCCTGCCTGGTTGGCAGGGCCTGACTTCCTAATGGGGCGGAAAGGGCTGATGTGAGAGGGTCTGCAGGTACACACAGGAGCCCTGAGGTTGGCCCCAGGAACAGGCTTCGGTCCGGGGCACAGGGGCGCAGACAGGGCGCACCCCTTGCACTAGGCTTGTCTACCTCGTCACAGGGGGCAATGCGGCCCATCACGTCCTTCAGGTGCCCGATGGTCGACTCCTCCTGGAAGTCCCGCGGGAACGTCTCCGTCCATTCGGCCAACAGCTGCAGCAGTTTGGGGCCAAACTTCCGGACCCGGGCCTGCAAGGGAAGCCACTGCAAGTCCACACCCGGTGAAGGGTGCCTAGAGGCGCCGCCTCATCAGCCCCTGCGTCAGCCACGCACTGCACACGCCCTGCTGGGATTGGGCTATCCCGGCAGCGCCCCTGGTGGCCAAAGGTGGTATGCCTGGTGCCTTCTCTGTGTCAGGTCAAAGGGAGGCCACCCAGGGATGGGGGCTTGACCACAGGGGAACAAAGGGGGACAGACGCACATTTGGGGCAGGACCCTCTGTTGTTTTTGCCTGCTGGGCATCCCGTCTCCCTTTCTGTGGTGATAACATCTCAGTTTGCTTTGGGGGTTTCCGTCCCCCTCATTCCTAGCCCTTGGGGTTCAGGGGTCAGCTTACTGCGCCTCAGGCCCCCTGGCAGGGGTCCAGATCGGTGCTGGCCAATAAGAACATAGTACACCCCCCATCTTGCACAGTGACTGGCTCATGTTGCCCAAGCTAAACCACTGAGCTCGGGACTTTCCTTGGGACCTATTTAGAACATGGCTTGCTGTTTCCACTGGAATTGGGAAGAGTAGATAGTGAGCCTGGAGTGGCAGAGGTCACCTGTCACTGGTCAGGGAGAACCTGCCGGAGTGAGGGTGAGGCTGGTCTCGAGGAAAACGGAGCAGAGGATTGGAGGGAGAAAGACCCTATTTCCATGGGGGTCGTTTGAGCCTCTGGAGCCCAGTGGTACTTGGTGACTTTGCAGTTCTGTGAGCCAAGAAAAGTCCCTTTGTCTTAGGCCAGTTGTAGTCGGGCTTCTATTTCTGTAACAATGGGGCCCGATGGACATACCTGTAAAGAGTCACAGGTCGCGGGATCTTGCTGGGACAGAGGAAGGCTAGGCTATCAGCGCACCTCACAGAGGAAGGGATGGTGGAATGGAGTTTGCTGAGAGCAGATAGATGGTGCAGAGCCATCCCAGATGGCAAGGGTCCTACTGATGAAGCTCTGGGGTCCCGGGTGCCGTGAGCTCAGGGGCTCCCACAGGGCAGTAGAAACAGCACCCAGTTAGAGGTTCCAACTCCGTCCCTTCTAGCTCTGAGCCCCAGACAAGTCAGAAACCCCTGCGGGCTCCTGCCCAGGAAAATGGGGACCATTACTGCCACTCCAAGAGGTAGATGCATAAGGATGTGTGAGGGGAGTATCTGTACACAGAGGGCCCCTGTCCTGCCCCTCACCTTGTCCAGCACCGGCTGGTCCAGCTGCTGCTGCTCAATACACAGGTGGCAAACCCGGGCCAGGAGCTCCCGGGGCTCGATGAAGAGGCGGGAGCTTAGAAGGAAGGTGAAGATGTAGGCTTTCTGAAAGGGACACAGAGAAAGGCAACATGTGCTCACAAGGGCATGGCAGGGCTGCGCCCTCTGGTCCAAGACCAGCCCCAGCCCTAGCATCTCCCCCATGCGTGGTAGAAGGGAGCCCGCTCTGATGGCCCTCCTCCCCGTTGGATGGGTAACCCACCTCAGGGTAGTAGTCGGTTGTGGGCACCAGGTGCTGGATCAGGGTGTCCAGGGAGGCTGACGAGGGAGCCCCATCCAGGAGGGGCTGCCCGATCTGCTCGCCATCTGTGGGCTCAGTGGGGGATGGGCCAAGGCTGCCAGGGGTGACCATGTCGGAGGTGCTCAGGGTCCGGGGCATGCCTGTCTGCAGTAAAAGGAGTAATTAGACACACCCGGACTGGGGCCCCGCTGGTCCTCTGGGCTCCTGGCTGGGTGGATTCTGCCTCCTCCAAGAGCTTTGGTGCCCATCCAAGCCCAGTGACAAATCACTTCGGTGGGGTGGGGGGGTGCTGGGGATTCCTACCCCCAGCAGGGCATCCCTCAGCAACCAACCCTCCTCCACTCTTGGTCCAAGACACTTAGGGACTTACTCTTTCTGCTCCTACCCCCAGGGAAGGTTGTTTTGGGCATGGCTTAGACAATTCACAGATTGTCCCTGCCCATGGCCACATAGACGATTAGTTCAAGGGTGGGCCTGGTCAAAGCTGGAGGGCTCAGGCATGATCCCAGAACATCTGCGGCTCTCTGACGCTCTCTCCCTTGCTGGGGTCCCTGAGCCCGGCTCAATCTCTGCTGCACCCCAGGGTCCGGCCCCCACCTGGAACATACAGAGTGGGTGCTCGGTCAAGGTACGGGTGTTCAAGTGACTCAGTGGGGCAGGTGACAACAGAGGAGCCCGAGATGACACCGCTGCGTAGGGTGATGGGGCCAAGGGGCAGACCTTCCAGTGGGAAAAGCCCTGGGGGCCTGGCCCCACAGGCTCACGCCTCATCTCAGCCCACAGCCCCCCCATCCTTCAGATGAGGTAGAGGAAGGCTCGAAGAGAAAGGCGGGTGCCCAGCTCGCGTGCTGAGTACCTGGCTGAGCTGGGTCTTGAGGACAGGTGTGTCTGAGGACAGGCCCCGTTCTTGTCTACCAGCCCAGCTGGGCCCTAATGTTGGCGTCCACAGAGCACAGACTCCAGGGCACATGGTGTAAGGGCCTGCCCCCCCCCCCCCAGGAACTTGCTTGTGGACCCCGATGTAGGGGTGGGGCAGGCCAGGTGGAGATGTCCAATCGGTGCAGCATGTGTATATCCACTAGGGTGGATTGAGATCCGATTGGCCACCTGTATAGGGGTGGGACTCAACCAACCGCATAAAGGTTGCTGTGAGGCTAGCAGGGGAGGAGGAGAGCTGCACCCGGAGCAGAAGAAGAGTCGACAGAGCGAAGAGTCGGCGGAGTGGAGGAGCTGTAACAGCTCTTGTAAGAGCTATAACCACCGCGAGCGGTCCCACCACCGGCGGTCCTTGCGCCTGCAGCTTCCAGCCGCCTGCGGCCCCGCCTCGGACGGTCCTGCCTCCAGGGGCCCCGAGCAGCCGCCTGCAGCCTCCAGCCACATGCAGCTTCCAGCGCCTGCAGCCCCGCCTCCGGCGGTCCTGCCTCCAGGGGCCCCGAGCAGCCGCCTGCAGCTTCCAGCCGCCTGCAGCCTCCAGCCGCCTGCAGACTCCAGCCGCCTGCGGCCCCGCTTTCGGTGGTCCTGCCTCTGGCAGCCCCGAGCAGCCACCTGCAGCTTCAAGCCGCCTGCAGCTTCAAGCCTTCAGCCAGGTGCAGCTTCCAGTAGCCCTGAGCTGCCCAGACACCAGCGGTCCAGCTGTCAGCGGTCCCTCAACCCCTGTGGCCCTGAGACTCCAGTGGTCCAGCGGCCCAGCGGTCAGCGGTCCCGAGATACCAGTGGTCCAGCAGTCCAGTGGTCAGTGGTCCCCACGCCTGCAGCCCCTAGACGTCAGCGGTCCTGAGACGCCAGTGGTCCAGAGGTGCCAACGGCCCCTAGCCGCCAGCAGCCTTGCCGCAAAATGCCTCACCACCCCGAGCCACGAGCGGCCTTGTCCGCAGCGGTGGCTTCCTCTGGGTGGCAGCCTTGTCAGAGTGGTATCGTGGGGAGCAGAGTCTGTGTCATCCGGGTTGTCCTCCTTGTCATCGTCGCTGTCATCGTTGCCTCTTTGACGTCGGGAGCGGCCTCGTCCAGGAAGCGGTCTTGTCCAGAATGGCCTCTTCTTGGGAGTGGCCCTGTCTGGGGAGCAACCTCATGGAGCAGCGGCCTCATCTTGAGAGTGGCCTCTTCTTGGGAGCGGCTCCGATCATGGAGCGGCCTCATCTGCGGAGCAGCCTCATCTAGAGCAGCCTCGTCCAGAGCGGCCTTCTTGGGAGTGACCTTGTCGGGAACATCGTCCTCGCCTTTTCGTAAGAGATAGCCCTGACCGGTCAGTTTGATTCTTGATGCTTGGCGCGAAATAAAGTTTTGTTTGACTTTCGCTTTGTATCAGTCTTGTTCCTTTGATCACGGACCCTAACAATGGGCAGACTCTGGAAGTGTGACCAGCGGTGCCCAGGGCCTGAGGAGAGAAGCATGTGCTGGCTGGCGATGGGGGTCAACTCGGCCCCTCCTGGGACAAGCTAGCCCTCCCACACATTGTGTCTGGCCCGTGGGCACCAGCCCCGGGTGCCGACTCTCCTTCCTAGCTCAGATCCTGGCCCCGGACCCAAGTCCCTTCCCCTGGTGCCTCCATCTGTTGGGTCTGCCTCCTGGCATCCATTTCCTTTCCTCGCAGCCAGAACACCAAGCTTTGCAGGTGTTCCCCCAATAACCACGCCTTCTGATGAATACTAACCTAGGTGCTGAGATGTCAGGAAGGCTCCGCCCACACTTGGCCAAGGGGTGGGCACTAGGCCAGGCCGGGCCAATCAGAGGCTGCCACCCTGAAATACGTAGCTGAAGGGGGCATGGTCCAAAGAGGCAGGCCTGGGAGGGCTTGGCTTCTGAGTCACAGCTGCCCACCACTCCAGGCATAAGCTTCTGCCTCAGTTTCCCTGCTCACGTCCCCTGCTCCTGCTGACCACCCTCCACCCCTGAGGCGCACCAGTCAGTCTCCTTGTGTTTGGGTCTCCAGGCCCAGCATCTGGAGGTCTTGGGGCTCCCGCCACAGTTAGCTGTAACGAGGGGGCAAGTCTGCATTGCATCTGCGTTGGAGGCATGTGCCATCCCCAACCCAGGGGATGCCGCCCTGCAGGCAGGCACCCTTCCTTCTGGGGATTCGTGCTGTCAGACCCAGAGCCCACCTGTTGTCGGAGTCTAGTACTGGACAAATTTTGGGGACTATATGGCCTAAGCCTAACTCCTGTATGGGACACAGGGGTAAATGTCTGCAGGGACAAGTGTCAGACCAGGTGGTATTACAGGGAAGGTACAGACCTAGAGGATAACCTTTCTCTCATTCCCCAACGTTTGACAGAGAGGTGTGTACCCCAAATATCTAACTTTCCTCTTTACTGGACAACACAAAGACACCCAGCAAGAGGCTGACAAGAGTCCCGTGGTTCCCCCAGGGTGAGGTCCATCAGAGAGAGGCCAGAGCTGTGGCCACAAAACAGCATAGCTCCACTGGACTCCTGGGGGTGCTGACCACATGCTCAGACCTTCCACATTTAAGGAATGCCAGGATTCCTGACTTGTATGCTTGGTATCCTGATTTTATTTTAATTATTTTATTTTTCTTAGAGGGGGGAGCAGAGGGAGAGGGAGAGAGAGAATCAGGCAGGCTCCATGTGCAGGAGCCTGATGTGGGGCTCAATCTCACAACCCCGAAGTTGTGACCTGAGTCGAAATCAAGAGTCCAATGTTCAACTGAGTGAGCCACCCAGGTGCCCCAAGGACCCTGATTTTATTTATTTATTTATTTATTTATTTATTTATTTTATTTATTTATTTGAGACAGAGAGAGATCACAAGTAGGCAGAGAGGCAGGCAGAGAGAGAGGGGGAAGCAGGCTCCCTGCTGAGCAGAAAGGCTGATGTGGGGCTTGATCCCAGGACCCTGAGACCAGGACCTGAGCCGAAGGCAGAGGCTTAACCCACTGAGCCACCCAGGCACCCCCCTGATTTTAAAGATGGCAATTCAACTTATTAAAAAGAAAAAAAGCCACCATGGGGGCCACAGCATAGGACAAGAGCATATTAGAAACAACATCTCTAGCTCCCAGGTGGCCAGTTTCCAACCCCCGCTCTGCTGTCATAGTCCCCGGTAGTGCTGGTTGGCATTCTAAAAACCTGCAAAGAACAGAAAGCCATATAGAACCTATGGAAGAAAAGCACCTGGCTGGTCAGCAAAGCATGTCCTGGGTGCTGGAGAGGGGATGGGCTCCCAGGCATCTGTACCCAGGTGGGTGCTGGACCAGGCCTGGCTGGGAGAGAGTCAGAGGATGACCCTTTGTTGTGTGAAAAGTCTCCTGGGCTTTTCAAATGTCTTCACGTGCTGAGAATGGGAAGAAGAACCCCTCCTCTTCTGTTTCTGGAGAGGAGCCCCGAGATTAAGTGCACAAAGCACCCAGCACAGTGCCTGCCATGGAGAAGAAGGGGCCACCAAGACCACTGAGCCCTCCCCAAGGGCCTATTCTATCAGCAGGGTCTGAAACCATGACACACATCATCATTCCAACTGCTAATGGTGCTCTGGGTCAAAAAGACATGTCCCCTGGGGTCCCTCGATTTACCCTGGTTTGCAAGCTGGCTGTGGCCTGGACGGCTCTCTACCGTGAACTTCCAGCCCCGGGGTGGGAGCTCCGAGAGCAGCTATCACTGGCTGCTGAGTTAGCCTTGCAGACTAACGTAAGCCCACAACGCCCAGTCGGAGCCTTCTGCCCTCGCCTGAGTAGGTAGCAGAATTTTACACATTTATACATTCTCATCCCATCACCCCTCCCCCATTACCTCCTTTTTAAAAATTCTGGGAAATGATGCTTAATGTGAAATTTACCATTGTAACCATTTCAAGGGTATACTTTCAGTGGCACCAAGCACGCTCCCATGGTTGTGCAAATGTCACCACTCCCCATCTCCAGAAACTTTTCATCTTCTCCTACATCCATTCAGCAATCATGCCTCGTCTTCCCCTCCCCTCACCCTGGCAAGCCCGTTCCACTTCCTGTCTCTAGAAATGTGACTGTTCTAGGCACCTGTATGAGCAGAACCATAGGGTGTGTGTCCTTTTGTGACTGGCTTATTTCACTTCACATCATATCCCCAAGGTTCACACATGCTGTAGCGTGGATCAGAATGTCCCCCCCCCCTTTTTTTAAAGACTGCATCCTATAGCCCATATATACATATATATATGGACATATATATGGACAAACTCACATAACCCCATGTTTTCTCTATCCCTTCATCTGCCAGTGGGAATTTGAGTAGTTTCAGCCTTTGTCATACCCTTGTCCACACTAGCTGTGCTCTCACTACTTCTCACTCCAACTGGCAATGGAAAAGGGTTCCAATTGCTCTATATCCTTGCCAATGCCATTTTGTTTTTTGTTTCTCATTTCTTTTTTTTTTTTTTTTTTGTATTTTTGATGGCAGCCATCCATCAGGGTGTGAGAGGACATCGCATCGTGAACCTTGATTCTGATTTTGTATTTTGCTTGTGACTGGGGTTGGTGGGCATCTTCTTGTGTTCTTTGGCCACTTGTATATATAACCTTCAGAGAAATGTCTTTGTAAACCCTTGGTTCACTGTTGAACTGACTGAGATCATGAAGCTTTGTTGTCCTCCAGAAATTTTATAGTGTGTGGTCTTACTTTTAGGTCTTTAATCTGTTTCAGTTGAATTTTTGTGTATGCGGTGTTAGGTAAGGGTCCAACTTAGCTATCTTACCTGTGGATCTCCAGTTTTCCTGGCACCATTTGTTGAAAAGATTGTCCTTTTTCCACTGAATGGTCTTGGCACTCTTGTTGAAAAATCATTTGACTCAATACACAGGGATTTGTTTCTGGGCTCTCTATTCCATTCCATTGGCCCATACCCCTGTCTTTATGCCAGGACCACACTGTTTTGATTACCGTAGCTCTGTCATAAACCAGGAAGTGCAGTCCCTTCAACTTTGTTCTTTTCCAAGATTGCTGTGGCTGTTCAGGGTCCTTTTGAAATGCCGTATGAATTTCAGGATGGATGCTTCTATTCCTGCAAAAACACCATTGGAATTTTGATAGAGATTGCATGAAATTTGTAGATTGCTTTGGATAATATTGACATCTTAACAATATAAAGCCTTCCAACCCACGAATACAGGGTGTCTTTCCATTTATTTGCGTCTTCTCTCATTTCTCATTGCTTTCATTTCTATGTTTTATAATTTTCACCGTGCAAATCTTTCATTTCCTGGGCTGAGTTGATTCCTAACTACAAGCTCCTAAATCTATTCTTTGTGATTCTTTTGTAAGGGAGATTGCTTTCTTAATTTCCTTTTTTGATTGTTCATTGTTAGTGTGCAGAAACACAACTGTTTTTTACGGTGTTGATTTTGTATCCTGCTATTTTGCTGAATGAATGTTAATTAGTTCAATAGGGATGTGTGTGTATGTGTGTGTGTTTGTGTGTGTGTGTGTGTGTGATAGTGTTTGCATGTAGGGTTTTCTACATGTAAGATCATATCATGTGCAAGAACTAGTTTTACTCCAACCTTTATGATTTGAGTGGCTTTATCTATTTATTCTTGTGCTGGCTAGAACTTCTTGTACTTTGTTGGATAGCAGTGATAAAAGTGGGCATCCTTGTGTTGTTCCTGAGCTTAGTGGAAAAGCCTTCAGTCTTTCATCACCAAGGATGATGTTATCTGAGAGTGTCTTGATTTCTCCCTCATTCTTGAGGTACAGTTTTGCTGCATATAAGGTTCTTGGTTGACAATTTTTTACTTTTGACACTTTTGATTATATTAACCCATTGCCTTCCAACCTCAAGGTTTCTGATAAGAAATCTGCTGATAATATTATTGAGGATTTCTTGCATGAGACAAGTCACTTTTCTCTTGCTGCTTTCAAGATTCTGTCTTTCAACAGTTTGATTATAATATGTTTCAGTGTGGGTTTCCTTGAGTTTATCCTACTTGCAATTTTTTGACCTTTTTGTATGTTTGTATTCATGTCTTTTACCAACTTTGAGAAGTTTTCAACTATTATTTCTTCAAATAACCTCTCTACCCCTTCTCTCTGTTCTCTTTCTGGGACTCTCACAACATGTATGTTGGTCTGCTTAATGGTGTTCCACACATCCCTTACGTTCTGCTATATTTTTTTCAACCATTTCCCCCCTGTCCCTCAGAATCAATCATTTCAATTGTCTTATCTTCAAGTTCACTGATTTTTCTGTCTGCTCAAATCGGCTTTTGGAAACTTCTAGTGAATTTCTCATTTCAGGTATTGTATTTTTCTGCTCTAAAAATTTCTTTTGGGTTCTTTTTAAATGTTTTTTTATTTATCTCTTTATTGATATTTCTATTTTGCTCATACATAGTTTTCTTGACTATCCACCTTTAACTTTAGCTCTCTGAATGAGACAGTTGTCTTAAAGTCTTTGCCTAATCAGTTCATCATCTCTTTCTTAGGGATGGCTTCTCTGATTTTCTCCACCTCCTTTACAGTCCATTCCTTTCTCTTTCTTTGCAGATCTTGTTATCTGTTGTTGCTTTTGTTGAAAATGGAATGTTTGAATCTTATAATGTGGTGACTCTAGAAATCAGATTTCTGCAGGTCTTTTCTTTTCTTTCTTTCTTTCCAATTGTTGTAGGGTGCTTCTATGCCAGGATCAGACTGAGGTATAAATTTAAGGTCCTTTGAGTCTTCTCTGAGCCTATACCTTTCTCTGGGCATGTGTAGTAACTTTCTAACTTCCTTGTATACGTGGTTGCTTTTGAATATCCTAATCCTTAAATATCTTGCCCCCAAAAGAGGAAAAAGGGAAGAATGAAGGGGTGTGTGTGGGGCGGGTAGTAATAGGCTTTGACTTCTTAAATCCCCCGGAATCCTCTTCAGCCAGTATAGACTGCAACAATGGTGGCCTGCCTCTCTATCTGCACCTCTGTGACCAGAAACAGCAACAAGCAATCAGAACACACATTCCCCAGTATTTGCAGGACGAGGTGCTTATTGCCCACTGTGGATCCCATAGCTGTGGGTAAGCTATTCCAGGAACATGTGCATGGCTGCTGCCTAGAGGCTGGGGGTGGAAGAAGGGTAGCTGCTACTGTGTTAAGAACTTAAACTGACCAAAATGAACTGAAACTTTCCAAGCCTTCCTTTGAAGCTGAAAGTCTTTGAATAGGCTCAGAGTTCTAAGATAGTTAAATCAGGTGGACTCTGCCAGTTCAGCCGTCTAGTTGGTGGTGGAGTCTTGGTGCTTCCTGCTTCACTGTCTTTGCTGATACCCTCCTCTTCCCATTGGATCTTTAACTGGACACTGCTATTGGATTTTTAGATCTCATTAGTTCTGACAGTCTTGTTTTTCCAGAAGACAATTTAGTCTACAATTAATAGTGATTTAATCTCTTCCTTTCTGGTGGTTAAACCTCACAGACTTTTCTTGTCATAATGCATTGGACAGAACTTTCCAGGACAAACAAAGAGTATAATGCTGGTGAGAATAAGCATCTTACATTGTTTCATCTTTCTATCAGGGTCAGGTGTGCTGTGGGGGTTGAGCCAAGAGCCCTTCTAGGGTGATGTTTCTAGTCCCACTGCAGTGTTTTGGGAGGAGTTGGAGCCATACAGCTCCTAGGTCTATGTGTGTGTGTCCTGAAAACCCCAGGTCTTTTCCTTTCTGCATCATGAGAATGAGTGCCTACTCTAGTCCTACTGGTTCTCCTCAGAGCCCCTGTTTCAGCCTTGTCCAGTTTTGCTTTTATCTGGGAAATCTGTGCAGAGCTTGCAGAAGCTCTGAGAAGAAGCCTGAATTATAGGTTTCCTTGCAGGGTCTGCACCAGACTTGCTCCCCAGGTAGGGGGCGGGAGCATCACCCACATCGGGGCATCATTAAAAGAGCCAAATAGGCATCTTTGCTTGAGACTGCTTCTGCAGGAACAGGGACAGTCCCTATACCCTTGGTGGGGGGGTGGGGGGTGGGAGCTGAACTCAGGGAAGGGTCTTGGATGAAATGCCTGTGCCACCTGACCCAGGCAGTTTCCATGCCCCTGAGGTTTCAGCTCAAGGCAAACATGTGTCTTGCTTTATGTGTCTTTTGTTCTCACATGTCACTGAAGCCTTAACACAACCATATGGGAATGACTGCCCACTCCACAAATGAGAAAGCCTGCACCCTAAAAAGTAAAGTGGTGTGTGCAAGTTTGCAGCTGGTGATTAGTACCCCAGATACTTGGGCTCCTGACACCAGGCCCAGCTCCTGGCCCTGGTCCTGGCCCTGGCCCTGGGAGGGGAAACTGGCAAAGGCTGAGTGGGAGATATAGATGTGGACTGGAGATCCAGCCAGGGACCTGGGCTCAGGAACCAGGGGCTTGGGGAGGGCAACCTGAATACCAGGAACCCCGACATGGCCTGGCTTTCAGGAGGCAGGGAGCCCACTGAGCAACCCCTAATGGACTCAGCTGAGAAGGAAATCTTAGCCTATAGACATGGTCTTCTCGACTCTCCCAGGCCACCCTGGGTAGGGCCCTAGACCATGCCAACTTTTGCCCTGCTGCTCTGAGCAGTGACAGCACCTTGTCCAGGGCCCCAAAATGCTGTGGTCCTCCACTTCTCCCTCCTTGACAAAGCCTGGGACTGAAACACTCCTCTCATTCCAATTCAGGTCCTGTGAAGGGTTCCTCTCTGTTCCCTAGTGTCTGAAAAGATGCTCCCAAGGCACTTGGGCCTCCCCCAGGCCTGAGCCCAGGGGTTCTGCTTGCCTGGGCTGGGAATACACCTGGCCTTTCCTTTAGGAGGCCACCTGACAGACTTGGCCTGATGGAGAGAGGGGAGGACTGGCTGGCCTGAGTTATTTTTATGCACCATATGGCCCTCAGCTCCTGCTGACAGAGCCTGCTGCTTTTAGATCTCAGGAAGCTCCAGTTTCTGAGAGCTCAGGGCCCAGCTCACAGCCAGTCTGCCAAGTGCAGGTTGATGGCACCAAGACCCACCCCAGCCCGGTAACTGAAAATAGGGCTCTTCAAAGAGGGAAATGTCGGGCTCCCTTCTGCTCCATAACCCGTATGGTCCCTCACTCTTAGTCTCCACCCTTAATTATTCCCTGAGGACACGCTTCTCTAAGGAGAGGCATTGGGCTGAAGGATGCCTGTCTTTTCAAGGAATATATCACCCAGTTGCTCCTCTGAACCATGGGGAAGGGGTTTTGCTTTAGGCTCCCAACCATCATGCTTCCTGACTTCCTGGAACCCCTTCTCCCCACTGGCTGGAACCCTGATTAGAGTGGGGGTGGGGGCTAACTGGGTCCTGGCCAGTGACAGTGCAGCACCCCATCCTCCTGCCCCTGACCAGGGACCCAGGTTATCGAATCAGAATAAATCCCAACCCTTGTTGGGAGATCACCTCAGAGAAATGTTCCCTTGATACTTTTTCCTCTCTAAACTTTTAGAAGAATTAAAGACAAAAAAGTCTATAAACACATCTACAATTTAAATAATAATAATTTATTATTATTATAACCAAATGAGCATCTGTGAAATGATACCCAGGCTAACATAAAAAGTATTATCAGTACCTTAAAAGCACTCTCAGGACCTTATACACTTTCCCAAATCAAGCTGACTTCTCAACCCTCAGCTCTAGGTGATGACCATCCTTTTGTGCTAATTATCTCCTTGCTTTTCATTATAGTTCCACCTGTGTATCTATCCCAGATAATACACCACCTAGTCTTGAAAAACAGAGGGCAGACACACTGGACAGAGGGTCCAGGAGGAGGTAAAAAGAACAGTCTCTGGGTCAGGTCGTGATCTGACTTCCCCTTCCCTGGGAGGTGACAAGGACCCTTTGGGGAAGTTGCATGCAAGGTCATGAGTGAGGCTTGGGTAACACAGGGCTCTTCACGCTGAGGCACTTAGCAAGACTGAAGTGTGGACCGGGCACCAGACATGCGGCAGAAGTACAGCCAGAGGGAAGGGGCTGCCTTCCACTTTCAGAGAAAAGCTGAGAACTTCTGTGAGGGACACGCATGTGCTCAGCAGAGCATCAGGAGAGAGAACCTTAGGAGCACATGGTCAAGACAAACCAAGTCCTCATGAGAATCTGGGCCAAGCCTTCCTGGGCATTCTGTCCTTGGTTTAAGAAGATGGCCTGATGGAAGTGGTGGGGTCTTCGTGATGCCTGGCTGTCTCTGGGGTCACACCACTGTGGGATGGCTCAGCTCTCTCCACATCTGTTGAAGAGCTCCATCCTAGGAGCACTCCCTCATCCTCCAAGGGATTCCCTCCACATCTCCTGTGTTGGGTCTGCTTCTTTCTGTACCTTGTCTCCTCATTCTTCTTTCTGTACCTTGTCTCCTCACTTCACTTTGATGGAGCATGTTCTCCAATAGCTTCTTGAGAAGAGATGCTTAGGAAAATATTTTTGAAATCTTAAATATTGGATATGATCTCACTTCACTATCACACTTGCTGATATGATTGAAAGCTCAGCAGGGTACAGGATTCTAAATTAGAAACCACTTCTCTCCAGATTTTTGAAAGCATTGTCTTCTGGCTTCTCTGTGAGCTTTGTAGGGTTTTGGTTTTGGATTGGGTTTTTTTTGGGGGGGATCCTTGTAGAGTGACCAGCCATTCTGGCTTTCCCGGGACCATCCTCACTGAAGTACTGAAAATTCATATCCTAAGAAACCTCTCAGCCCCAAACAAACCAAGATGGTTGCTCACCCCAGTCCTAAGTGTCCTGAACGTTCACAATGATGCACCTTGCTATGGGTCATTTCCATCCCTCGTGTGGAGCACTTTGCAGCATCTTCTGTGGGAAACTCGTGCCCTTCAATGCTGGGACATTTAATTAAGTGATTTCACTGAAGACTTCCTCTCTTTTTTTGGGGGCTCTTAGTACTCATGTTGGACCTCCTGGACTTGTCCTCCAATTTTTTACCCTTTCTCTCCTGTTTCCCATTAAAAAAAAAATCACTCTACTTTCTCAGTTTTTCAGTTTTGTATTCCAAATCTACTATTGGTTATTTCTGTTGCTACGTTTTTAATTTCCAGGCGGTATTTTTTCCTTTGAAGATTTCTTTTTAAATGTATGAAGCTCCGTTCTTTTCTCATAGATGTAAAATCTTCTCTCACCTCTCCAAGGATATCAGTAGCCTAGTTTTATTAGAAATTTTCTTCTCTCCCGCACTGCCCTGGTTTGCCCCAATTTGCCTTTCTCCCCTCATCTGTCTTGATCAACACATGCCATATAGGAAGGCTTCCTCAGGTGTCTGGGAATCCTTGGCTGTCAGATAGAGACAAGAAGCGGGTTGGACACTCTGAGGGAGAGGGTAGGGCTTGTGGAGTAACCCATAGGGTCCCTCACTCTTGGTCATTCCCATGGTGGGGGAAATCCAGGTGGGCTGCCTGGGGGAGGAACTCTGATCCTGAGGCTGGGAAGAGGAGCTATAGGCCCAATCCCTGACTTAATCCGACTTCTCAGGCTGCTCTATCACTGCTTACTCATCCAACCTGCTGTCCAGCTTCCTACAGTTTCTTGCTGTTGCCGCTAACCCTATTCTCTCTGTCTGTGTGGTGGTGTTTAGCAAGGGTCTTAGTACTGTATTTTAGTGGAGGTCTCAGTGTTTCTCTCTTTCCTTCAGGAAAGGGGATTGAGCAGATAAAAGCCTGAGCTGCTGGGAAGACTCCTTCCTTTCCCCCCCAAGGTGAGCAGGACTGAGAGAGGGCAGGAAGAAAAGATTTGAGCACAATGTTTGAGATCCAGCTGAGCCCAAAGTTGGCCCCGCAGGTAGGCTTTTTTTGTATGTGAAACAGTAAATTCCATCCCCTCTCCTTTTCTTTCTTTCTTCCTTCCTTCCTTCCTTCCTTCCTTCCTTCCTTCCTTCCTTCCTTCCTTTCTTTCTTTCTTTCTTTCTTTCTTTCTTTCTTTCTTTCTTTCTTTCTTTCTTTCTTTCTTTCTTTCTTCTTTTTTTTGTCAGTTTGTCCTGGGTCTGTGTCACCAGAAGAAGAAAGTATCTTGATGCCCAAAGAAATTACTCCAATGACACTCCTGCCTGCATGGCTCACGACTGCCCACCTGTGGTCTCCTTCACCCCATGGAAGGTGGCAGGGACGTACCAGTGGACTCTTTGCTAACTCGAAGGTGTCTCCTGTAGGTTCCCCCTAGCTGCAGGTGGCTCCGTTCAGCACCCCTCTCAGGTCCTGCCTGCAAGAAGCTGTTTGGCGCTGCCTGAGCCCGAGGAACGGGGGCAGGGGGGGCGGTCAGTGAGGGCTTCGGGGTCCAGACAGGGCACCACATCCTTCCATGTGGCTGGACAACCATCTGCTTCCCACACACCTGGGCACGTTCTCTTTCTCTGAGACCTCTTTCTCCAGGCTGTGCAAGGGGTGGGCTCCATGCTGGGAAGGATGTCCTGTGTGTGGGTGACACACACTGGCCACCCCGGGGTCCCTTCACCTGGCTCCCAGGAGCAGAACCTCCAGGGAAAGACCCTCCTGCCGATTCCCATCCTAATACAGTCCCAGCACCGTCCCCATCATCCAGCTCAGCCTGCCTCCCTACTGCAGGTAAGCCACATACAAGATGCCTGTCACCCCTGACACAGTGCTAGGAAAGCTTTTGAAAATGCCTTTAAAGCCAACAAATAGACTTAACCTCTAGCTAGGAGCACAAAGGTGGAATATCTTCTTCAGAAAGGGCAGCGATAATCCACCCACAGCTTAAGGACCTGCCAGTTCGACCCCCTCCTTTGGAAAGTCGAGGATACTGAAAGGAGGAGGAGCATCACTTAAGAGAGTAACTGGTTTCCTCACAGGGTCCCCTTCCCAGTCTGCACCCCGTCGCCCTACCTCCCACCTCCTCACCTTCCACCCCCCCCCCCACCCAGTGAACCGAACCCCTGGAAAGAAGTGGCAGCAGAGAGCAGAGAGGCAGAGAAAGGGGACTCTCCCAGGCTTGAGGGAGAGGGAGGGGCTGCTGGGAGGAGGGTACAGTGAACCCAGGGGGTGCAGGGCTGAACAGTGCTTCACCTGCATGGCCCACATGGGGCCACAGGCATCCCCAGCCTGAGAGGCTTCTGACACCAAGCGTCTGATCCTAGCTTCCCACACTTCAGTGCCTTGGAGGCAGCCCAGGAGGGCAGATGTCCATACAGACCTAGGTCTACTAAGCTCCCCGGAGCGTGGGGGAATTGCCAGG
The DNA here is from genome assembly GCF_009829155.1 of Mustela erminea. NCBI lineage: Eukaryota > Metazoa > Chordata > Mammalia > Carnivora > Mustelidae > Mustela > Mustela erminea. The sequence continues at coordinate 14,055,680 of NC_045616.1, read as the reverse complement.
ACTCCAAAGAGCAGTGGGAGGGCAAGATCCCTCCAGCCTTCCCTCCGGCCTCCTCCATTGGGCTCAGCTCAGAACACAACCTGCCAGGAGCTCCCTTCCCTCACTTCACCTGGCTGGCTCCCCATCATTCGGAGCTTACTGGGACACATCTCACAGAGAGGACCCTCTATGATAGGGTCATTTCTAATAAGCAATATATTCGTCCCTGTTCCTGGCACAGTGCTCCTAAAACCATCTGAATGGGATGAGGGTTTGGGATACGGGTTTTGAGACAGTGCTAAGAAACCCCTTTCAACCACACCTGTTTATGTTAACGAGACGACTTTTGAAAACCTGTGGAAGGAGGGTAGGAGGGCTGTGTTCACTGGGGGTGGGGATGGACAACCATGTGACTGGAGGGTTGGAACTTTCAATCCTGCCTGCTGTTCTCTGGGGGAGGGGAGAGGGTCTGGAGGTTGAGCCAACGGCCAGTGGCCAATGATTTAAAGAATCATCCCTACATAATGAAGCCCTCCCCTCACTCCCCCCCAAAAAGCCCAGAAGGACAGGATTCTGAGAGCCTCCAGACTGGTGAACATGCAGAGGCTGGGAGAGTCAGGTACTTGGACAGAGCAAGGAAGCTGCCTGACTTTCCCCAGACATTGCCCCGTGTACCCTTCCATCTGGCTGCTCATTGGCATCCTTCCCATACTCTTATAATAAAGGGACAAATATAAATAAATGTTTCTCTGAGTCCTGGGAGTCACTCTATCAAATTAATTGAACCCGGGTGGGGTGTCAGGGGAACCTGTGATGTACAATCAGTCTACCAGAAGCACGGGTGAAAAGCCAGACTTGTGACTAGCCACCGGGGTGACGGGGGTTGGGGGAAGCCCTGCAGGGTGGAGGGAGCCCCTAACCATGGGGTCTGACCCTGTTTCCAGGCAGATGATGTAAGCCCGGAATTACACTGTGGGTACCCACCTAGCTGGGAAGTGACCCGCTCAGCTCACGTCATGCAGACTGTCCTTTGGCTGCCCCTCCATATCACATCAGCAGGGAGGTCTTCTCACATCATTGCCCCTCCTGAGGTTCTCACATCTGTTAGCTTCCTTCATCCTTCTGTCTCCCCATGAGATCATATCCATCTGGACTGTGCTTGGTGGGTCCCCCAAAATATGTCTGAAACACAACCCAGTGGGCAAATGCGTGCATGATCGTGAGTGCCTGTCACTGTTGTGTGACCCTAGACATCTCACTTTCTTTCTCTGGGCCTTGCAGGACTGAGGTGGGAAGACCCCACAGGGGGGCTGTCTGGCTCTGGTCTGACAGGGGCACGGGGACTGTCCAAAGTCTACCACAGCCTGGCCTCCCGCTCTCGCCCCCCCGCTTCTGAACATCTGGAAGGTGTGTTTGCTGTAGCCACCTGGAGGCCCCACTCAGAGGCTGGGGGTCCACCCCTGAGTCTCTCCAAGTGCTGGGTGAGGATTGGGTTGGGCCAGGAAGTGGAGAAACGGAGGCCCATCGAGGAGATATTTGCATTCCATGCCCAAACACTGGCCATCAGCCCCGAGGGTCCCCAGAACCAGAGGATGGAACCCTGTCCTGACTAGGATCCCCTCTGTGCCACCCTGAGCACCAGAGCCAGACGGCCTCTCAGAAGTGACATTTGATCAGTGGTGCCCCTGTTATAAGCATGGATGGTCACAAGCTGATTTACGTTTATTGCTATTCCCATGTTTGTGTTTTAAAGTATTCTGAGTCCTCTGCCTTTTGTTATACGCTTCAGAATGACCTTGTCTCTATCTACCAAAAACCCCCGCTGGGACTTTGACTGGAACTGCAGTAAACGTGTAGATGAATTTGGGGAGAGTTGATAGTTTTCCAACCCATGACCCCGATGTGTTTTTAATGCCATTGATTTTGACATTTATCTTTATTCCTTCCTTCCTTCCACCTGTTTTGGCTCCACTTTGCTCTTTTTTTCCCCTAGCTTCTTAAGGCGGAATTTGTAATTATTCATTTAAGACCTTTCTCCCTTCCTAATACGAGAATTGGATGCTATTGGTTTCTTCTAAGGACTGTTTTAGGCTCATGCCACAAATTCTCACATTCACATGTAATGTTTTCATTCTCATTCTGTTCAAAATGTTTTCAAATTCGCCATGAGACTTCCTCTCTTCTCTGTGGAGTATTTATTTAGACACGTGCTGTCTAATGTCTAAGTGTTTGGAGATTCTTCTGCTGCTGTTTGTATGTTTTGATTAAAAATTTTATATGTTATATAAAATACAGTAATTATATAATTATATATTCTTGATTAAATATGTATTATGTATTCTTGTTTATATGCTTGCCTTCAATGATTTTTTAAAAAAAGATTTTACTTATTTATTTGACAGAGATCACAAGTAGGCAGAGAGGCAGGCGGGGTGGGGGGAAGCAGGCTCCCCGCTGAGCAGGGAGCCAGATACGGGGCTCCATCCCAGGACTCTGGCATTAGGACCTGAGCTGAAGGCAGATGCTTAACAACTGAGCCACCCAGGCACCCCAGCTTCTATGATTTGAGGTCATAAACATCAGGTCCTTGCTTTCCTGAGCGCCCCCCCCCCCCAAAATACCGTATCTCTATGGTATTTTTCAGTTTCCTGGGGCTCCCCTTTTGGGTCAGCCAGCCAGAAAGCTGGGGCTTAATTCACCCTATTCTGCTGTGCACACCCAAGACTATGCCTGCATCCAGGTGTAGGAAGACAGAGAGAGAGAGAGAGAGAGAAAATCAGCAGGTTCCTTGTGCCCCCTGGGGGACAACAGCTCCCCTGCTGGGAGGGGAAGTTTTCCCTCATTTAGGGAGGAGGCTCTTGTAGGGCCCAGGCAAGGCTCCCCTGGACTGTGTCTGGGCTGGAGTCTGAAAAAGCAGGAGAAAATGCATATTTTAAAAATACGTATTTCCAGATTCTGTCTGAGCCATAAGAGACTCCTTTCCTGCTCTTTGAACCAGAAGCAGAGGTTCTGCACTGCAGCTTTCTCTCGGGATGCAAAGGTCCCTCTGTGGTTTCTGGCGGAGGAATCTCCCGCAGAGGGAAAATGGTAAACTCACTATCAACCTCAAATTCTGCTTCTCTTCCCCAGGCTGCCTGCAATGACTTAGCTTTCTAAGGCCCCAGAGAGCGGCTCTGTGCCTTTGGTCAGATTTTAAGCTGTGCTCAGTGGGAAAGGTAGAGTGGAACTGACCTAGAACTGGAACACTGGGGCTTATATTCTATTCTGTACTTTTATTCTTTTTAAAAATTAATACTTGTTTTATTACATGAATTTTTTAAAAAGTCTTTTTAAGAGATTGTATTTATTTGAGAGAGAGAGAAAGAGCATGTGCACAAGCCCATGGGAGGGGGAGGGGCAGAGGGAGAAGGAGAAGGAGGGTTCCTGCCAAGCAGGGAGCCCGATGGCGGGACTTGATCCCAGGACTCCGGGTCATGACCTGAGCCGAAGGCAGATGCTTAATGACTGAGCCACCCAGGCGCCCCTGTTACATGAAATTTTACAATCACTTTTTATGTTTGGGAAGTGATGCTGGTGATTTAGGTAGGAGCATAAAATTACATCCTAAAATATATTCATTTTAATAAATGAGTTGATTTAAATGAGTTGATTTAAAATAAATAAATGAGTTGATTTCACACATACACACACACACACACACACACACACACAAATTAGCATGATGACACCAGACCCATCTGCTTGCTTGCTGTGCCCCAGACATGCTGTCCACACTGCTGCCTCAAAGTCAGGCTGTTCACTGTCTCTCCTGTTTCAGGACACCCTTCTCCTGTCCCCCCTGGAGGTCCAGCTGCAGGGTCCCCTCCTGGGAGGGACCTTCAGAGTGGCAGCAGACGGGGGCTGGGACCAATGCACTGGGAGGGTGCAGAAAGGGTCCTCTGAGCCACGGGGGTCCCGGAAGGGGACATGTCTGAGGGCTGGTCTGCTGGGAGAGGAGGGGCCGTGGCCAGTGGATGTGAGCGGCTAGGAAGTGTGCAGGTGCCTCCCCGAGCCTCAGTTCCCCCCACGCACAAGTGGCCTAACAAGCCCATGTCAGCTCCAGAGAGCTTGTGAATGAATGTGCCCAGCACAGTGCTGGGACTTGGTGTGTGACAGGTCTGGGCCTTTCCCTAAAGCCCACTTCGTGGTCCACGAAGTCCTACCGACTGGGCTCCAAGACCACCCCTGTGACCTTGTCTGTAATTCTCCCTGCACTCCTGTCTCACACAGGCTGTGTTCCCTGCACCCTGGGGCCTCATTTCCTGCCCTGAGCCATTTATCCTGGTAGCAACATTATCCTGGGTCTTTTTGCTACTTGTTTACCCGCTGTCCTCCCCACAGGGCCAGGAGCTCCTCTGGGGCACAGCTTTGTCAGTCCTGCTCACTGCTGAGCCCCCAGCATCTGAAGCAGGGCTCAGTCGATCAAGGCTGGCTGGCCGGGTGACTGGCAGTCCCTGGGGGCTGACGGAGTACAGCAGCCTGTGCAGGAAGGTGGAGAAAGTGCTCAGCTGTGTCTGGCCACCGGCCGAGGCTGACTGTGGTGACCAGGCTGCTCGGTGGCCTGGCCAGCCAGGCGGCAGCTGCCAGGGAGAAACGTGGCCTGCTTTGTGAGGGGGAACAAGTGTCTTATTTACCACGGAGAATGACTATCAGACTGTGGGAGGAACACACTGGCCGCTGAGAGGCATGAAGGGAGGACCAGGGATGAAAACGCTCACTGTTCCTGGCTGAGACTCTGCCAGGGTCCCCGAGACCCTGCTAGGCCACTGGTCCAGCCCTGCCGGACTCCTCCTTGCAGGACCCCTGCCCTGGCTGGGGCTCACCAGCCTCCTATGAGCACCCAGAGTAAGCTGTTCATAGTCTCCTCTCCTGCCAAAACTTCAGACGGCTCCTATGGTCTCAGGCCTCCTTTGGTGCTCTCTCTCCTCCCCATCCTGTGCTAGGCCCCCTGCCCTGCCCGCCCTGCCCTGCTTTGCCCTGGCCTACAGGCCGCCTGCCTCTGACTTGGAGCCCCTCTCTGTGTGGCACCAGCTCACCAGGTCACGGTCCTCTCCTGTTCCCCTGGTCCTCAAGGCCGAGTCTCCAACGTGCTGGCAGCTGTGGCATCTGTCCCCCAGTCCAGCCTCAATGTGCTTGTCTCCGTCCTGCGGTAGAGTCAGGATGACTCCCCACCCCCATCCCTGCCACTGCTGTGGCTCCTGCCCTTTGGGGCCCTGGAGGGAAGGGGCTCTTGAAAGCACCACAGAGCCTCTCCAAATTGAGGCCCTGGAATCCCAGAACGTGGGGGACAGCTTGGGTTAGAAGGCCATGGCCCTGGTTCCAGGATGTGAGGACCCTGCTCTCCTGAGACCCTGGCCATGACCCCTCCATTCTTGGCAAGCCCACTCCCTTAACCTCTTCAGGGAGGGAGCAGCCCGGAGAGCCCAGGGCAGAAGACCCCTTCTCATCTTTGGTTCTGTGGCCGCCAGGCTACGAGAGCCTGGGACTTGCAGGTTCTGCAGCTGTACCCACAAAAGCCAGGCCCAGGCATTATTGGGAAGAGCGTGGGAGTCATTCTCAAGCACGCAGCCTGCAGTGGGTGGGGGAAAGGGGCTCATGCTCAGATGCAACAGAATGGGGCAATGGGGATGGCAACCTGGATGATGGCCTGAAGCCAGCATCACCCCCAGGAGGGCAGGGGACCCAGCAGGCAACAAGCACCCCCAGCGAACTTAGAGCCTTCCTTTTGGGCCTGGGGGCTTGTTTTCAGGACCCGGGTGGGGAGGCCAGGGCACGCTGACTCTGCCACCCTGTCTCCCTCCCGCAGTGGGTCAGCCTGGGCCACCCGTGCACCCCATGGGGACACTGCCCACGGCCTGCCAGAGTCTGAGGCAAAAATAACCGGTTCCATCTCTGAGCGCCTGCGTGAGTCACCCACACCTCCAGACAAACACCTCTCAGGCGATTCGGGGAGGGGGAACAGTTTGGACAAAAATAAACGCTTTGTTTTCTCCCCGTGGCTTCTGGAAGTTGTTTCAAAGAATGGTCTGGGGAGGCAGAGGCTGGCTCTGTGGCTGAGGGTGGGTGGAGCCTCACTGGCTGAACCTTAGTTTCCACATCTGTAAAGTGGGTTCATCATATCCCCCAGTAGGTGAGGAGCAGGTCAGTGTCGTGCCAGTGCGTCGTCCTGCCCACAACACCCTTCCCTGCCCTGCTGCCCTGAGGGTAGGCCAAGGAGGACTGGGAGCCCCCTTCTCCATCACAGGGGACCCAAGGTCCCCATCATACCCAGACAGCTGGGCGGTCACCCCAGCCTGTCCATCCGCCTCCCCCTACCCCCAGGCAGGACTTGCCCCCGCTCAGCCCAGGCTGCCTGGCCCTTGGCTGCCACTTGTGTGTTTTTCTGTCCTCTCTCGGAGCCTGGCCGCATATGCCTGGGGCTGTCCTGGTCAAGGCCCGGCGACCACAGGGTGGCTAAGGAAGGGGAGCCCAGAGGTGCAGGGGTGTCAGAAGTCAGCACGGAGGGAAGGCTGCCCCAGATATCATTCCCTGGATACATTCATTCCCTTCTGGCTAGAAGGGTCTGGAAACCATTTCATTTCTGCCCTGAATCTGGAAATCTGGGGGAACAAGTTGAAAACTGCCCAGCTTTTTGTTCCCAGTGCCTGGTGACTGGGACACAGGTGCGGGGCCCAGACAAGGAGCTGGGGGTGGTCCCAGAGGGCCGGGGAGCTCGGGGACCAGGACAGGTACTCCCCACCTTCCTCCCCATGGACAGCGGGAGCTGGAGAGCCACCGTGAGCCTGAGTGGGGCCACTTGTCTGAAAATAACTCCAAGAAGCAAGAAGCTGCTTTTAAATACTTCTCATTCTTGCTCTAAGAGGGGGCTCTCACAGCTGAACTTTAACAAATTCGTCATCATCTTTTCTGGGAAGAACAAGGGAAGATGAAGTCATCAGTGTTAGAATAAAACAAAGAATCATACTGTTTCTCTCTGGCTCCTTTCAGAAACATCCAGCAGACAGAGAAAAGGCCGTTGTCAGAAAGGCTGGGAAGATGTGTGCATGTGTGTGTCTGAACCGCGCACCCCCCCCCCCAAGCCTGGCAGCTCCCATCGCAACTGTGGGTTCAGTCCCCATTCTGGGCTGCAGCCTCTGGGACACTGGGACTGTCATTCCCTGGTCCGCACCCAGGCTGCCTGCGCACAGACACACCATTGTGAATGGGCTTCCCTCAAGGCTTGGCCGAAGAGCAGTTTTGTCCTTATCTGCATTTCACAGAAGGGGAAACTGAGGCTCAGAGAGAGGACCTGACCTGTGCTAGGGTCACCCAGCTAACTGGAAGGTGAGGGGGGCACAGAACGGCCCCCAATGCTTCCAGCGGCTCAAACTGATCATCAGGCTTTTATGATTCCCCTGCACGTGGGTCCAGAATCACCCAAAGCAGGGACCGGTTCTCACTTGGGATGGTCTCCGCATAGGCAGACCCCAGGCAGCTGGTGTAGGGAGGGGTCCCGGCTGGATGGCAGGAAACTCAGACCCCAGACCCTGGAGTCATTCCCCCTGCGCAGGGTCAACGCCAGGGACCCAGGCAGAACAGAGTCTCTGCAGCCACTATCCTGAAAGATGGGCAAGGAGGCCACGGTGCTAGGACCCGAGTCCTGCCTAGAAGGCCATGTGGCCACCAGAACCCCTCCTCGGAGGCCTGGACTGCTAACTACTGGCCATCAGGCACTGGACATTCGCCCCTGCTCTCTGCATCTGGCGGGGGGTAGGGGGGCTCCCAGCTCCAGCCCAGCTCCTGATCACTCTGCCTACCTCCCGTGCTCAGGCCGGCAGGGACATTCATGCAGAGAAGTCTGTGATGTGAGACCCACAGACCTGCTCTACCACCTGCACCCTTGCAGCCCCCGCAGAGCTTCCTGATCATGTGCTCGCCAGTCTGCTGCCTCCCGTGGGTGGAGAGGGGAGGGGACAGGGGTGAACCGGCCACTCTGTCCCAGCAAGACTCCCAGTCCGCACATGCTTAACACACGATCACGTGACTCACAGTGATGCCTTGGCCCACGTGGGATGGCCGGTTCTCCCTCCCCCAGATTCAGCCGACCTTCCAGCAGGAGCAGTCATGGGGGGGCAGGGGGTAATCGTGAGCCTCACCTTGTGTGGCTCCGGGCTTGGCTGTCCCCTGGACGGGCTCACTCCATCCTTGCCCACCAGTACCTTGCTGCTCCCGTGTCCCATTTCCCAGGCGAGAACCATGGTGCCTTGCCCCTGCCGATGAGGGAGCCCAGCTCACCCCAGATCCTCTGTGCTGGGCCGAGCCACCCTGTCAGCATGTGGAAGCCCCGAGGGGTGCTGGAGGAGCGAGGACACTCCCCAGGAGGAACAGCCTTCCCAGGACTGGGGACACCTGTATGCCAGGTACGGGAGGGTGACGCTCCTGTCCAGCGCCACCACCTGGGTCCCTGCAAGAGCCCAGCCTCAGGCTTGGGGCCTTTGGGAAAGGAAACCCTTCATGTCAGCGTCTGTTGAACGGGGCACTCCAGGGTCCCTTTTGGGATATTGCCAGGCCCCCTGCTCCCAGGGCAGCTCTTCAGCGAACCACGTCCCTCCTATCAGTTTCCGTTTTAAGATTAGCATTGTCCTTACCAACAATATCTATGATCTCATGGGTCTCATATGCTGGCCATATGCTTTTTAAAATGCGTTAAAGTAAACACATCCACACGTAACAATGACTGAACAGTGAGCGAACACATGGCTGTGTTTAATTCCCAGTACCACCCCCAAGGGGGAGCTCGGCTGGCTCCCCAAGGTCACAGGGCTGGTGGCTGGCAGGTGGGGTAGATTTCAGGCTCTCCTACCCTGGGGTCTCTTGGGCAAACCAAGCTGGTTCCTCCACATGCCTAAGCCCGGCAGGAAGCCTGAGCTTCCCTCAGGCAGCAGGGGGCCCTCGAGGCCAAGGCCATACACATCCCCCTTACCCCGCCCCAGCCCTCCCCGCTCTCTGCGTGCTCCTGCAGATGGAAGGTGGGGAGGACACCAGATGACCCAGCCATGCTGAGTGCCTGCTTCCCTCTTGCAAAGACTCAGCTTGGGTGGCCGTAAGTCCCGTTCTCAGGGCTTGGCCCAGGCTGCAGGCCAGGATAGGTGTCCTGCACCAGGGAAGAATGGCTGCTGGTGTGGACGGGTCCCGCTGCTCAGGGGACAGGGGGCCCTGGCTCTCTGGGGCTCACGTTTGTCTTCAGAAAAGTTTCAGCCACCCAGGTTCTGTAAAAACGTGACAGCTCTGGGAATGGGAGCTCTCAGGGTTGGGCAGAAGCCGGTCCTGCCTGTGTCTCTTCCTGGTGCACCTCAGTCCACCTGGCTTCCTGGAGGAGGGGGCTGCAATCAAGAGGAGCTTCCGGGGAGGGAGGAGTCAAGATGGCGGAGAAGTAGCAGGCTGAGACTACTTCAGCTAGCAGGAGATCAGTTAAATAGCTTATCTAAAGATTGCAAACACCTGCAAATCCATCGGCAGATTGAAGAGAAGAAGAACAGCAATTCTGGAAACAGAAAAACAACCACTTTCTGAAAGGTAGGACCGGCGGAGAAGTGAATCCAAAGCGACGGGAAGATAGACCCCTGGGGGAGGGGCCGGCTCCCGGCAAGTGGCGGAGCAACGGAGCACAAAATCAGGACTTTTAAAAGTCTGTTCCGCTGAGGGACATTGCTCCAGAGGTTAAACCGGGGCGAAGCCCACGCGGGGTCAGCGTGGCCTCAGGTCCTGCAGGGTCACAGAAGGATCGGGGGTGTCTGAGTGTCACAGAACTTGCAGGTATTGGAACGGGAAAACTGGCTACAGAGACAGAGCTGACAGTAAGATCACAGCTCGGGGTTACCTTGAACCAGTCGCAGGCTCGGTGAGTTTGGAACGTGGCCGGAGGTCAGGCAGACGGGAGTAACTGGGCGCTGTTCTCTGAGGGCACACTGAGGAGTGGGGCCCCGGGCTCTTGGCTCCTCCGGGCCAGAGACCAGGAGGCCGCCATTTCTATTCCCGTCCTCCTGAACTCTACAGAAAGTGCTCAGGGAACAAAAGCTCCTGAAAGCAAACCCCAGCGGATTACTCAGCCCCTGGTAAGGGCGGTGCAATTCCGCCTGGGGCAAAGACACTTGAGAATCACTACACCAGGCCCCTCCCCCAGAAGATCAACAAGAAATCCAGCCAAGACCAAGTTCACTTACCAAGGAGTGCAGTTTCAATACCAAGGAGAGCAGCAGAATTCCAGAGGAGGAGAAAGCAAAGCACGGAACTCATGGCTTTCTCCCTGTGATTTTTTTTAGTCTTGCAGTTAATTTAATTTTTTTCTTTTTCATTTTTTTTCTCTTCTTCTGCTAAAATTTTTTTTAACTTTTACCCTTTTCTTTTTTAACGTTTTTTAACTAGTTTATCTAATACATGTATTTTTCTTTTTTATATTTTTCTTTATTCCTTTTTTTAAATTCTTTTCTTTTCTTTTTTCTTTTTTTTTCTTTCTTTCTTTTTGAACCTCTTTTTATCCCCTTTCTCTCCCCTCACGATTTGGGATCTCTTCTGATTTAGATAAAGCATATTTTCCGGGGGTTGTTGCCACCCTTTTAGTATTTTACTTGCTCCTTCATATACTCTTATCTGGACAAAATGACAAGGCGGAAAAATTCACCACAAAAAAAAGAACAAGAGGCAGTACCAAAGGCTAGGGACCTAGTCAATACAGTCATTGGTAATATGTCAGATCTAGAGTTCAGAATGACAATTCTCAAGGTTCTAGCCGGGCTCGAAAAAGGCATGGAAGATATTAGAGAAACGCTCGCGGGAGATAAAAAAGCCCTTTCTGGAGAAATAAAAGAACTAAAATCTAACCAAGTTGAAATCAAAAAAGCTATTAATGAGGTGCAGTCAAAAATAGAGGCTCTCACTGCTAGGATAAATGAGGCAGAAGAATTAGTGATATAGAAGACCAAATGACAGAGAATAAAGAAGCTGAGCAAAAGAGGGACAAACAGCTACTGGACCACGAGGGGAGAATTCGAGAGATAAGTGACACCATAAGATGAAACAACATTAGAATTATTGGGATTCCAGAAGAAGAAGAAAGAGAGAGGGGAGCAGAAGGTATACTGAAGAGAATTATTGGGGAGAATTTCCCCAATATGGAAAAGGGAACGAGCATCAAAAGTCAGGAGGTTCAGAGAATGCCACTCAAAATCAATAAGAATAGGCCCACACCCCGTCACCTAATAGTAAAATTTACAAGTCTCAGTGACAAAGAGAAAATCCTGAAAGCAGCCCGGGAAAAGAAGTCTGTAATATACAATGATAAAAATATTAGATTGGCAGCTGACTTATCCACAGAGACCTGGCAGGCCAGAAAGAGCTGGCATGATATTTTCAGAGCACTAAACGAGAAAAACATGCAGCCAAGAATACTATATCCAGCTAGGCTATCATTGAAAATAGAAGGAGAGATTAAAAGCTTCCAGCACAAACAAAAACTAAAAGAATTTGCAAAAACCAAACCAGCTCTACAGGAAATATTGAAAGGGGTCCTCTAAGCAAAGAGAGAGCCTACAAGTGGTAGATCAGAAAGGAACAGAGACCATATACAGTAACAGTCACCTTACAGGCAATTCAATGGCACTAAATTCATATCTCTCAATAGTTACCCTGAATGTTAATGGGCTAAATGCCCCTGTCAAAAGACACAGGGTATCAGAATGGATAACAAAACAAAACCCATCTATATGTTGCCTCCAAGAAACTCATTTTAAGCCCGAAGACACCTCCAGATTTAAAGTGAGGGGGTGGAAAAGAATTTACCATGCTAATGGACATCAGAAGAAAGCAGGAGTGGCAATCTTTATATCAGATCAATTAGATTTTAAGCCAAAGACTATAATAAGAGATGAGGAAGGACACTGTATCATACTCAAAGGGTCTGTCCAACAAGAAGATTTAACAATTTTAAATATCTATGCCCCCAACGTGGGAGCAGCCAACTATATAAACCAATTAATAGCAAAATCAAAGAAACACATAAACAATAATACAATAATAGTAGGGGACTTTAACACTCCCCTCACTGAAATGGACAGATCATCCAAGCAAAAGATCAGCAAGGAAATAAAGGCCTTAAAAGACACACTGGACCAGACGGACATCACAGATATATTCAGAACATTTCATCCCAAAGCAACAGAATACACATTCTTCTCTAGTGCACATGGAACATTCTCCAGAATAGATCACATCCTCGGTCCTAAATCAGGACTCAACCGGTATCAAAAGATTGGGATCATTCCCTGCATATTTTCAGACCACAATGCTCTAAAGCTAGAACTCAACCACAAAAGGAAGTTTGGAAAGAACCCAAATACATGGAGACTAAACAGCATCCTTCTCAAGAATGAATGGGTCAACCGGGAAATTAAAGAAGAATTGAAAAAAATCATGGAAACAAATGACAATGAAAATACAACGGTTCAAAATCTGTGGGACACAACAAAGGCAGTCCTGAGAGGAAAATATATAGCGGTACAAGCCTTTCTCAAGAAATAAGAAAGGTCTCAGGTACACAACCTAACCCTACACCTAAAGGAGCTGGAGAAAGAACAAGAAAGAAACCCTAAGCCAAGCAGGAGAAGAGAAATCATAAAGATCAGAGCAGAAATCAATGAAATAGAAACCAAAAAGACAATAGAGCAAATCAACGAAACTAGGAGCTGGTTCTTTGAAAGAATTAATAAAATTGATAAACCCCTGGCCAGACTTATCAAAAAGAAAAGAGAAAGGACCCAAATAAATAAAATCATGAATGAAAGAGGAGAGATCACAACTAACACCAAAGAAATACAACTATTATAAGAACATACTATGAGCAACTCTACACCAACAAATTTGTCAAGCTGGAAGAAATGGATGCATTCCTAGAAACACATAAACTACCACAACTGAACCAGGAAGAAATAGAAAGCCTGAACAGACCCATAACCAGTAAGGAGATTGAAACAGTCATTAAAAATCTCCAAACAGGGACGCCTGGGTGGCTCAGCTGGTTAAGCAGCTGCCTTCGGCTCAGGTCATGGTCCCAGCGTCCTGGGATCGAGTCCCACATCGGGCTCCTTGCTCAGCAGGGAGCCTGCTTCTCCCTCTGCCTCTGCCTGCCATTCTGTCTGCCTGTGCTTGCTCGCTCTCCCTCTCTCTCTCTGACAAATAAATAAAATCTTAAAAAAAAATCTCCAAACAAACAAAAGCCCAGGACCAGACGGCTTGCCGGGGGAATTCTACCAAACATTTAAAGAAGAACTAATTCCTATTCTCCTGAAACTGTTCCAAAAAATAGAAATGGAAGGAAAACTTCCAAACTCATTTCATGAGGCCAACACCACCTTGATCCCAAAACCAGACAAGGATCCCATCAAAAAAGAGAGCTATAGACCAATATCCTTGATGAACACAGATGCGAAAATTCTCACCAAAATACTAGCCAATAGGATTCAACAGTACATTAAAAGGATTATTCACCACGACCAAGTGGGATTTATTCCAGGGCTGCAAGGTTGGTTCAACATCCACAAATCAATCAATGTGATACAACACATCAGTAAAAGAAAGAACAAGAACCATCTGATACTCTCAATAGATGCTGAAAAAGCATTTGACAAAGTACAGCATTCCTTCCTGATCAAAACTCTTCAAAGTGTAGGGATAGAGGGCACATACCTCAATATCATCAAAGCCATTTATGAAAAACCCACCGCAAATATCATTCTCAATGGAGAAAAACTGAAAGCTTTTCCGCTAAGGTCAGGAACACGGCAGGGATGTCCATTATCACCACTGCTATTCAACATAGTACTAGAAGTCCTAGCCTCAGCAATCAGACAACAAAAGGAAATTAAAGGCATCCAAATCGGCAAAGAAGAAGTCAAATTATCACTCTTCGCAGATGATATGATACTATATGTGGAAAACCCAAAAGACTCCACTCCCAAACTGCTAGAACTTGTACAGGAATTCAGTAAAGTGTCAGGATATAAAATCAATGCACAGAAATCAGTTGCATTTCTCTACACCAACAACAAGACAGAAGAAAGAGAAATTAAGGAGTCAATCCCATTTACAATTGCACCCCAAACCATAAGATACCTAGGAATAAACCTAACCAAAGAGGCACAGAATCTATACTCAGAAAACTATAAAGTACTTATGAAAGAAATTGAGGAAGACACAAAGAAATGGAAAAATGTTCCATGCTCCTGGATTGGAAGAATAAATATTGTGAAAATGTCTATGCTACCTAAAGCAATCTACACATTTAATGCAATTCCTATCAAAGTACCATCCATCTTTTTCAAAGAAATGGAACAAATAATTCTAAAATTTATATGGAACCAGAAAATACCTCGAATAGCCAAAGGGATATTGAAAAAGAAAGCCAACGTTGGTGGCATCACAATTCCGGACTTCAAGCTCTATTACAAAGTTGTCATCATCAAGACAGCATGGTACTGGCACAAAAACAGACACATAGATCAATGGAACAGAATAGAGAGCCCAGAAATAGACCCTCAACTCTATGGTCAACTAATCTTCGACAAAGCAGGAAAGAATGTTCAATGGAAAAAAGACAGCCTCTTCAATAAATGGTGTTGGGAAAACTGGACAGCCACATGCAGAAAAATGAAATTGGACCATTTCCTTACACCACACATGAAAATAGACTCAAAATGGATGTAGGACCTCAATGTGCGAAAGGAATCCATCAAAATCCTTGAGGAGAACACAGGCAGCAACCTCTTCAACCTCAGCCGCAGCAACATCTTCCTAGGAACATCGCCAAAGGCAAGGGAAGCAAGGGCAAAAATGAACTATTGGGATTTCATCAAGATCAAAAGCTTCTGCACAGCAAAGGAAACAGTTAACAAAATCAAAAGACAACTGACAGAATGGGAGAAGATATTTGCAAACAACATATCAGATAACGGACTAGTGTCCAAAATCTATAAAGAACTTAGCAAACTCAACACCCATAGAACAAATAATCCAATCAAGAAATGGGCAGAGGACATGAACAGACATTTCTGCAAAGAAGACATCCAGATGGCCAACAGACACATGAAAAAGTGCTCCATATCACTCGGCATCAGGGAAATACAAATCAAAACCACAATGAGATATCCCCTCACACCAGTCAGAATGGCTAAAATCAACAAGTCAGGAAATGACAGATGCTGGCGAGGATGCGGAGAAAGGGGAACCCTCCTACACTGTTGGTGGGAATGCAAGCTGGTGCAACCACTCTGGAAAACAGCATGGAGGTTCCTCAAAATGTTGAAAATAGAACTGCCCTATGACCCAGCAATTGCACTATTGGGTATTTACCCTAAAGATACTAACGTAGTGATCCAAAGGGGCACGTGCTCCCGAATGTTTATAGCAGCAATGTCCACAATAGCTAAACTATGGAAAGAACCTAGAGGTCCATCAACAGATGAATGGATCAAGAAGATGTGGTATATATACACAATGGAATACTATGCAGCCATCAAAAGAAATGAAATCTTGCCATTTGCAACAACATGGATGGAACTAGAACGTATCATGCTTAGCGAAATAAGTCAAGCAGAGAAAGACAACTATCATATGATCTCCCTGATATGAGGAAGTGGTGATGCAACATGGGGGCTTAAGTGGGTAGGAGAAGAATAAATGAAACAAGATGGGATTGGGAGGGAGACAAACCATAAGTGACTCTTAATCTCACAAAACAAACTGAGGGCTGCTGGGTGGAGGGGGGTTGGGAGAAAGTGGGTGGGGTTATGGACATTGGGGAGGGTATGTGCTTTGGTGAGTGCTGTGAAGTGTGTAAACCTGGCGATTCACAGACCTGTACCCCTGGGGTTAAAAATATATGTTTATAAAAAATAAAAAAATTTTTTTTTAAAAAAAGAGGAGCTTCCGGGGATGGCAACTTTGCCAGCATGTGGGGAACTGGGGTGAGAGGTGGGGAGACCCTTGCAGTGAGAAGGAGGGGCCGGGTGAGAGACAGGGATGGGGAGGCTGGCCTAAGGGACACAGAGCCACTGGGGCTACTTCAGAAACATCCAACCAGGGGAAAGGATGTCTTTGGGGTCTGCTGTATATCAGATCCTTGGCTCAGCAGCCCCAGTCCCTTCCCTCTTGGGGCCTGCCTCCCACCCTGCACCGGGGGCTGGTCTGCCTGAATCCCTTATTACTTAAGCTGAATTCACTGTGGGCTTAGGCTCTGCTCACCTAGCAACTTCCCCAAGGAGTAAGCCGCTAATGGGCTCCACTGTTTACTCTTCTCAGCTCCAGCTGGCCCTGTGAAGGCCCTCAGGTGAGGGCCTGATACCTCTGCTCAAGCTGCAGCAGGGGGTCCAGAGCAAGTCCAGCGTGCGGCCGGTGCTGGCGTGCCGCTGGGAAACTGGGTTTGCCGCTGGAAAACTGGGTTTGCCCCTGGGCTTCTCGCCATGGCGGACCCGCAGCAGCTGCCCAGGGTCACTGGCCTCTGTGGCTTCTTCCTGCCCAGCATCTGTCCCTCCTTCTTCCGTCAACAAAACCCATTTTGTCCTCCCTCTCTTGCCCGGGGTAGAAAGGCATATGGCCCTGGTAGCCAGCCACCCAGGGCAGGAATGCCTTGGCCTACAATGGTTTGAGGAGGGCAAGGGATCCAGGCCCGGCCACTTAATGCATCTCAACCCTCTCGCCTTTGAAGCAGATTCGTGGTAGACACGTTACCCAGACTCGGTTCTTAGAACATTTATTAACATTTACCATTGCAACGTGTCTTTCTCCTCAGGTCGAGGAAAGCTTAGGAATTATGTACGAAGCTGCTACAGCCTCATTGTAAAAGGAACCCACACGGAGAGAGAAGAACCAAGAGGCAGAGAGACCGAGACCATGTCCTGGATCTAGTCATGCCTGAAGTCCATCCCTGGGCTTTTGATTTACAGACACAAACACGTTCTCCCTTTGAGCTTAACTCTGATTGAGTTGAGTTTCTGCACATGCAAAACAAAGAACTGTAATGCCCCAGACTCTTGATGGGAGGACTATGCCATCAGCAGCAGACAGGGGCTATGCTGAATTGGCAATGGGACCAGAGGGTGGATGTTAACTTAGTCCCTGTTGACTTGGACACCCCAAGGAGGTAACTTTCCCTCTCACATTCTTGTCTGTAAAATGGGTCTAATGAGCCCTGCTCCCAGGCTGATGTGTGGAGGTGACATCTGGACCAACTCAGTGACAGGAGGAACCAGCCATGGCAAGGACATCCTGGGATATGTGACCCCATGGGAGGTGCCCAAGGCTTTGAGGGCCTTCCCAAGAGCAGCTGGTGGATGGCATGAAGGCAGAAGCCAGCCTGGATCGACGCCTTTGACCTTAGACACAGCAATTACTCAGGACCCAATCAGGGGCCAGTCTACACATCAGGAGCACCTAGAAACAGGGCACTGGTCGCTTTTCAAGGGAACACCACTGGCTGTCAGAGGAAGGCAAGAGATTCTGAGTAGAATGTCTGCCAGCTACTCAGGGAGAAAAGCCAGTTATAACTCGGGCTTTGTGTAGCATGAACGGATCTTCGCAAAAGGAAACGATACCTCCACACACCCAGAGAAAATGCCCGAGTATGTCTTAGGATGACAGGGATCCTCTTAATCATCTAATAGGCCAGGGAGCGGTTTTAATTTCTGCTTTACCCCTTTCTGCATTTCTGACTTTTTTTTTCCCCCTAAAAAGAAAGGAGAGAGCAAACCAAGGGTGGGTGTGAAGTGTGGTACCTCAGGTGGGTGGGGGCAGGGGTCACTGTGTGAACCCCACCCCCTCAGGAGGAGGCCACTTGCTGGGCCGCACCTGTCTGCTACTGGGGGCAGGGGAGGGGAACCAGCCACATCCACTGAAGGGCAATGCACATAGTCCCATCTCTCTCTCCAGCCACTTGTCCCTAATAACAGGTGGAAGCATGGAGGGCATGTTTGAGTCTAACGCAAGGCAGGGATGATGGGTTCCAAGTCATCTGTCCAAGCAGAGGCCTGGCTGCGGCCTCCAGACACACCACAGCTGCATGGCTGCCACGGCTGCTCTGGGACATGAGTTCTACAACCCAAAGTCGTCAGAAGATGGACTGCCATTTGAGAGTTCAGAATTGCATGCGTGGGCACTTGACAGTTTGCAGAGGCCATTCATAGATCTCATCACCCCTAGGTCCTGGAGCCCTGCCTATAGGCTCAGGGAGCTAAGCCCTGCCCCGTGCTGGCCCTGCGGTGGCCACCAGTGGACAGCCAAGTAGCCTGCACAAGCAGGGCCCCTGAGGTCCTCAGCTTCTCTTTCAGCCTCAGTGAATGGCTTGCTTGTTTCTTTGTGTGGTTTTTAAAAAGATGTATTTATTTATTTTAGAGAGAGAGAGAGAATGGGAGCGTGTGTGCCTGTGTGGGGAAGGGGCAGAGGCAGAGGAACAAGCAGACTCCCCGCTGAGTGCGGAGCCCAATGTGGGGCTTGATCCCAGGACCCTAGATCATGACCTGAGCTGATATCAAGAGTCGGATGCTTAACCGACTAAGCCACCCAGGTGTCCCAGTTTGTTTGTTTGTTTCTTTCTTTCTTTCCTTCTTTTCTTTTTTCTTTTTTTGGCTTTTTACTGAAATAAAACATACATCCTGAAATATGCACATATTTGAGGTGGGTAGGCAGGTGAGTTCTCCCAAAGCAAACACACCTATGCCACCAGCACCCAGATCGACAAACAGCACCTTCCAGCTCCCCAGAAGTCCAATCTTGGGCCTCTTAATTTCACTAACACTCAATTTCATCTGGAAAGACACAAAAAGTTAGAGGGATCACCATGTAGGGAAACGATCGCTGTTGAAAAACCCGAGGCCTGAGACAGTCCTCCCGCACAGGGACACTTGCAGTAAACAGAGAAGAGAGATGAGCCACGGGGCAGGGGCGGGCAGGGGGCTGCATGTCTGGCCCTGCGTGGCCACAGTGGGCTGCAGATGGGGCTCAGGCCTCTTTCCGTCCCTCCCCTCACTGGAGGTCAGTAGGCAGCTGCCCCACTCAGCCTCAGCCCCTCCCGGAACTACACAAAGAACATGGAAACCACATGGGTAAATAGAAAGATTTTCTTTTGATTTAAATATCTTTAAAACATAACTGACTATTTAACGCAAAAATAATGTCATGTGGGGTTTGTAAATACGTGGGCAACAATACTTAACAACAATACAGCCCTGTTATGGGTTGAGTTGTCTTCCCTCCCCCCCGCCCAACCCCAGCCGAAATATGCTGAAGTCCTAACCTCCAGTATCTCAGAATGCGAGGTTATTTGGAAGCAGGGCCTCTGCAGATGGCATTAGCTAAGATGAGCCCATCCTAGAGTAGGAAGGGCCCCTAATCCAATAGGACTGGTGTTTGCATCAGAAGATAGCCTTCTAAAGACCCTGATACACCCAGAGAACATCAGGTGACATTGAAGGGACAGATAGGAGCTTCAAACTGGGGAAGGTCAAAGACTTCTGGAGAGGGCAAGGAAGCCTTGGCTTCAGAGGAAGCATGGCCCTCAGACACCTTGGCTTTGGACTTATACCCTGTGAGAGAAGAAGTTTCTGTGGTTTTAAGCCATTCTTGTTCATGGTGCATTGTGATACAGCCCTAGGAAACAAGCAGGAGCACAGAGGTTGAGAGGGAGAATGGAAGCATACAGGTATGAGGTCCTCATTTTACATGTGAAGTAGTGTAGTATCACTAGATGGTAGATGGTAGTAAGTTTAAAATGTTGTGGGGGCAAGAATTCTAAGATGCACATCCCTCCCCCAGATCCCCACCCCTCGTATATACACTCTCCTTGAGTGTGATCATGATTGATGGCACTTCTGTGATTTATGTTACACAACAGAGGTGCAGGGAATTCTGCAGATTTAACTAGGCCTTGAATCAGTTGGCTTTGAACAAATCAAGTTTATCTTGGTAAGCCTGACCTAATCAGGTGAGCTCTTTAAAAGAAGGTGTTTTTACTACTGGGTATTTACCCTAAAGATATAAATGTAGTGATCCAAAGGGGCACGTGCACCCGAATGTTTATAGCAGCAACGTCCACAATAGCCAAACTATAGAAAGAGCCTAGATGTCCATCTGAGTATCCATCCTGTATCCATTCTGAGACTCTGCTCTCACTTGGGACTCTGCTTGGGATTATCACTCTGCTCCTCCCCCACTCATTCTCTCTCTCTCTCTCTTAAATGGGTGAATAAAACTTGATAAATAAATAAATATCAAGGTGATTTAAATAAAATAATGTCAATGATCACATTAAATGTAAATGGTCTACACAACTTGATCAATAGCCAGAAAATTTCAATTTGGATAGGACAGCAAGAAGCACACAGAGGCTGTCTACAAGAACCCCCTTTAAGTATAAAGACACAAAGGGTTAAAAGTAAAATGATGAGAAAAGGAAAGTTGGTATGTCTACATTATCATCAGACAAAACAGATTTCAGAGCAAAGAATATTGTAACAGATAAAGAGTGTCATTCAGGGCTCCTGGGTGGCTCAGTGGGTTAAGCCGCTGCCTTCGGCTCAGGTCATGATCTCAGGGCCCTGGGATCGAGCCCCACATCGGGCTCTCTGCTCAGCAGGGAGCCTGCTTCCCTCTCTCTCTCTCTGCCTGCCTCTCTGTCTACTTGTGATCTCTGTCTGTCAAATAAACAAATAAAATCTTTTAAAAAAAAAGAAAGAGTGTCATTCACAATGGCAACTGCAGTTGAGATTTTAACAGCACTTACTCAATAATGGACAGAACAAGTAGACAGAAAATCAGGAAGAATATTTAACATTGCAACCTTACCAAATAACCTAACCTGATTTAAACTTACAGAACCCTTCACACAGCAACAGCAGAACGCACATGCATATTTAACAAGACAGACCATATTCCAGACCATAAAACAAATCTCAGTAAATTTAAAAGGATTTAAGTCATAGAAAGTATGTTCTTTGGCCATAGTAGAGTTAAATTAGATAGAATTAACAAACAATTTGAGACTTAAAATATGCTTCTAAATAACTTATTGGGGCAACAGAAAAATTAATAAAGGAATTAAAAATATTTTGATCTGAATGAAAAAGAAAACACAACCTGTCAAAATATGTGGGATGCAGCTAAAATGATACTTAGAGGACTTACAGCAGTAAATTCCTATATTAGAAAAAAATAGATCTCAAATAATATACTCACATCAATGACCTCAACCTCTACTTTAAGAAACTAGAACAAGAAGAGTAAATGAAACCTAAGTAAACAGAAGAAAGAAAATGATACTTTTTAGAGCACAAATCAATGTATATAACAGAAAAACAATAGAAAAAACAATGAAACAAAAAGCTAGTTTTCTGAGGAGATCAACAAATTTAATAAATATCTAGGCAGACTAATCAGGAAAAAAAGAGGGAATACACAAATTACCAATATCACAAATGGGAAAGGGATATTAATTCAAGTCCTAAAGATATCAAGAGAATAATAAGGAAATATCATGGGCAACTTCATGCCAATCAGTTGACAATTTAGATGATATGGGAAATTTTCTTGAAAGATACAAACTATGTAATCCCAGGAAATAAGAAACAGATAACTGGAATAGCTCTATATCTATCAAAGAAATGGAAATTGTAGTTAAAACCTTCCCATCAAGAATAGGACAAGGATACCTGCTTTCATCACTATTATTCAACATTTTATTGGAAATTCTAGCCAAAGCAATTGGGCAAGAAGAAGAAATAAAGGTATTAATTAGTAAAACTATCTCTACTCACTGATGATATGATCCCATAGAGACAAAATTCCAAAGAACCCATTTAAAAAACTACGAGAGCTAATAAACAAATTCAGTAAAGTGGCAAGGTATAAGATCAAGACACAAAAATCAGTTGTATTTCTATACACCGGCAATTAAAACACTGAAAATGAAATTAAGAAAACAATACCATTTGCAATAGCATTCCAAAGAAGAAAATATCTGAGAATAAATTTAGACAAGAAAGTAGAAGACTTATATTCTGTAAACTATAAAATACTGTTGAAAAGAAATGAAAGAAAATGTGAATTAAAAAAAGACATTCCATGTTCATGGATTAGAAAACTTAAGATCCTAAGAATGATACTACTACTCAAAGCAATCTACATACATAATGCAATCTTTACTAAAATGCCAATGGCTTTAAAAAAGAAACAAACAAAAAACCCAGAAATCCAAACACATCCTAAAATTCATGTGGAATTACAAGGGATCCTGAAGAGACAAAAGAATCTCAAAATGAATAACAAAGGAGGACGACTCACATTCCCAATTTTAAAATTTACTGCAAAGCTACAGGATGAAGAATAAGTGGAACTTCATACATTACTAGTGTGAATATATAATGCTTCAACCACTTTGAAAAAGAATTTGGCAATTTCTTGTAAAGTTAAACATGAACTTACTATATTACTTAGCCATACCACTCCCAGATATTTACTCAAGAAAAATGAAGGCATACATCCCCACAAAGACTTGCATATAAATGTTCATATCAGCTTTATTTATAATAGTCCCAAAATATAAACAACCCAAATATCTACCCATAGGCACAATGGGTACACATATTAGTTTTTTATTGCTGTGTAACAAATATTACAAACTTAAATAAACATAAACTTACTATCTCTCAGTTTCTCTGGGTCAAGATTCTGGAGCATTTTGGTTGAGTCCTCTGTTCAGGGACTCACCAGGCCAAAAACAGGTGTCAGTAGGGGCTGTCATCATCTTATCTGAGCATTGGGATCCTCTTCTACCCACAAGGAATTTGCATTTGTAGGACTGACACCCTCAGCTCTAAGATGTCACTTTCTGATCACCATGACAGTTTGCTTCTTCAAAGCCAAGAGAATAATCTTTTTCAGGCCACAAATCTGTCTGATTTCAGGAAGGACTCTTTTCCCCTTATGGGGTTCACCTGATTTGGTCAGACCCACCTAGAAGGATCTCCCTTTTCAGTAACTCAAAGTCAACTGACTAAGCACCTCAAATCTCATCATATTCAAAGCTTCCCCCCTACACTCAAGGGGTGGGGATTATCCAGTATGTGTATACCTGGGGTGGAAATCCTGGGGGCTATCTTAGAATGTTGCCCACCACAAAAACAAATTGTGGTATAGCCACACAATAGGGATCTTGCTCAGCAAGGGGCAAAGCTTTCAGTACACACAATAACATGGGCATATTTTGAAATAATTATGCTGGGCCCCTGGGCAGCTCAGTCGATTAAGCATCTGCCTTCAGCTCAGGCCATGATCCCAGGGTCCTGGCATCGAGTCCGGGATCAGGCTCTCTGCTCAGTGGGGAGCCTGCTTCTCCCTCTCCCTCTGCCTCTGCCCCTCTCTGTCTTTCATGAATAAATAAAAAAATCTAAAAAAAATTAAATAACTAAGTCAAAGTGGTGGGATAGATACATTTCATATTTTGATTATGGCGATGGTTTCATGAGTGTTTACATGTGTGACTCATGAGTGTTTATTGTATGTCAAATATTCAGATGTTTAAAAAATAAGTTTATAACCTCTGATATTTGATACAGCTCTCAGAAAACATTTAAGTATGTTTCTCTGCTTTAACTGTAATTTAAAAAAAAATTTTAAATACAGGTCATTTATTTCTGATGAAAACACTGAAACTGAGATTTGTGGTAAGCACAGAATGCTCACCTGATTTTGAAGACAGCATGAAAACAGATAGATCATGAGGAAGTTTCATATTGATTACTGGTTGGAATGATAACATTTTGGAGATACTGGGCTATATAAAATAGATTACTAATCTTAATTTTACTTTTTTTTTAAAAATGTGACCACAAGAAAATTAAAAATTACTCACAGTGTTCCACAACATTTCTACTGGGCCATGCTGTTCTAGATCAGACTACCCACAAGTTCCACACGCCACGAGGAGACAAACAGCCAAATCCAGAATGAGGGCCACTCTGAGGGACCAATGTCCCCGTTTCTCTGGGAAATCAATGGATCCAAGGCCAAAACAAACAAACAAACAAAAACCCAAAACAGAACAAAGGAAAGCAAGCAAGCAAACAACAAAGTGCAGAGGGGAGGAAAGGACTTTTCTAGAAGAAAGCTCAGTGTGTTGAGCTTGCTTCGATCCTGATTTGAGCAAACAAAGTGCGAAAAGATACCTTTTAAGTAATTGAGGCATCTGATTATGGACTGGCTGTTCAACAACATTAAGAAACTATTACCCATTTCAGATTAGGCATGTCAATGATATGATGCTTCTGTAGATACAAGCCGTCCATTTCAGAGTCCCAGCAGGGAGGAGACAGGGTTGGGGCACAGATGAGGAAGATGAGCCATGAGCTTATAGCAGGGGAGCTGGGCGCTGGGGACATAGTGGTGGTTCGTTTGCCCTGTTCTTTATACATTATTATTATTATTATTATTATTATTATTATTATTCTTTACATTGGCTCCCCACCCAACATCCAGTATGGAGCACAGCACGGGGCTTGAACACACAACCCCAAGATCAAGAGTCACACTGAGCCACCCAGGCGCCCCTGCCCTATTGTCCATACATTTAAGAGTTTGAAAATTTCTGTAAGAAAAAGTTAAAAAAAGAAAAAAAGGGAAAACAGAAAGCCTGTGACTTTCTCCGTGAAAGTCCCATGGGGGCACGGGTGTTGTGTGACCTTGGTCCGCCCTCCCTGACTGCGCAGGGTAGGAGGTGAAGACGGCAGCGGGAGGGGACGCAGGCTTCCTCCTTAAGGCAAGTGGCAACAGCGCCCATCAGTTTATTACACGCACTGTGCATCTGTCAACGGCGCTGCTCCTGAAATCAGTTACAGCGCCATAACCTAATTTGTTCCCCCTCCTTACGCTCGCTGTTTGCAAAATATAAGGACTTTCTCCCCGGCAAACATTTCAGAACCGCAACATGTAGACACTTAAAGCCCTTTTCATCATCCAAAGTGCTAATACAATTTGGCTGTGTTCATGCAGAAACATCTGTTTTCAATCCATGGGCCACTGGGGGCCTGTACTTCACGCCCGGGAGCAGCTGTCACACACTCTGCCATCTCAGGGTCTTTAACTGTTTCCATAATCCCCCTTGCACGCATTCACACAAAACACCGGGTGTGCAAGGTCTTATCCTGAAGGTGCTTGTCAGAACAGACCTGGCATCAGAGCCACTGAGCTGTGACTGCCCCTCATATGGTCTGGGCATGGCGCCCCTGGGGGACTCCACCACCGTTAAGCCTCAAAGGACTGGGGAGTTCAACCATTTTCCTGGGGATACATCATGAGTAGGTCTCGCCTCCCACCAGGGGCTCTGATGTGTGGTTAGCCTTCGCTGAAGATCAGAGCCAGCCACTCCCCCTAGGCACCTGCCCAGGGTGGGTCTGGGGCCTGCGTGCGACCCAGTCCAGAGCCCTGGCCCTCCCTCCCGGCCCCTCTGCCTGCTTCTCTCGTGTTTGTGCCTGCTGGTTAAGAGGTAAGAGGCCCAGAGCCCTCCCATATACTGGTCACCCCCATGCTGCACTCCCATCCTGTGGGCATTGTGGCTGCGAAAGTGGTCCAGTGCCTGTCCTCAAGCTGCTCAGAGCAAGATGCAGAGGGCACTGAGCTGCTGGGGTCTCTGATTGTCTGGACCGTTCCTCCTTCCTCCCCTCCTACCTGGCCACCCACATTCTTTCCAACTCCTGATTGACCTTCCCAAGCAGCTGGGGGGAGCATGGCCACCTCCAGGGAGCCTCTCTTGAGGTGACCGCAGCTAGAGCTTTCCCTCACCCAAGTGTGAGCTCAGGGACACCCTGGGCCCCACACCAGAGCTTGCTACAAAGAGGTGCCCTGCTGATCCGTGGTTTGATGAACATAGTGGTCTTCCAAAGGGAAAGTGTATCCCTTTCCCCTTGTGCAGACCAACATGAAGGAATGTGGGAAGAAAATACGAGACCTGCTTTTTAACATTTTAGCATTTGCTGAAAGTGCTATTGTTATATAATGTTTGCTATGTGAAAATGTTACCTGTAGAAGATAAGTTATGAAGCATGATGACAAATTAGATGCCTGGAGCCCTCTATCCAGTCAGGCAGTGAAAGAAACATTACCAATCCCTCCATTTCTTCCACCTGTGCCATCCCCCCTACTGACCCCACTTCCACCATTCCCTCTATCAGGAACTTCAAAAAATTCATTAGAAATATTTTACCTAACTCATATAACTCCATAGCAAAAAAAAAAACCAAACAAACAAACCTCCAAATAATCCAATTAAAATGGATTAATTATGATTGATTGTTAATGATTAATTATACTTTAACTTAAAAAAAAGGGTTGAGGATCTGAATAGATGTTTTTTTTTTCCAAAAAAATATATATAGATGGCCAATAGGCACATGAAAAGATGTCAGTGTCACCCATCATCAGGGAAATGCAAATCCAAACCACAATGAGATAGTACCTCACACCTGTCAAAATGACTAGTATCAAAAAGACAACAAATGACAAGTGTTGGCAAGGATGTGGAGAGAAGGGAACACTTGTCATCACTGTTGGTGGGAATGTAAATTGGTGAAGCCCTGTGAGAAACAGTATGGAGTTTCCTCAAGAAACGAAAAATAGACCCACCATATGATCCAACAATTCCACTTTAGGTATTGATCCAAAGGAAACAAAAATGCTAAGTTGAAAAGATATCTGCACCCCATGTTCACTGTATCATTGTTTATAATAGCCAAGCTATGGAAACAGCCTAAGTGTCCACTCATGGATAAATGCATAAAGAAAATGTGGTATGCAGCTTACATCATCCTCAATGGTGAAAACCTGAGAGTTTTCCCCCTAAGGCCAGGAACAAGCAAGGATGTCCACTCTCACCACTGTTATTTAACATAGTACTGGCAGCTTAGCCATAGCAATCAGACAAGAAAAAGAAATAGAAGGAAGGCATCCAAATTAGTGAGGAAGAAGAAAAATTCCACTATTTGCAGATGACATGATATCGTAAAGAGAAAACCCTAAAGACTCCACCAAAAACTACCAGAATTGATAAATGAATTCAGTAAGGTTGCAGGATAAAATCAATGTACAGAAATCTATTGCATTTCTATATAGTAATAATGAAGCAGCAGCAAGAGAAGTTAAGAAAATAATCTCATTTACAATTGCACCAAAAATAATAAGACACCTAGGAAAAAACTTAACCTAAGATGTGAAAGACCTGAAAAATATAAAACAGGGATGAAAGAAATTGAAGACAACACAAAGAAATGGAAAGACATTCCATGTTCATGGATTGGAAAAAGAAATGTTAAAATAGTTCCACTGCCCAAAGTGATCTACACATTTAAATATCCCTATCCAAATACCAAAAGCATTTTTCACAGAGCTAGAACAAATAATCCTAAAATTTGTATGGACTCATAAGAGACCCTAAATACCAAAGCAATCTTGAAAAAGAAAAACCAAATGGGAGGTATCACAATCCCAGACTTTAAGCAGTAATCAAAAGAGTATGGTATGGGCCCAAAAATAGACACATAGATCAATGGAACAGAATAGAAAGCCCAGAAATAAACCCATAATTTTTTTTTTAAAGATTCTGTTTATTTATTTGACAGACAGAGATAGGCAGAGAGGCAGGCAGAGGGAAAGAGAGGAGGAAGAAGGCTCCCCACTAAGCAGAGAGCCCGATGTGGGGCTCAATCCCAGGACCCTGGGATCATGACCTGAGCTGAAGGCAGAGGCTTTAACCCACTGAGCCACCCAGGCGCCCCTAAACCCGTAATTCTATGGTGAATTATTCTCTGATGAACAAGAAAAGAGATGCAAAAGGAAAAAGACATTCTCTTCAACAAATAGTGTTGGGAAAACTTGACAGCTACATGCAAAAGAAGGAAACTGGACCACTTTCTTATATCATACACAAATATAAACTCAAAATGGATTAAGGACCTATATGTGAAACCTGAAACCATAAAAATTCCAGAAAAGACCACAAGCAGAAACCTCTTTGACATTGGCCAAAGGAATTTCTTTCTAGACAGTTCTCCTGAGGCAATGGAAACAAAAGCAAAAATAATCCATCGGGACTCCATCAAAATAAAAAACTTCTGCACAGCAAAGAAAACAATCGACAAAACTAAAAGGCAACCTGCTGAATTAGAGAAGATATTTGCAAATGACACATGTGATAAAGGGTTAGTATCCAAAATATATAAAGAACTGATACAACTCAACACCCCCAAAACAATCTAATTAAAAGTGGGCAGAAGACAAGAGTAGACATTTCTCCAAAAAAGACACCCAGATGGCCAACAGACACAAGAAAAGATGCTCAACATCACTAATCATCAGGGAAATGCAAATCACCATAAGATATCATCTCATACCTGTCAGAACAGCTAAAATCAAAAAGATAAGAACCACCAAGTGTTGGTGGTTCTGCATATGTAGACAATGGTCTAGATATGGTCTATAGATGTAGACAACGGAGTATTACTCGGCCATAAACATGACAAAATCTTGGCATTTGCAACATGGCTGAATCTAGAGAGTATTATGCTAAGTGAATGAAATAAGCCAGCAAGGGAACACTTCTCTCTCTTATATGTGGAATTTGAGAAAACCAAACTCATAGATCCAGAGCATAGGGAGATGACAGCCAGAGGGGATATATGGGTGGGCGAAATGGGGGAAGGGGACCGAAAGGTAGAGCCTTCCATTTTTAACCTGGGGAGTGTCATGTACAGCATGGTAACTAGTCGATGACACTGTACTATAGATTTGGACATGATTAAGAGAGTAGATCTTAAAGAAAAAAAAAAGATCTCAGAAGTAGATATCCCTAAGCAATCTGTTGTAGAGCTTGCTTGCCTCTCAGTTTTATAAAAATATCATTTTGTCTATGGTCTATGGTACTCCAGGACTCGAATTTTCCACTTGACATGGGATTTCTAAGATGACATTCACCTGATGTTTCCAGGCGTCTGCTCTCCGATCGTCGGTTACAATGAGTGTCCACGATTTCTTCTTCCATTTTCCTGCCACTGGAACTTGGTGGGTTCTGGTTGCCGCTCCTAAGGGCAGGGCTCAGGGAGCACATGGACACACGATTCTCTGCATGCACGAATTTGTACTCCCACACTTAGATTTGAAGGGTTTCTACGATCCATATTTCCAGCATGCTTCTTAACGTGCATACTAACTTTTTAATTGAATGAACATATATTGGTATTTCTTCCTTAAATACTTGATAGAATGCACTAGGCAAGCCACCTGGGCCTGACAGTTTCTTCCTGGGAAGGCTTTTTAATGATAAATTAAATTCCTTTAACAGAAACCATTGTGCTCAGATTTTCTATTTCTCCTTGTGTCCATTTTGGGAAGTTCTGTCTTTCAAGGCGTGTGTCCCTTTTATCAAAGGTATGGGTATTGAAGTTCTCCACAAAAATCCCTTATTATCCCTTTAACATCTGTAGGGTTTTGGTAACTTGTATCTTCTCCTAGTCATTCTTTCTACAAGTTTATCAATTTTATTAATTCTTTCCCAGGTTTTTTTTTTTCTTTATTGTTTTCTGTTTTACTTATTTTCCACTTCTTGTGAGATAATGTTTATCTCATTTCTTGTGAGATAATGTTTATAAATAAAGAGGCAGTAAGTGCTCAGATAGGCAGGCCCTCCTGGTTGCTTAGCACATGTTCATCTGGTGTTCAGCTGAATGGGCAGAGTGGTGGTTGAGCCGAGAGTCAGGCCCCATAAAGACAAGGAGCAGGCAGGTCACACTGCATAAAGACAGCCCTAACTGTAAACATCTCAGACATGAATAGCATCAACCGAACTTGAAGCCCACCTGGGCTAAGTGATGCTGTGAGGTCCCCTTATGTCCATGAGCCTCTGTTTTCTCCTCTGGAAAGGCAATGGAAGTTTCTGGAAGAAGTTCCTGAGGCCACACGTCCATACTTGTTGGCCTTGCGTGCAAGTGGTTCAACAATCAGAGAGGAGTGTTTGTTTTATTATTATTATTATCCGGCCAAACTCTGTTGCTTTCTGATGCTCTTTGGATTTAAAAACAAACAAATGAACCCTTTGCTGACCAGATAAATCAAGGAAATCTTTACGCTGCAGGAGCAATATTTCGCTGATTTTGAGAGGCTTGCTCCCACCTTTGGGGAGATCTGGTGCATGTAAAGCAGGGATTTACCAATTAGGATGGCCCCTGGGGGCAGGACAGAAAGGCAATGCTGTGGTAGCTTTCTTCAAAACTAATACAACTGAAGCAGCCCCTGCCCCCAGTCCTGGGCCTTTCACAGACAAGTCTGTAGGACTCTTCCTGGCTGAGTTTACATGGCTTGGTGGTGTGGGGCGTCCTTGGTGGTGGTGGCCCAGATGGTAAGGCCTTAAGGAAGTCATGGAAATGGATGTGGCCTGGATGAGAAGGCTCCTTTTTGCAGGCCCGAGCCCAGGAAGCTCTGCCGGGCAAGGGAGGGCCAGGCCCCGCTCTTGCTATGGCTACCGAAAGTGAGGGGTGTATGCTGGGTCCCGAAGAAGGGGAGGAAATGAACACACAGTGGTTGCCTACTCTGTAGCCAACACTGACATTATGGCCCCCATTTAGTGTCTGGAACCCAGAGGGATCCCCCAGTGAGGAAGCATGGGGTTCGACCCCTGGCCTTCTGCTACCTCTACCTTGAGGAATCTTTGGAGGGCTCTGCATGGAAGGGGGATGGTGGGCATGTTTGCTGAAAGAAGCAGCCCCCTGAGAGCGAGCCCGGTGCCCAGGCCAGGCACCCCCTGGGAAGGCTCAGTGACAGGGACAGGAAGGGGACCAGGAGGGATGACTGGAGAGTGGGAGGGGAAACTGAAACAGAACACCCCAGGAAAACCCGCAGCCCCTGGGCCTGGCTTCTCCTACCCACGGCCCCTCTCCACACCATAGCTGGCAGCTGCCCAGCCCCCAGGAGGGCACAGGATGGACCTGGTGGAAGGCGGACTTCTCTTCCTAGATATACATCCCTGTCTGTAATTTTAAAACAACTTCAATCCAAAACACTGAGCCTGAATCAAGTTTTGAGGAAAGAGTCCAACAAATCCAGATTATGGGAGAAAACTGATGTGAAGCCTTCAGACCCCACGTCAGGAAAGATAAACAACATGGAGGAACAGTGGTGGGTGGAAAGACTCTCGTAAACACCACAAACATGGGGGACACCTCGTCACCGACTGGATCCCAAATGCAAAGATAAGACCCGGAAGAACATTCCTGGTGACAGCTGACTACGGGCTGTATATGAAGAAGGTTCCTGTGTTAAGGTCACTTCTTGGGTGTGACCCCTGACCTGAGGTTCTGGAGAAGATCCTTGTCTCTCACACGGTTTGGCAGGCGTGGGGAGCTCTGAGATAAAGCAGCGCTACGAGGTGTTAATAAGGGATGGAGCTAGGTGGGAGTACACCATTCTGTGTGAAGCCTTCGGGGCAAAAATCTTGGGGACATCTCCAGGTCCCTGTAGATAACTGCAGATCAACCAGGAGAGCAGACAAAACCGGCCATACTCGGCTGAGAGCTCAAAAGAGACAGAAAGTGCGTGGGACCAGCGCTGGTTGTCTCGGAAACACCCTGCTTCTAGAGGACGTGGCTCAGAGGTGGAGGCCCTTAGAGGGTTGGTGGCAAATGGATAGGGGAGAAGCATCAAGGGCCTACAGAAGCAAAAGTGAATGGTAAATTCTGCAGACAGCTAACCATCCTGCCTCCTGTCCCACTCTGAATAAGGGTGGTGCAGCTCCTAAAACCAACACAAGAGGGCACTCCTGAACCAAGAAACCTGGTGATCCTCAACTCCCCAATGCCCGCCTACATTTTTCTATTATTAGCAGTTCCTGCAAACATAAAGACATTTCTAAGTTAACAAAAGGTAACAGACAGTATCCATACAAAAGAAATATAAGGAGCTGACAATCATTCTCCCCACAAACCACTTTACAGGGGAACAATGTAACACAGCATCAAGCATCAGCATCTTAAGACTTGAACAACCGTAAGAAGCATCCTGAGATGTGACAAAACACCTTAAGTATAAATTTGAGAACTGAAAACAGAGATGAACACACACAGAGAACAAAAGGTAAACATGAAACACAACATCATCTCAGAAATGAAGACTAAACCAGACGCTCTCTTAGGGATACTAGATTTGGCTGGGATTTTAATAAATTTTAATAGACTTTAATAAACCTCATTGAGGAGAGGAATGAAAACAACTACAAAACCAGAATTAAATAAAGATAAGAGTAAGGTGCATAAGGAATAACACAAAGATACTGGAAGATGGAGAGGAGAAGTGAGTTGGGGAAAATCGGAGGGGGAGAAGAACTATGAATGATTGTGGACTCTGAGAAACAAACTGAGGGTTTTGGAGGGGAGAAGGGTGGTGGGGTTGGGTGAGCCTGGTGGTGGGTATTAAGGAGGACACGTATTGCATGGAGCACTGGGTGTGGTACATAAGCAATGAATTCTGGAACACTGAAATAAAATAAAATAAAATTATAAAAAAAGAAGTTAAGAGGATTATATAGAAAGTGATAGGTATAGAAGATGGAAAAAAAGATCTAGCGTACAGACATAACATTGGAAGAAAAGCAACATAATTAACAGTATAATCATTTTCTTAGAAAACTTTCTGGAAATAAAAAAGAAGACTTAATTTGTATATTTGACTGCTCCCCTGAAGGCACCACAGTATTGGTTCTGAATGGGCAACTCCAAGATATTTCTTCATGAAATGATTAAAATTAAAAAAATCCTTTGGGGCTCCAGGAGAAATGATGAAGTCACTTATAAAAGGAAGAAGAGTGTTTATATCAGATTTCTTGACAATAACATATAAGCAACACAATCCAGAGCAACATTGTAACGAATTCAAGGAAAGCAAATGTGGGCCGGGATTTTATAACCAGTCAAACTATCCTTCAGCTACCAAGGGTACAGAAAGCCATTTCAACAGGAGAGAAACCAAGGAATATTGTACTGATGAGTCCTTCTGGAAGAAGCCATTAGAAGTGATGCTATATCAGACTGATGAATGACTAGGAAGACCATGGAGAAAATAAACATTAGCAAGTCAAATCCAACACCACTGTGCTGGACAGACTCTCAAGGGTCCACTCTCCCTATCTCCTGGCATTCATGCCCTCGAGTGTGGATGGAACCTTTCCCCTAACCAACAAAATATGGCAAAGGGGATGTCAATTCTGTGATTCTGTTATGTAAGACTCTGTCTTGCTAGATTTACTCTAGAGACTCTCTTTGCTGGCCTGACGGCAGGAGAGGCTGTGTTGAGGAAGCCCACAGGTGGGTCTAGTGGGTGGTCCCTAGTAACTGAGGGTGGCTTCCAGAAACCAAGGACAGATTCCAGCCAACCACCAGCACAACACTTAAGCTCTCAGTCAGGCCACTGGAAAGAAGTGAATGCTTCTGGCAACCACATGAATAGAAAAGCAGATCCATTCCTCGTTGAGCCTCTAGATGAGGACCCAGTCTTAGCCAACACCAGCAAGAAGCCAGCAAAGCCATGCCGGGACTTCAGATCCACAGAAATGATGAGATAATGGATGTGTGCCGTTTTAGCTACTGAGTTTATGACAACTTATTACACAGCAAACAGATGGCTCACGTCACCATATTAAAACCTCATATATCATCCCCAAGCGAATTCCGTTTCAGGAAGGCAAGGATGGCTTAATGTTCATAATTAACAAATTGTGTGTCTTATTGTTTGCCTTATCCTCTCATCCTGCACCTGAAATTAGGAAATCCATTAATATGACTCATCTTCTTGTACTCACTTTGGCCTCACATGCACTGAAGTTGGAAAGATAAAGAGATCACCATGGCTCCTGCATAAGAAGGGCATGAAAATTTGTGAAAGATTCCTTATTTTTGAAGCATTCCATATTTTAAAAATATATATGATTCATCTTATTCATAGTGTTAGAAGAAATATAATTATCTCTGTATATGTCTTCAATGAAAATCAATATTCATTCCTGATTTTAAGAAGCCACCCAATAAAATAGGAATTAAGGTATACTCCCACATATGTATAGATCTATCCCCCATCCCCTATCCTAAAGTCAGCATCTCTCCTAATGGGGGAAGACGCCTTTTTACTAAGCTCTTGAAGAGGAAAGGAGGCTCCTTTATAGTCAATATTCAATATGGAATTTGAGGTATTTAGCCAAATTAATTAGAGAAAACAAGTAGATGCACAAAAATCAACAAAGAAGAAACGAAACTATTTCAATTTTCAGATGGCAGTATACCTAAACTCTCTAAAAGAATTGATGAAACTAACAACAAATAGGGTTGAGAGACACAAAACAACACACAAACAATGACCCATTCAAGATATGACGGAAGAAAAAAATTTATAATAGCAACAAACAGAGGCACCTGGGTGACTCAGTTGGTTAAGCGGCTGCCTTCGGCTCAGGTCATGATCCCAGGGTCCTGGGATCAAGCCCTACATTGGGCTCTCTGCTCAGCGGCTAGTCTGCCTCTCCCTCTGCCTCTGTGATCCCTCTCCCTCTGTGACTGCTTTCACTCTCTCTAAAATAAATAAAACCTTTAAAAAAAAAAAAGCAACAAACAAAGCCAAGCTCCCAAGAATAAACTTAAGAACAACAACAACAAAAATGGGAGGGAAACTCTAAAATGCTCCCAGAGGTGGTCTTGAACAAATTAAAGACGGAGTCATCTTGAACACACATCCCTTGGTTTCGGATAAGATGGCTCAACTTGATAAAGGTGTCGATTACCCAGAAGAGCATCTGTAAATGTGATATGGTCCCCAAAAAAATGAGCATACGCACGCAGGAATAGCTAAAATACCTGGACACAAAAGCAGAGAGGGAGGACCACTAGCCTTATCAGATACTCCAACACAGTAATGGGAGTTGAGTTCAATCTCTCCCTCCTATTGCAATAATTGTGGATAAAACCTCCCTCGCTGTGCACATACACGCAATGGCACCTTTGCAATTTCCCCCACGGGGAACCAGCATATGAAGGGATAGAGCTCGTGAGACAGACCTGAAAGCCCAGACACAGGTCCAGTGCATTTTGGGGTTTATTATTTGATACAGGTGCATTTCAGATCACTGGGGAAAAGATGACCTCTTCAATACATAGTGTTGGGATAGAAAGCGAGACTTTTGGGAAAAAATTCAACTGGACCCATAAACCAAGTACAAAACCAAACTAGCACTGGAAAACACAGGTAGATCCTATACAATTGGGTGTAAGAACAGCCTAACAAGGATTCAAAATCTAGATGTAATAAAAGAAACATTAAATCAAACATATTAAAAATAGAAAGCTTTTAATGGCAAAACCCATCATAAACAAAATTTTTAAAACCTGGGAGAAACATTTGCAATGATAATAAAGATAAAACATGAATCTCTCTAATATGTATTTAAACAAACTTTTAAATCCAGGGCAGGGGCAGGGAGAGAGAGAAAAATCCAATAGGGAGCATGCAAAACAGATGGACAGGACAGAAAAATCAGTCAAATGACTCAAATACATATATACGGATGTCTAGTGGCACTTGTAATAGAAATGTAAATTAAAATGCACTGAAATCCTATTTCCCAGGACTCTGAGAGCCGCCAGGTTGCAGGGGAAACACACAGTACCATAGGTTGCTGGGGGGAAAGGGGAATTTGGGAGTAGCTGACAAATAGATACATAGTAACTCCTACTTCTAAGAACTGAAGATGCACCTCCACCAATGCCAACAAAGCATGTACAAGGCTATCCTTCCCCCTATTGCTTGGAATAACAAAAGCCTGGAAAAAGGCCCATGTCCATCTGTAGAGCCCAAGCGTCTGCCTTCCACTCAGGTCATGATCCCAGGATCCTGGGACCCAGCCCTGCATCTGTCTCAGCCCTGCTTTCCCTCTCCCACTGCCCCTGCTTTTGTTCCCTCTATCACTATGTCTCTTTCTGTCAAATAAATAAGTAAAATCTTAAAAAACAAACAAACAACAGAACTCTGTGGGATATATTCTAAGACGATGCAAATGATTACATATATTGACTTCTGGGGAGAACCAGGTTCTTAGTGTGGGAGGAAGACAAAAATACTAATTTTTAGTTTAAAAAAAAGATTTCTTGCCTTGGTGCATTGAGAACGCCTAAAGACAATGACATTGAGGTGAGCACATCAAACTTGTTTCTAAACCCCCCCCCCCCCCCACTAAAAGGCATGGAGGCTTCTTGAAGAAGAGGCTGACTCTAGATCTGGGTCAAAATACAAGTGAGAGCTGGAACATTGCTCAAAGACTTATGGGGACATGTCAAAAGGGCGCGGAGAGCAGCCTGCACACCCAGTCCAAACAGCTAGCAGCGTCCCATCTCATCTGGGCAGACTCTGGGCGGGCACCCCTTCCCCACTGGACACAAGGAGGCTGGTGGGGAGCAGCAGGGACCCACTCCGGAGTGGGGCAGTGAGTGCTGGAACCCAAACCAGGCTCTCTTGTCCACCAGAGCAGATTACCCCACCACTCCTAGAACATTCCACCCTCTTCACGCCTCCTGGCCCGGTGAGGAGGGAGTTAGCAGGTGGCTGCAGCCCCACAAGGATGGGGATGACTGCACATCAGGTGGATTAGCTCTTCCTTGAAGATCCCGGATGGACACCAGCAGCCTCCTCCACGCGCCCTGAGTCCTCTCTACTCATCCCCGGGGAATCCTTCCCGTATGCAAACTCTGAGCACACCGCACCCAGAGGAAAATCCAGACTTCATGGCACTCCTAACTGGCTCTGTTCAGCTCTTCCCACCTACATCTGCATCTGCCTTAGGGGCCTCGAATCTGCTGTTCCCTCAAACC
The DNA here is from genome assembly GCF_009829155.1 of Mustela erminea. Taxonomy (NCBI): domain Eukaryota; kingdom Metazoa; phylum Chordata; class Mammalia; order Carnivora; family Mustelidae; genus Mustela; species Mustela erminea. The sequence goes on along the minus strand of NC_045616.1, from coordinate 14,018,703 downwards.
TTTCCAGTGGGCTCTGCCCTTGGAAGTGAATCCTAGACAGTGGTCACTAGGTGGGGGACTCTCCCTGACCCTCCCTGACCAGGCTAAGGCTAGACCCCCACCCCCGTCTCTCTCTGCCCCAAACACCCTGGTTTTTTTTCTTCCTAGCGGGCATCCTCTGCCAGGACCTCGGTTTTTCCTTTGATTACTATTCAGCTTCCCTAAGCACTTCCTGGGGCTGGGAGCAGACGGCACACAGCTGGGGCTCAGTGAATGTTCTGGGTGGGTAAGTGGACAACCTCCAGCCTCATCTGGGCACCTGGCACAATGGGTTGTAGAGCCAGTCCTACCGCAGTTGGAAACCCAGCTTTGTCACCTTCTAGTCCTGTGACCTTGAATAAGTCCTGTCGCCTCCCTAAGCCTCAGTTACTTCCACTGAAAGAAGGAGACAGAGCTCCTGCCCACAGGTGAATTTTCCAGGGCACTTCTGTGGGTACTGAGACTCGGCAAAACACTTTCCTGCGGGGACCTAGGAGGCAGGAGGGAAGGGACTGGGGTGAGCCCCTCCACCTCCCCAAGCTGCCATGTCTCCCTTTCCATACTGCTCTCAGTCCCCACCTCGGTGCACAGCGTGGGGCAAGGTTGGGAGCCCCCCTCACCACCTCATCACCTCCCCTCCAGGCCTGCCCCACAGACAGGAGTGGACTAGGGGTCCCCTGACCCTGTCTGCAGCCACCTCCTGAGGCACACACTCGGTTCCCCAAGCTGACGCCACTGTTCACTGCAGACTCTCTGATGGGGGCACTGATTGTTTCCTCAATCCCATCCCAGCTTCAGAGACAACATCCTCTTCCCCGCCCCTCTTCACAAGCACCCGGCAAGCCAGCTGTGCCCATTTCATAGACCCGGAAACTAAGGTCCGGCGCGGGGAGGAGGCCCTGGGTCCAGGCTGGCTTTTCCTGCCGCTCGAGTGGCTGCAGAAGCTGGCTGCTCCCCCCGAGTGGAGTGGGGGGGGGAGCGCAGCAGAGCCTGTCTCTGGCCCCGGCGGCCTGGGGAGGTGTGTCCTCCGCAGGTGGCCTCCCGCCACCTCCCCGGCGCACGCACCCCGCAACCTCCTCCAGCTACCCCGCAGCCTCCTCCAGCTGTCCCCCACGGCCGCCTCGCCTGCTGCACTCTCCCGCGCGCCGCGTCTCCCGGGCCCGCCAGCCGGCCGGCCACGCGCACTGTCCCCCGCGCGCGCACCTGTGCCCCGGGTCAGGCCCGCGCGTCCCCGCGCAGCGGCTCGGACGCCCGCCGTACCCCCCCAACCCCCGGTTCACCGTCCCGCACCTCCCGCCCCGGCACCAGCGCCCCGCCGCCGCCCGCAGCCCCTCCCCGGCGCCCGCAGCCCCGCGCCCTTGGCCGCAGCGCCCACGTTCCGCTCGGCCGCGCCCCCACTCACCGGCTCCCGGCGCACCCGGACCCCGGGCCCGGCCCATGGGCAGCGCCCGCCGCGCCCGCCGCCAGCCGCGGCGCCTTGGACCCGGGGCGCTGCCCGCCGCCAGCTCTCCGCGCGGTCCCGGGCGCACCCGCCGTGCGCTGGCGCCCGGCCCCGGAGCAGCGCGGCGCGGGGCCCCCTGGCGGCCGCTCGGAGGAGCGCGGGGCGCGCGGGCCGCGGGGTGGGGCTGCGGGCGCCCTGGCCGCTCCTCTCTGGGCCTCCTGCTCCGCGGGCGGCCCTGTCCACGAGCCTCTCCTCCGCTCCAGACCTCAGGGTCAAGGCCGAGCAGGGCGCTCGGCTTTGGCTCATCTCCCACCCCTGTGGCCCGGGCAGCTATGAGCTGCTGCCCGGAGTGGGGACCTCGAACTGCTCTCTCACCTGGCAAACCCCTAGCACCCTAAGACCCCGGTTCTCCCCTTTCCTCAGTGTGGGACCCGGTCGCGCCTCTGGCCTCTCCTCCTGCGATGGCCACTCAGCTGGGGTTTGTCTGTGTCCCTGGGCACACAGGGGCATCAAGGGGGCGGGGAAGGCTGCGCATACCTCCCCCACCCTGACTGCCCTCCGTGGAGGAAGGGATGGCAGCCCCAGGAACTGGCCCACAGAGAGGGTGGGTCACCCCCTGGGGGCGCTGGGTGCTACTAGGACAATGATGTGCTCTTTCTCTTTTAGAGTGGCGGAGGGAGCTGGAACAGGATCCCATGCCCTTTCTCAACTGGCTCTACCTGGACTTTTAAAATCTCCTGGTTTATCCCAGCATGGAGGTCAGGGCATCAGTCCTCTGCTTCAGTCAGAATCTGACCAGTGAGATGTGGCAGGAAACGTAACGCAAACAGCATATGCCAAAATCACTCATTGACTCATGAAGCATTTAAATAAATAAATAAATAAATAAAAATTAAAAAGCCAAGGCATTCTGCCTTCAGGAATAGCTAGATCCAGGTGCTGAAACAATATAAATGGGAATCCACCTCCCCCATCTCCCAGACCCGCTGTGGCAGAATGGCCCCCAGCAGCCTTGGGTTGACACCCTGAGAAAGGGCACACCTGCCTGATAGCTCTGGCCAGACCCCAGAGCTGCCACCCACAGGCTCAGAGGAGTCTGACTCAGGTCATTTCCACAGACCTGGACGTGAGGATTACAGGCCTGGGGGTCGCCTCCCCCGAGCTCAGATAAAGTTACCTCTTTGTCATCCCTGAGGTTGGATAGAGTAGGGCTCTGCTCCAAGCATGTCCTGAGGGCTGTTTCCAGAATACTGGACAGGTGAAAACAACAGAGTCCAGCCTGTGGCTTGTATAGTGGGGGAAACTGAGGCCTGGGGGGAGCAAGTGTCTGCCTGGGGCACACACATGTATTAGGACCAGTGTGATTTGGTTGGACTGGGCAGGGAGACAACAGGGCCTTGGGACAGGACCAGGCCAGATGCTGGCCCTAGTGAGGGTGATGCCCAAAACCAATGTCAAGGGTCAGGCTGGGGTGAAGAACCAAGGGGAAACAGAGACAGGCAGGGAATGAGGGCAGGTGCTGGGGCTAATCCTCAGGCTTGTGTACTTTCTTCAAGTCCCACTCCACACCCCTGGCCCTCATGTTAGGCCCAGTGCATCACCCAGGGTATGCTGGGTTCTAGGGAGAGACGGTTGCAGGAGGGATCCTATAAGAGCTGGACCGCTCACCTGTGACATGAGGGGCCAGAGCAGCCATGTGGGGACACCTCCCCCTCCTGAATGTAGCTCAGAGAAGCAGGACAGTCTCTCCCCACCCTGCTGCCTCTCTTCCAACAAAAGCCTGGGGGCCACTGAGGCCTGATTGTTGTGCTGAATGAAGGCTTGGGAGCAGGGACTGGGGCAGTGCTTGGGGGAGCAGTGGAAACCCGCGGGCAAACTTGCCTGGGGACACAGTCCAGGTTCTAAGTGGATGAGTCGGTGGGGCTGTGCCCTGTGACAGGAGGAGATGGCCCTGTCCTCTGAGGTTTGCTGTGTCCTTGCCTACTGCACAGGAAGTCAGCATGGCCCAGCAGCCGCTTGAACCGAGTCCTGAGGCCAGCGTGGGACTCTGCGCTGGGCCATCCCAGGGGAAGGAAAGGCTGGCTGCTGGTGCTGGGTCTGGGCCCTGGGGGAAGTCTGGCCGAGCGTCGGTACCAGTTTCTGTAGCCCCCTCCCTGACCCAGCCAAGAGCACACTGTCCAGCAGGGCCCCTCAGCCTGCCCCACCCCACCTCCCTTCCCACCCAGGAGGCACACCCACAGCCTCCTTCCCAGAAATGTGGGGCCCAGGATGGAGGGTGAGCCTCCCCTGCCCCCTCGCCCGTTCCTCCCCGAGATTTCTAGTGAGTACTCCCCGAAGGCCTGTGTGAGCTGGGAACCACACTGGGTGCTGACGGACCTGCCAGCAGGTTATGGGGTTCCTGTCCCCTTAGAGCCCATGGTTCAGAGAGGAGACACTGGAAACTAACCATACAAACAAAAGAATGATAAAAGCAACCTTTTGGGGGAACGCTTAGGTGCCACTTGACCTAATACAGGTGAGGTGGTTGGAGTGTGGCTGGGGCCACTTTGGACTGGAGGCCAGGGGAAAGCATTCCCCTTCCCTGGCACAGGTGCGGTTGGGTTGAGACCTGAGTGAGGAGACAGCAGCCCCAAAGGTCAGTGGAAAGAGCATCCTGGGCAGAGGGGATAGCAGAAGCAAAGGCCCTGCGGACAGCATGTGCTTCACACCTTTGTGAGGACGGAAGGAGGCCGGGCACCTGGCGAGGAGGAGAGGATGGTGGATAGAGCGGGAGCCCAGGTGGAAGGTGGCAAGGCCGGGTTGGGGCCTCCTGGGGTGTGAAAACCTGGGACTCTGTTCTCAGGGTGGTGCTCCTGGCACTCACGAGCCCTTTTCCAGCACCCCTGGCCCAGTCCCCCTTGCCTATGGCCCAGACCATATCTGGCCCACACAAGCAAGTCTGAGGCCACCTGAGTGCTCCAGCAGCCCAGCACTGGGATGGCAGGACTGGGGTCCCTGTCCTTGCTTCCCTGAGGGTGGATGCGAGGGAGGGGGTGGTAGGCAGGGGAGGGCCCTGGGGCAGCCCCAAGGGTTATTGATGGGGGAGAAGCCACTGGGTGACGGAAAGAGGGGACACGTGTGAGAAGAGCTTAGCTCTTCTCACAGGGCGTACACAGGGGACCTGCGGAGGCTGTGGGCCAGGGGGATTATTTGGAGGACTCCTGGAGGTGGCTGGACTTCGGGCTGCTCGGTCGTCGGGGGTGAAGGAAGGAGACATTGGGGTTCTAGTCACTGCCGACATTCAGCATCTTAGAGCCTGTGAGACCTTGCGGCACGTCTGTCCCAGCTCTTGGCCCGGCCAGAGCAGGGAACTCAGGAAGGAACCTGACACCAAGTGGTGGTGACACCACGCAGTGTCACCAGTAAGATCAGAGAATGGCGAGGACAGAGCTTTGGGTTCTGGCCAGTGCGTTTAATTAGTGCGATCCATAGCTCATCTGTTCCTGAGTCTGGTGGAAACTCTCCACGTATAACCATAAGGGCAAAGCTCCCGGAGACAGTCATCAGATAGCCAGCCACTAGTGGTGGGGGGTGTCACTGTTATGGACTGAATGTGTTACCCCCCCCCCATTCACATGTTGAAATCCTCAGCCCCAAGGTGATGGTATAAGGATATGGGCCATAGGGGGATGACTGACTAGGTCAAGTACGTGAACCCTCATGAATGGGGACCAGTGCCCCCTTATAAAAGAGACCCCAGAGAGCTCCCTTGTCCCTTCTATTATGTGAGGACACAGGGCGAAGATGTCCGTCTGTGAACATGGGCCCCCATTGGAACTCAGTGGTGCTGGAGCCCTGATCTTAGACCTCTAGTCTGCAGGACTGGGAAAGATAAGTTTCTGAGGTTCAGGAGCTAAAGTGGCCTGATTGGACAGAGACAGTCACATTTGATTCCTGTTCATAGACTAGGATGCCAACCACCCCCTTGGTGCTCGCTGGGTGAGGATCAGAGATAGAGAGTATGTGTGCACATATGTGTGCACTTCTGGTGTGTGCTCTGTGTATATGCGTGTGTGTGTGGGTGTGAGTGTGGTGTGTGTGTGTCATGTGTGATATGCACATGCGAGGTGGTGAGTATGGATTTGATCCCCATCTGGCTCCCCCAGCCCACGGTTCCGAGCAAGGCTGGGCTGAGGACAGAGGTAGGCATCACAGGGTCACAGGCAGAGTCCCCCGGAAGGAGAGCCTGAGTTGCTAGTACAGGTGCTCTGTGTGGATAGGAATCCCAGGGAGCCAGGGAGGACAGAAAGACTTGAAGGGGGAATGGGGGACAGCCCACAAAGGCTGCATTATTAGGATGGATACCACCGCGGCCAACAGAGGCTCAGACTTTGGGGAGCTGTGCGGGGAGTGTCTCAGCTTCTCTTGCTAGGCAGAGAGCTTATTTATGTCCCCTATCCATCCTTCCCTGAAGGCTGAGCGGGCTTGGCAATTCAAACAAAATTCCCGAGGTGGAAAAGCAAAGCGGGCGGTGGACCACTCTTGACACGTGCATGGAGCCCTCCACCCAGCTCTGAGGTGGGCGAGACTCGGCACAGGCTGCAAGGTGTGCCTGCAATGGTGCCCCCCCCTTGGAGCGCTCAGATTCCCTCAGGTCGCACATTAAGTTCACAGGGTCCCCCCCCCCCCCACCCGTGAGTCTCCTTATCCTCCTGCAGCACTTCCACCCGCCTAGGTGGCAACGGGGGCACCCGCTGTCCTCAAGGCATAGACTGAGGTTCAGAGGAGCCTGTACTGGGTCTTGGGGGGCAGCACCCAGCACAGCCTTAATCTGCAGGCCTGGGAAGCCCTTATGGAGGGTCCTCAGTCTCCAAGCTCGGGGCAGAGCTGCAATGTGCTGGGTCTGCTGGGTTCTTGGGGGGTACTGATGGCATGAACCTCCTGTCCCCTCTGAGCGCTCCCGGCACATACCACACCGGAGACCTCACTTTTCCAGGCTATCCAATGTCACCGGGCATTAGGTATCACCCGGAACCTGAGGACAGGTGGCAGCCCAAGACCCCCATCGAGACCCTGGTTTGGGTGTATGAGTGGTCCCCAAGTTCCCAGGTAATGCAGATGTGGGCAGGAGATGGGGCACATGCTCCCATTTGTGGCAGAGGGCAGAATAACGGCTGCCCCCAAGATGTCCATATCCCGATCCCTGGAACCTGTGAATATGTGACCTTTCCACAGCAGGAGGGGTCCAGTTAGGGCTTTGAGATGGGGACATTATCCTGGTTGATATGGGTGAGACCCGTGTCATCACATGGGCGCTTAAAAGTGGGAGATGGGCAGAAGAGGAGTCAAGGGATGGGAGGACGGAAGCAGGGTCAGAGAGATGCCTGCTGTTGGCTTTGACAATGGAGGAAAGGGGCCACAAGGCAAGGAATGAGGCCAGCCTCTGGAAGCTGGGAAAGGCAAGGAATGAATCTCACCCCGACATCCCCTCGCCCACCAAGCCTCCAGCTGGAGCTGGCCCTGCGGACCGCTTGCTTGAAGCCTTCTGAGACCTGTGTGGGACTTTTGACCTTCAGAACTGTAAGACCATACACTTGTTTTGTTGTAAGCCCATGAAGTTTGTGGTAATTTGAGACAGCAGCAACAGGAGACTAAGACACCAGTCCACATAAGTGGCTCAGAGAGGGCAGGTGGCCCACGTGGGTGGCACAGTGGACCTAGCGTCCAAGCCCTCCTTGCTTTCCCCTGGCTGCTCCGCTTGCAGCGGGGGAAGCAGCGTGGCCGAGATGGGGAGCAGGCGCTTTGTGGGGGGGACATGCATGGCTGGGCAGAGTGGACCTGTGCTCGGCTTGCCCTGACCCTGCCGAGACCTGAGACTCAGAGAGTCAGGGTGGGACCAGGAATCTGTGTCTCATCCCAATGGTACCGTCGCCACACACCAACACAGTTTCCCGGCTTCAGCTGTTCATAGTGGACCAGCACGAAAAGCACACGATGTTGTTTTCGGACATCCGTCTGTCCTCACCATGATGCTGGCAACCTTGATAATTTAATGTACAAGATGTAGAGAGCAGCCTGGCGGTGGGAGGTCAAGTTTGAAAAATAGCCACGTGGTCAGCTGGGACCCGTGAAGGCTGCCACAGAAGTGAGGCAGAGACACAGAGGTCACAGCTGGGGAGGTTTGCCCTGGGGTCAGGTGAAGGACAGGAGGTAGCTGGACAAGAGTGGCAGCTGGGAGACCCTCCTGCCACTTGGCTGCTGCCCCCGCATGTAAGGACTAGTTTGCCATTGGGCAGCGGTGGAGATGGGGACAAGGGGGCAGAGCTGACCCGGTGATAAAGACAAGGGGCTCCAGCTTCCTTCCCCCAGGCGACTTCTCCCTGCCTGCAGTTGTCAGCTCACCTGCATTAAGGATTTGATTGCAGCCACCGAGGAGGAAGGTCTCCAGAGGCAGGGGCTGTGTGTCTGTCTGATTTATGGCCCGATTATTTATGAGCTGCTCGGCGAGTATTTGTTGGAGTGAATGAAGGCACAGCCTGTGGCTGGGTGAGGAGAAGAGGGGGCAGGAGTGGGCCTGGAAGGGCAGGCGGGGAAGCAGGGGGCCCCGGGGTGAGCAGTCTGGTGACGGTCCTGAGGAAGGATGCATTTGGATTTGCAGGATTTCCCTGGGGATTTGTGGTCTCTGCCTCCAGCAGGGCACGGGGTTTCTGGACTGCCATAGGGGGGTGGCAGGCTAACAGGACACAGGCATCGAGCTTTGGCAGGACTCGACCTGGTCTGTGTCCTCTCAATGGGTGCCGCCACGGCCCCTTTCTCCTGGTCGGGTGCTGGGCAGTCCCTCACTGGTGTACTGCACATTTCTGGTAGTCAGCTTGCACGCATGTGCACGCACGTGTGTGTGCAAACACACACACGTGCACGCGCATATGCTCCAGTCCCCATCAGGAGGTGGCTTCAGGCTGTGGCTTCTGGATGGTTGACATTTTCTGCTTCCCCCTGCTCTTCCCTAAATAAGCCCCGCCACTCCCCGAAGGAAGCTCTTTTCTATTCAGAGTTTTCTGAGCATTTCTTTTTAAAAACAAAAATAGGTTATTTATCAAAAGAGTGGTGTTGAGTCACCCTGCATGCATTCTGGAAACCATACAATGTTGGATTCCATTCACATCTATGAAAAGGGCGTGTGATCGTGATCTTTTTTCCAGTTTTGGAATCAAGATGGTACCAACCTTCCAGATGGAGTTGGTTGGTTTGAAAATCTTGGGTCAGAGCGGGTTTTTCTGTCAACAGAGTGTGTTAGTAAAAACAGACCCGTAAGACTGATTTGTCCTGGAGAGATTTGGGGGGTAAGGGGTGGCCTTTGGTTGCTGCTTCCCTTTCTCTGATGGCTCCTGGTCCAGTGGAGTTTTCCGGAGGCCGTCTAGAATACACAGTAGCTCCGAGCCCAGGACGGGCACCAGCCTGCCCAGCCCCAGACCCCATCTGCACACACAGTGAGTGGCTAGGGGAGCTCACGCTGTCTCCCTGCCCATTCCTCCCACTTCACGATGGAGAGAACCATGCTGAGCTCACAGGACCTGCTGAGATCAAATAAATTCACATGTACAATGGACTCAGTGTCATCACTCTCGAGACCATCTCAGTCCTTTTTATTTCTATTGAAAACAATCTGCTTCTCACGGATTATCATGCGCACTGGAACGTTGTAAATATTGCATCCAGGCTTACTTCCCTTTTTCTCTTTGCTCTTGTGTATTCTTCTTTTCTGTGCCCGGGATTGCCAGAGGTCTGTCTACCTTTTTGGTATTTTGACTTCACTGATTTTTTTCTCATTTTTATTTTCTAGTGTCTTGTCCTTATCCTTGTCCTGATTTTTATTCTTCTTCCTTTTTGGTTTCTTTGGGCTTGCCCTGTTGCTCTTCTGTCGATCGCCCGCACTGGATACTGAACTCAGTTTGAACAACTTGTCTTGTTTTTGATAAATGTATTTCAGCCTTAGCTGGGAACTACCAGATTTTGTATGCCATTTTTTAGAGGTCGTGCACTTTTTGGGAGTTTCTCCATTTTTCCTTACAATTTCCTCTTTCATGTAGGTTGCTTATCATGTCCTGCTTAGTCCCCAGATGTGGAAGGTCTTTTCAAATTTATTTTGAATTTTATTGCATTATCATAGAAAAACAGCTGTGTATTAGGGACTTTGAGATTTACTGAGGTGCCCTCTGTGGCGTGGTACGCAGTCAGTTTTCCTTTAAGTTCTCTGCATCACGAAAGGGAATTTGCCTGTTGGGTGTAATATTCTGTATGAGCCCAAGTTACATAACTGTGGCATTCCAACCTTCTAGATCTTCGCTCATTTTTCACGTGCTTGACCTGTCAGTTTCTGAGAGGAGCGCCTTCTAACTCTATTTTTTTTTTTAAAGATTTTATTTATTCATTTGACACAGAGAGATCACAAGTAGGCAGAGAGGCAGGCAGAGAGAGAGAGGAGGAAGCAGGCTCCCCGCGGAGCAGAGAACCCGATGCGGGACTCGATCCCAGGACCCTGAGATTCTGACCTGAGCCGAAGGCAGCGGCTTAACCCACTGAGCCACCCAGGCGCCCCTAACTCTAGTTTTTAATTTCTCTCTGTGGTACTGTCAGTCACTTCATACACACCCACACTGATTCTTCAGTAGGTTTCTCTCAAGTCGTGTGGACCCATTTACCCCATGAACCCTCCTTATTATAAACACTATGAACACGTCCGCTTTTGATACACGGGAGTTCATGTGCATATGTGTCTATGCGTCCTTGTGCCTTTGTCTACAGGGGATTCTGCATGAGTTTGCAGATATTAAAAAGTCTGATTGCTTGTATGTAACAAGCAGGAGGGAGGGATCTGTGATTATGTGTATCAGCAGAAATGTACCTATGTACGGACACAGGCATGTCCTCTGCACGTATACAGATGGAGAAGGCTAATGTGCATATAGTAAAATGTTAATATCCGGGGAACCCAGGTGGAGAAAGTTACACAGGAATCCTTTGAACTATGGTTGTGACGTTTCTGTCACTCTGAAACTACTCCATTATTATGATTTTTTAATTTTCAATAGGCTTCAGCCCCAAAGTGGGCTTGAACTCACAACCCTGAGATCAAGGGTCACACGCTCTACCAACTGAGCCCGCCAGGAGTCCCCACTCTGAAACTAACTCAAAATAAAAAGTTAAAAAAGCTTAATGAGGTCAGAGGATTGGTGGGAATCAGAAATTGAGGATCTTCCCCAGTCACAACTTAAGTCTCAAAAAGAATGACAGGAATATACTCAACGAGAAGAGAAAACAAACCCTCCTGTGAGACCACTCGGAGCGACGATTAAACCCATGTCCTGCTCTGAGAACTGGTGGCTGAAGAGAAGGAAGAGGCTTGGAGCGCACCCTTCAGCCTGGCCTCACCTGGGGGCCACCAAGCAGCCCCAGCGGATGCCATGAGGCTCCCCTGACAGCAGAGTCCAGGAAATGGTGTCGGGGGAATGGTGGCATCAAAATCCCTCTTGCGGTCAAGAGCTCCCATAAGACTCCTGCTCGTGGCAGCCACCTATGGTATGTGGTGGATGAAAGTGAACCCACATGCCTGACTTTCTGGTCAGAGGGGGAGACACTGTGACTGTGTGCAGTTGTAATGATGCAGGACTGGGCCGGAGACACCCCAAACCCAGAGGGCAATTTTAGCATCACTGATGGTGGGTTAAAAAGAATGAAGTGTCTTCAGATGGGAGCTCGGACAAAGGACACAGTATCACTCAGGTGTGTTATAACTAAAAGATGCATGTGTATCGGTTGAACCTTTAGATAAAGCCTGCAGATCCAGAAAATTCTGGAGGTGGGGAGCATGGTCTGTATACCCCCGTGGAAGTGGCCACATGGGGCTAGAGGGGGCCCTCATTGATGGGACAGCATGCCGGTGACCACGGGCCGGTGTCGTGGGGGTGGGGGGATCAACAGTTTCTTAAGGACATGACAGGCAGAAACTAGGCACCAGGAACGCGAGGGCCAGATACACTAATAAAAGACTTTGGGGACACTGGGGAAATCCCAAGGCCTAGGTATTAGGGCAGATGAGGACTTACAGACATGGACAGCTGGAGATCGGTAAATGAAGCATGCATGTTATAAAAAGCATGTATGTATGACCTCATTTGGGCAAAGACAAACCAACAAACCAACCATCTAGACGTGTGTATGTCCACAGAAAACCACATAGTAAGGTTATTAACAGTGGTCATCTCTGAATGTGGGAATACATATGTTTAGTTTCTCATCCTTGATTATACTTTCTTATATATATATATATATATACACACATACACACATATATATGTATATACATATATACATAGACACATATATATGTATATACATATATACATGTATGTGTGTGTATATAGACGTACGTCTATATACACACACACACACATACAGGGAGAGGGAGAGAGAATATATGCATTTTACATTTTCTAAAATAGGGAGCAGATGGGAGGCAAGGAGGTGGAGAAAGTGAATACAGTCGGCGCTTGATTTCTGTTGCAAAGGGGGAGCAATTCGAGGGTGATGTCGGGTTGTGAGCTCACTAACATGAGTGAGCTGGAGGTGGGGAAGGGAGCAGAGGGACGGAGAGAGGCCACACTGCATCGAGCTCCCATGGGAGCGAAGGTCAGGCAGAGGGCTGGGCCCTCACCCTAACCCTGCTCCTCTACCCACTCTGTGACCTGTGGACGTGGGACAACAACTGGTCTTGTCTTCTGAGTGGCCAATGGCTGTCTAGAGTGCAGATTTCGAAGAGGAAGCCAGCGTCTCCTGCCGGCTCCTCCCAAGAGAAAACCAAAGCAAGAACACTGAGCACCAGGGTGTGTGACAGACTCCTTTTTCTCAAGATGTGATGAAGTGCTCTTGGGATATCTCTGTGGAGTCCCACTGAGATGCTTCTTCCTGACCTTGGCAGAGGGACCCCGCTGAGGAGGGGACAATGTGCTGGCCACATGGGTCCCTCTCTGTGACTGCTAGGGTCCGCCTCGAGGCTCTGTCCTCCTGCTCAGTGGTGTTAGTCACCACTTGGATGAATTTTCAGAAGGCACATTCGTGCTTCTAAAACTGACAGATGTCACCGGCTGGCAGATGGAAGGCTCATGAAGTCTGACAGAATCGGGACTAACAGTCATGGCAGGAATCCAGGGACTCTGACGGACTGTAGGGGTCGGGGGCGACATGGCTGGGAAGGTTCAGGCCCTCTGTGATGGTGTTACTTGGCTGGGGAAGACTCGCTTGCCAAGCATGCTCGCTGCTCAGGCTGTATCTGGAATATTCCATTCACTTGGGGCCCACATCTGTAGGGTGTACCGAGGTGATGAGGCTCTGGGGGCCAAAGGGAGAGGGTTGGAGGAACTTTGAGCTGAAGTCAGAGGAATGAAGACTTGTGGCCTACCTTTTCAACCAGCGGAGGACTCCCTCGGTCTCACCCAAGGGAAAGGCCTGGGGCTCCAGCCGTGGAAGCCTTGGGAATAGGTTTCAGTTCTGTTTAAACAAGAACTTCCTGATGGGCCAAAACCACACAGAATTCTGCAGGGAGGGACTTCCCTTCGTTAAAGCCCTGTGAGTGGAGGCTGGGTGGCCTCAGGTGCCTTCCCTCCCTGAACAAGGGGTAGACTGGAAGGTCTCTCCTCCCATGGTTAGGCTTTATGAAAGCCAAGTGAGCAAATGAAATGAAGGGGAAAGCATGCTTATAGGAATCTAAGAGAGTCAGGGGAGTTTTGGGAGAAGGGCAGAAACTATTACTGGAGAACCGACAATTTAAATAGGGATTTCGGCGGCAAGTTCAGTTTATTTCAAAGCACAGCATGAACTACTTCTTGGAAAAGATGGATTTAATTTTATCTGTGTCTCCCTGAAGTCTGTCTTATAAACCTAGAGCTCCTCTCAGTCTTGCCCTTAAATTCCACATGGAACAAATCACAGAAATGATGCATTTCACTGGACCTGAACCCTTATGTCCTCTTTTTGAGACTACCGACTAGTGCTGGGGCTCAGAGTGAAGACATCCCCAACATCCGTGTGCAAGTGTCCCGGCTGGTGAGAGCGGAAGGGCCTTCCCCTGCAGGCTCTGCTTCCCTCCGTACACAGGAAGCCTCCAGAAGCTGCTCCTGGAGAACGCAGAATGGGGCTCTTCACATGGTATCCGCCAGGGCCCAGGACTCCTCAGAAAGTGTGGCAGAATTTGGTGTTCATGGCATTTTTCTTGGGGGAGGGACACCGTTCGCTTCAGACCCCCTAACAGGGCTTATGGCTAAAAGAAGAGTGAGTTTTGCACCTGCAGGACACAAGGCAGTGTGCAGACCAGCAAGCCTGCACTCCCTCCCCACTCCTCCCTGGGTCTGGGGCTGTGTTAGAGAACTCACTCCAACTTCCCTTCCAACTTTCAAGTGCCCGCAGAGAGGGGATGGTAGCAAATACCCTTGCTCACAAGGACTCTGGGCCCCCAAAGCCTGGCTCTTTCAAAGCGTGAAGGAGTGTGACCCAGGGCCTTGAGAACTCGCTGAAGGACAAATTCCCCATGGCTGTGACAGGCACATTCTTCCTAAATCCTGGTCACAGATGGTTTCAACAAGACATGACTGGCCACTCTCCATTTGTTACCAGTTTTCCTGGTCTGAAAACAAAATATTCAGTGACTGCCTTATTGCCAGAGGGAACCTTACGCTTAAATTCATACGAAGAGCCATAGGAGCATCGGGACAATGTTAGGTTATTTTGAAAGATTACCCTTCTCCCCACCAAACCCTGCCCCCCCCACGACTACACTTAACCATTTCAGTTAATAAATAAAAAGGATTTTTTTACCGTCTGCATTGAAAGTCTGAAGGGGGCAAGAGAGAGAAATGGGGCCCAGACCCAAATTAAGAGAAATGTTTTCCTTCTCTGGAGAACTTTATAAATCAGTCCGATACTCCTTTATCGGAGTGAATGATTCTGGCTCTTTTAAGCATAGAAGAGAAAGCCACTGAGGGCCCTGTTAGTCCTACCGTTTTAAGTAGTGAACTGGGTGTGGAGCCTAATGTGGGGCTTGAACTCCTGACCCTGAGGTCAAGCCCTGAGCAGAGATCAAGAGTCAGATGCCAGACTGACTGAGCCACCCGGGCAACCCTGAGGAGTGGACATCTTAAAGCTCCTCAAACCCAGAAGCAAAATCCAAGTGGACAGGCAGTGGGAACGGTTCTAAGCATGACAGGTGGGGACCCACCGGCCACGCCCTGTGAGGAAAATGCTTACGCCAGTACTCAGGATATTTGATTGTGTATATTTGCATATTTCTGAAAACTGAGATGCAGAGTTTGCAGAAACATCTTCAGTCAAAGACATAAAAGAAATTGTTTGCCTGCCAATTAACAACATTTGCTAATATTGATGGAGATGATACACCAGCACTGACCCGAGTTCATCTCTGTAATCAGAGATGGTGATGTAGAAAATAAGCCAAGTGTCACTTAAAACCACACAAAAACCAGACATACTTTACACTTCTTCTCTTTAAAAATGTTTCTGTATTATTTCCACCAATCAAGACACACATGGTGTATTTTATTATAAGACATTAAGCAACGTTACTTCTGAGAGCTACAGCCTGAAGGTCACGCCTGTACTGGCTGCCAGCATGAACACCCGAGGACGACGTTAGAAATCTACCGAACTCACACATAGTCACCATGACAGACAGGGCATTGTATCTGGATTAAACCAGTGTCCCAGCCAGCGGTCCAGCCAGGGCCTCTGGGCATCAGCAGAGGCCCTGCCAAGGGTTTTCTCCTTCCCGCTCGGAGGCTCTGGGTTTTGGGTCCCAGACAGAACAGAGCCTCACTGCCATTTCCATGATCCCGACTGATCAATACTGAGCAGTCTGTGTTTCTAGAATGTTCTCCTGCTCTTAGAGACCCCATCTACTCTCAGAAACCTGCACTGGAGGTCAAGACCCAACCGAAGGGAGGCAGTCATTTCCTTTTTAACTAAAAATGAAGCCAACAGATAAAAGAAACCTAGTCCAAGTCCCAGGCTAATGATAAATTTCCTGGCTTATAAAAATATGTGTCCAAAGTAGTTACTTCCAGGGTTATGTACAATATAAATTACAAAAATAAAATAGAAAAGACGAGAAAGTTGTGCACGTTTTAGTTCTTTTTCCAACGTCGGCCCTCATCCCTCTAGAGCAGTTTGAAACTGTCTATACTGCACCAGGACCCCGGCACATCTCGGCTCAGGAGGGAGGACCCTGGTGTGGGGTGAGGTATTTCTACTGAAGGTGGGCATGGCAGGAAGTCCGTCCACAGGGACACAGGCTTCCCCTGTGAATACACGGAGGAGGAAGAAGTGAGCAGAAAGCCAGTCTGCAGGGGCACCCAGCTCTACTCAAAAAGGGGCCCTCCGAAGTAAGAGCCCTGTGTGCCTTCAGCATCCCCGTGCTGCGTTCACAGAGGCCTAGAGCAGATACACATTTTTTTTTTTAAGATTTTATTTATTTATTTGAGAGAGAGAGAGAGGGAAAGCATGAGGGGCAAGAGGGGAGAGG
This sequence comes from Mustela erminea, assembly GCF_009829155.1. Taxonomy (NCBI): domain Eukaryota; kingdom Metazoa; phylum Chordata; class Mammalia; order Carnivora; family Mustelidae; genus Mustela; species Mustela erminea. The sequence goes on along the minus strand of NC_045616.1, from coordinate 14,002,675 downwards.
GTCAGAGGGAGGAGCAGACTCCCCACTGAGCAGGGAGCCCGATGTGGGACTTGATCCCAGGACTCCAGGATCATGACCCGAGCCGAAAGCAGTTGCCCAACAAAGTGAACCACCCAGGCACCCCAGATACTCATTTTTAAAGAACATATATTAGATAGAAGGCCGTTTTAAGATGTTTATATTTGGTTAACGATAACTTTCTTCACTGTACCATCAGGCCTCCGAAACCAAAGCTATCCTAAGCCATATCATAGGTGTTTCTGCTTCAATCCAAGTCAGCATTTCCATCTTGTATTTGAATATGTCTAAACCTCACAACATAAAACTGTTACTTCAACATGAATTTTGTTCATCAAGGGCTCCAGTCTCCACAGATAAGACCAACCAATGAGATGCAAGTGACGGAGAGAATCCTATGTTTTAGATAACATTTATAATAAACTTTCTTATCCAAGTTCCTCCTCAGAACACATTCTGTAGAATGTTGACCCAATAGTTTCCCAAAGAGTTAAACACGGGATATGAATTTGTAACAGAAGAAGCTCAAGGGATAAGCACAGTGAGCACAGGGGGCCAAAATGTGACCAGGGTGAGCCCAGTTCCGCTGTGATAATCCAGTACTCTAGCTTAGGGAACTCCTAGTGATATCCACATCAGAATCTGAAAGCATCAATTTCAGGTGAGCAGTTTTAAGTCAGAAAATACTCAAGAGTTAATCACTACTCCTAAGGGTTTTTCCCCTACAACCCCATGAGGGGGTTTCCCAGAAGATCCATGGGTTTCCCTTTAGGAAAAGGAAATATTCCACCAACTGGAAAACACCACCATCCCAGAGGCATTCTGATTCACCTTGCTTCCTAAAACAGATCCAAGCTGGGGAGTGGGGTGGGGTGGGCAAAAAAAGAAAATTGTGTAAGAGCGTTAGGTTGGAAACCGAAAACGCTGCCCTGGGAGATGGTGCCTCTCTCGGGGAAGGACCCTGACCAGTCTCAGAGGGAGCAAGTGCTCAGGAAGTCACTGCAGTCATCTTCAGTGACTGTTTTGTCAAATTCTACTCTCACCACTAATGGATTTGAGAATCTGCCGTCATGTTATTGACATGGAGTGTTAGGCATCTAACAAAGAAGGTGAAGTTTTAGGTGGCAGTTTAAATTAACGAGTCCAGAAGACCAGGAGAAAGGAGCGAGGGTAGATTAGGATTGTAAAGGCATACATGTCTCAAGCAGCACAAAACGGAAAATTTTATCTTGCAATAAAGCTAAAGGTACAGTCATCCCAGACTAAGACAATTTAGAGAAAACAGTGTCCACAGAGGTGTCTTGGTTTTAGCAATGATAATTCTCAGCCCAAAACATGACAGATTTAAGAAAAGTTGTATTTTTTTTTATTTATTAAATAGATTTAATTATATTCCTTCTGAAATACAAAAGATAGAATAAATCATACCATAAAAGAAGGTAAGATATGATAATATGATGGTGGCCAATTAATACACATAAACCTATTTTTTCCTGGACAGACACTAAATTACTCAAGAGGATTAAGAGAGAATTCTAGAAGCAGCACTACCTGGAGGATTATTTGGCATTTAAATACTGATTTCCAAAGTGCTAGAGGGCAAGCCTGAGCAAGCACACGTGGTCACATGCATATAATTCCCCAATGGTTACAGAGGATGAGAAACTGTCACTATTACCGTACAACTTAAAAAAAAAGTAAAACAAAATCATCTACTCTAATTGCTCACCTGAAATGACCTTGCACAACTTCTCTACGAGTGTGGCTCGCACTTGTGTTCTTCAGACACAGTCTGCTTCACTGTGAAATCTAGGCAGGCAATCCTATTGGAACTGAGCAGGGGCAAGGCATCGTGTTCCTTACATGCAGAACATGGAGTTTTTCTATTTGGTTCCATCAACCCCCAAGCATTTCAGGCCCATGGAAGCGAGAATTCCTACACTGAGGACGAGCTTGCGGGTCGTGCCTTATCACCGGCAACCTTCGAGGGGTCCCGTGGAGGCGTCGAGGCTGCTGTCTGTGTCTGAGGCCAGCGTCTGCTCGGTGGACATGGACGAGATGTCGTTGATGGACGACGACCGGGACGGAGTGGCGTTGCTGCTTACTGCTGCATCTGTGCTAAGAAAACCAAGGAGAATAAAATCTGACGCACGACATTGCTGCGGGTCTGGGCAGTGGAGCCTTGGGGCCCTACCCTCCATAGCTGGCGTGGCTCCAGGCCTCACTGCCAGTGTGGACAAGTGGTGAGTCAGCTGCCCGTGCCCAGCTTTTCCTGGAGTCCTTCTCTGGGCCCAGGATCCCAAACATCCTCCTTTCCTTCCCGGGCGCTAAACATCATATCCATGCATGCGTATTATCATGCTGAAAAACACCTGCCTCTTTAAAAAAAGATATTCATAGAAAGTTGGTGTCCTACAACTCTCAGTGTCATAAAAGGCTGAAGCCCAAATAAGGGCTCGACGATCATCAGATGTTTCAGCTATAGTCATCAATACTTTGTCCAAGGGAAAAAGCAGCAACCTTGGAACAATTCTTTTGTAATAAAAACGCAATGGAAAAAAATCAGATGGGGAGACACACCTTGAGAGACTCTTAAGTCTAGGAAACAAACTGAGGGTGGCTGGAGGGGAGGGAGGGGAAGGATGGGGTAACTGGGGGATGGGCATTAGGAAGGCACGTGATGTGATCAGCACAGGGTGTTCTATGCAACTGATGAATTATTAAACACTACATCTGAAACTAATGATGTACTACATGTTGGCTTCTTAAATTAAGAAAACCGTGTTAAAATAAAAACTATATACAAACAAACAAAAAGGAAAAAAAATTAGTGGCCTCCTACTCACTTTATTTTTGTTTTCTATATCCTGAAAACTGACATTTTGAGTCTTTAAGGTACATGAAACTATGCTATTTCCTAGGGCCTGTATTTTAGTCTGGTGCAAGCAAAAATAAAACATTTGAACTCTCAGAGGCCAGTGCCTACAGTCTTCAATTTGTGCCTTGTTAACCACAGGCACCTAATTCTGTGCTGAAGTTACGTAATCTCCAGATACTTGGCATGTACATCATGCTGAACAGAAAATTCAAGAGTCTGTGTCTCCGTGTGCATGAGTGCGGGCTTCTGGGTGGGGGGGACGAGGTGAGAGAATAAATATAACGAGGAAGGATCTCACTCAGGAAGCATGTGGGACCCTACAATCCTGCGCAAACACCACACGTGTTCTGTCTCCGACAGTTCCATGGGGAATCGGCCACCAGGGAGGCCAAGTACAAATACGGGAGTATTAGATGAGCAGCTTTTTCACAAGGGAACCAGACTGCATTTTACTTAGATTTGCACGGATTTTCTTCTCGAGCCAGGTGGGGCCTGCCCAGAGGGTCATGCACTGTGGCGACGTTTGAAATTCAGCTCCCTCATCTATAGATGGAGCTGGCAGGAGCAGAGGCCAGCATGGAAGTAGGCCGGTTCTAACCCAGTTCTAATCCCCTGAAGCAGAAGCCCAGCAGCTGCTGCCACTGCAACACCCCAGACAGGCAGCCGACCTCCCATCAGGAGCTTTTGGACCCAGGGCCGGGTGAGCTGCCATCCCAAGTGCTGCTGCCATTTAGGAAAGTTGGAAGGGGAAAAGGAGACTGGGCTCAAGCTATCAAAGCAATCACTAACCTGAAGGCTGATCTTTGACCACGCCGTTCTTGCTCCTCTCTTCCCAGTCCAGCACTTCCTTGTAAATCAGCTCTTCAAACAGACACGCAAGGTAGAAGCCTCCATCAGTTTCTATGCATCTCTGAACCCTGCTTCCTAATTAATCGGGGCCACTCCAAGGGCAACGTGATGCCTTATTTTTAACCATGATATACAGTTAACTCAATAATACTGTCTACCTAGACCAAAACACCCACTTTTCGATACATTACATCTTCTCAACCTGACTGAAGGTGGTTCTGTACCCACAGGGGGTTCTACAAGGGGCGGGGGACTAGCAAAGTGGCCCTTGTGGAGCATTTGAAAGTACCACACGTTTTCGCACCATTTGCAAGCATTTCTCTCATTACTCGGAGTTCTCCAAATGGAGCCAGTATCCATCTGTGGGGGAGAAGCCCCTCCAGCCTGGCCAGAAATTTATACAAACTCATCAGTCATTTCTTGGCTTCAACATTAGTTTCCTTGATTCTGACTTGTAAGTGAAGCGAACAACCTACCAGGGAAGCATCAAGGGTTCCTAGAGTTTCGGCATTTGTGAGCCGAGAGGAGAATGCCTTGAGCATTTCCCTGGCACAGAGTGTGGCTATGTGTGTTGCCCTGGCGAGCGCATGTTCATGCAGGTCCCGGCTCTCCAGTCACCCCGAGAGAGCAGACGTAATCCGCTGGGGCAGAGCACGTTGCCATGTTTGACCTGCACTGACCCAGGTTCTCAATTCCTACTGATTCTGCTTTTTAATGGGGAATTGCTCTTCAACCTCCTGGTTACGAGCCTAGTTGCCTGTGGGCTGTTTGGTGAATCTCACAGTCTCCAGAAGCCACAGTATGCAGCTGATACCAGTTCTTCTCTGTTATCTGCAAGTTCCTGCTCTACTAGGGAGTGGGGAAGACCTGGGCTAACAGGGGCTGCAGGGCCTCTCGCCACTTCCCTAGAAGGGCTCCTGCCAACAAGCGACTGCACAGGCGAGCGAGGGGCAAAGTCCCATCTGCCTTTACCTTTCCACTCTTCAATCGCATGCTCTCGTTCTTCCAGCTGGGCGTCGTATATCTGAGGTGGTGGCTGAAAATTAAATGACACGTGAAGTCAACAGTTACAAACGTAATGAGGCATGAAGACGGTAAAATCACTGGGGAGATTCTCATCTATTTATCATGTGACTTTCATTCAATACATGGCTCCTTAAAGGTTTCTTCAGAAGTGCGATGTTACGTCACTTTGTGAATCAAAATAATTAGGGAGAAATTAACCAAGAAAAAAAAGAGGAGCTAGTGTGGTCCTCTTAATAATGACATGATCTCTAAACATTCTCACGGCATCTGCCCAAATGCACCTATGAAGCAGTAATCATGAGCCGCTTCCTAGCGACCTGCCCTGGATGAGGACCATGCCGGCTTCACGTCAGAGCCCCCTTACCCAATCCCCGACTCACACAGGACCGTTCCAAAGACCTACTTCAAAAGCCCATGTCGATAAATGGGGCTCCTTGAAACACTGTTCACTGTGGTGGTGAAGCCCACGGGCGAGCCCTAAAGCAAGCCTGCCCCCATGAGTTACGTCTTAGAGCCAGAGAGCATTCAGGCCACTGCTGCTAAGGCAGAATGGCCCTGAGCCCACACTCTCAAGTGGAACTGCCCTGGGAACCTTCCAGCAAGTTTCTTAGCCTCTCTGACTGGAGGGACTAAACAAGCTGTTATAAGCAAAGCACGCAGCACCCTGCCAGGCACATGCTGGGGGCTTCATAAGTGGTGGCATTATGATCCCATGCCAGCTTGTGTATAAAGGAAGACAACGTGTCACCATAGCATAGGCACGTCCACTCCTGAGCTACATGGAGCAATGGCCCCAGGAGCAAGGGTCCCAAAAGGGACTCAGGTCTCGGACGACCGCTGGCCTCTTTATAGTCAGGAGTCCTCTGAAATCTAGAACCTGTGGGCACCTGGGTGGCTCAGTGGGTTAAGCATCTGCCTTTGGCTCAGGTCACGATCCCAGGATTCTGGGATCGAGCCCCACATCGAGCTCCCTGCTCAGCGGAGACTCTGCTGCTCCCCCTGCTTGTGCTCTTTGTCGGATGAATAAATAAAATCTTAAAAAAAAAAAAAATGAAATCTAGAACTTGCCATCTTCATGCAGCTGTTCGGACTGAGCCATGGAAGATCCGAGGAAACATATGCCCTGCCCCCCCAACAAGTCCTTCTGGAACACAGGCTTACCGCTTCGGCTTCAGCAGGGTCGTACCAAACGGTAATATAAGGGTGACGTAAAGCTTCGTCCACAGAGATTCGCTTGTCGGGATCAATCACTAACATTTTCGATAACAAATCTCTAGCTTGACTTGCTAGGGTGCAAACAAATGATTAGACGAATACATGAATGCCGAGACACAGAACATCACAGAGGAAATGCGACAGTGCCGACAGAATAGAGATGTATTCACCTTGAGAAATTTTTTGGCAGGTTCCAGATCAATCAAGGCTTTTTCTTTACAAATAAGCCAAGAAACCACTTTCACTACCATCAGGTTTTTGACCTCCATTTCTTGCCTCTGGATCTGGGAGGGGAAGGGGGAACAGGGCACCAAGGGGACACAAGCCAACAGGAGGCCAACATGGTGCCTAGGGAGAGCTGCTACTAGGGAGGGCGCAGGGGCCCAGCTAAGGGCTGCACTTCTTGACATGCAGGCATGGAGCACTGGAAGGCTCTTCTCTTCATGTCCCCTCCAGACGGATTACAATAGACCTCTGAAGCCATACAATGATCTCATGTTTGCCCGTGATCGAACACTTCCATGGATGCCTCCCCTATGCCCAACTGCATGTAACGTTGGCAACATACACTTAAAAAAATATCTAGAGATTACTTGTTAGAAAAAAACCAACATACTCAGTAACACCTAAATATTGGCAATTAAAGTTCACATCGGTAGGCAAAGGAGAGATGGGACTTTTCGGATGGAGGCACAGTATACCCTGAGGTGGAGAGAAATCTATCCTTTCCCTTAAATCACAGCTTTAGTGATGGGCACGGGAGAAGTGGAGGAGGAGCTTTATTTTATCCAACTATGGGCTAGAATCTTAACTAGAGGGTTCCTTGTACCCAAAGACTGTGATTTCCAATTGCTATAATTAACATAAGACTGGTTCAGAGGGACTCAAACCTTTTCATTTTGACCAAAGATTTCAGCGTGGCCATTCTGTAGAGGACAGAACTTTCAGGTCTCTAAGCCTTCAGGCTGGCCTGTACCTCACTTTATTTGAGGGCTTCCATTATTTTATCTCCCCACATCCAGAGGCATCAGAACGAGGACCTGAAGAGGCCGAGAGTGGTGCCCAGACTGTGGAAACAGGGATGAAGGAAACAAAGGGCCTCTTACTTTTAATTTTGTCTCGTTCGGATTCGGATGGGAATATCCAATCTGGAAAGAGCTCTTCGAATTTGATGCCGGGGTACTTCGGTCTGTTTTCTACGTAATTCCTCACGGTCGGCTGCAGTTTCTTCATAAAATCCGCAGACGGTGTTCCTAGCTGCTCAATGACTTTATTCCACTGATCAATATCTAAGGAGTCTCTTGAGGAAAATACAACTGAAGGGCCTTACGGTCACGTCACATGAAGTAGCATCATTCAAAGAAACATGAAAACCCTCTTTCGACCTACTGACAGGTAATGAGTGAGGCCACCCCACAGGTGTTTTGATACAATATGCAAATATGGTGTGGGTTTCCAAAGGAAGACTAGTTTTAAAACCTCTGCGCCTTTCTAAACTCTGGTCACAGTATATTAGACTGTGTATATTAGACAGTATATTAGACTATTATACTAATATATTAGTATATTAGACTGACCCACCTTCTAGACCAAATGACAGTTATCTTGTAACTGAAGGATACCCATGACAGAGGTGATGAAAGATGAAGTTAGATAAATAGGACTTCAGCAAACCGAAATCAGTTTTCACACTGAGGCTACTTAGGTTCGAAAGCTTGCTGAAGTAGATAGACCTGGGTCCCGGGGTCACGGCTGGGAAAGCAGAGGCCCCACGGAGTATGGTGCGTGAGCCAGGGTTCGGGGCTCTCGAGCCCAGGCCCTGTCCTCTCCCACAGGACCACAGGCTTGCCTGGGACTGGGCTTAGATGGACAGCTCTGCGAGGTCATTCTCATTCCCCTGGCACTGACCATCACTGCAGTACCCTGGATTGCATCTTACTTCCTTTCAGAGCACATGACCTGGGTTTCGGACTCCACTGTGCTCTAACCATGCGCCGGGTGCTGGACACTCAGTCTCCCTTGGCTCCCGACTTGCTTGTTTGTAAAATGCAGAAAATATCAGCTTTGCCTAGTTCACAGGGGGCTTGGAATAATGGGCATTATGAGCTGGAAAGTGATTCTGAGACTGAAACGATGATAACAGAGAATGTAGGCCAGGAAAAAAAAGTCATGTTAACAGCAATGTTTAAAAACCCATTTTCAAAAGTTGTTTAAAAAAAAAAAAAAGGAATGGAGGTTTGTCTTAGAAAAATGCAATCACATTATTGTGGAAGAAGCTGGGGAGCTGAACAGGCTCAGGGGATGGGCTCTGGCCACTGGAGTCACTAGCATATTCTCCTCCCTCACTCCTGTGTTCCTATGTGCTGCCGGAGCTGGATGGGGAAGCCCTCAAGCCCTTCTCACCACCTTCACTTTCCACTGATCCTCTGAAACATCCCTCGTCTCCCTGCTCCTGCTCTTGTCCGTGAGTCTGTCTGCCTTTGGCCCAACCGCTGGAACGACCTTTTCCAACATAAGTCAGGTCTGAGCTTAGAAAAGGGCAGGTGCTGAGTAAATGTTTAGTGTGCTCATGATCAAGGGTCATTTCTGTAGACTAACGGGGGGAAGGGAAAGGGTGGGAAGGGAAACATCACACCCAACAAGCCTGATGGGCCTTCTGGGTGTGTGCGTGCACTCCTATCCCTTGGCTCCCATGGGCCTCTCGTTATGCTGAAGAGGGATCGAGGCTGAGGGATGCCCGGACTCCTGTGCGCCTGAGGGTGGCAGCTCCCTGTCTCTGATGGGCTACTGTGGCACAGGAGGTCCTTTTCTACCCCAGGTCACGGATTTGAAGCACATCTCAGAGCACTGCAGTCTAGATGCCAGAATCTTTTCCCATTCCAGTAATTTTTAATCTAATGTTTGAAATAGGGGGCAAAAATTGCCTTTGGAAAATGATGTTAACCCTGTATATATATTTTGAGAATGACATCAGGTCGCCTGATATATAAAAATACTAGTTACCGACATGGCAAGATGTTAATACTTAAGGGAGGAACTTCAAATTAACTTTGTAGTGCACCAGAAAGTATCCACAGTTTTCATACTTTCTGAAGAAAACATTTCATAATTCAAAAAAGGAAGGACACAAAATGAACAAGAATTGAGACCAATGAAATGTTAAGTAGATCCTTCTAAATTATTTATCTTCAGAATACATCAACTTTTCCCTTTTAAGCTGAGTCTGTTTGCAAGATAAAGACCTCCTTATTTATAGTTTGGAACAAGCGAATCAAAGGAAAGGCAGTGGAAAACTGCCAGAAAATTTATTAGAACAAAATAAAATGCTGTATTTAACTTCACATAAAATCTGTGATGTGAAAAATGTCAAGGAAGGCAAATAAAATGATAGGAACAAAATCTTTTCATTCCACATTTGTGTTGTAAAGAATTTATATTACAAGAAAATCACCCTCATAAAATTATAAAAAAACTAAAATAACTTTAATAAAATACATACAAAACACTGACTACACAGCTCCATCTCCTTTAAAAATAACCATCAATCTGCCATCAGACAGAGACCACTTTAAGGTTTCATAAGGCAAAAACAAAATCAAAGACTAATGGAAATCGTAAGTGGTTAGAACGCAAATGAAAAAGGGAGTATGTTTGAGTGAAAAATATTAAAGATGGGAGAATGTGAAGAGCGTGATCAAGGAAAGCTACTCTAACGAGCATGTTGTCTCGTCTGCTTTATGCTCTGTGTTATTAATGTGATTTGCTGACCACAGTATAAGTTAATCTTCTGCATAGTATATTTACTCAGACTTCTCCAGGTGTGTCACAGAAGAACCTTCTAGATGGATCTTTTAAAAATTTCTACAAAATAGCAGAGTAACAGGCAAGAAAATTAACATGTACTGTTCCTCACTGAACTTCTTTTTGATCTCTTTTACTTCAGTCTTATGTAGTGTGCTTCAGTTCCTACTTTGGGGGAAAATATTTTAGTCCATTCTAATAACTAGCAAAATGGTATATTAATAATTGAATGACACAATAATACTGGCCTATTAAGCTTAGACAGCAACCTTCCTCGTTAAAACAACTGAATGATCTAAATAAACAGTATTTTTCATTTAAATATCAAAATATGTTTGACAGAATAAATCAATTCCTAAGCTATTTTTGATAAAATTAAAACTAACATAATTGGTTTAATGTAACTCTAAGCCTCCATAAAGTCATTACAGGTAGTCAAGTGAAAAAGAAAACATAAAACTGAACCACTTGGTTTGTGATGCTAATTTAACAAACATAATAAAGACCCCCCCAGGATACGGTCTACAAGTACAACATTTTCCTTTCGAGCTCCTGCTGGCCTCGGCATTTATGGAAAGCACGGCCATGAAGGTCCCGGGAAGGATACGATCAGTGCCTTGGAAAATCACACAACCTTTCACCAGCTCTCCCATGATGCAACCCACTGACCAGATATCAACTGAAAATAAAATGAAATGATAAAATTATGAAGTGCCATGAACAAAACAAAGGTGAGGAAAAGGAGTTCTAACAGTGTACTAAACACACAAATATGGAAAAATAAATGGCTAGCTAAGGGTGAGCTGTCCCCATGGTGCGAACGACTGCCGGCCTTCGCTGTGGCCTTCGGCTTCCGGCAGTCTGGGCTATAGTACCTGAGGGTCCAGCACTTTACAGCATGGAATACAAACAGACCCGCCAACAGAAGAAGTGGCTGTGCCCCCAGAGCTGTGTGCAGGCAGGCACCCGCCCGCCCCCACGGCCCGTGCTGGGTCTCTCCCTGTGAAGGATACAGTCTCTTCCTGGGAACAGGACTTTATGGAGGACCATTTCTGCCATGATGCACCCGACAGACCAGATGTCCACTACCAAACACCAGGTGATTAAAGCCAGCCCGAGACCCCCATGCAGCTTTCTCAAGACCCCCTCCCAACAAAGACAAGCCCAGCTGTCGTCAAGTATGGACACCATGCCCACTGCGTGACCCTCTGCTACCCTGTCATGCCTGCAGGACCTCCTGGGAGCAGGTGCGCTGGTCTGGGCTTCCTTGGGGCCTGAGGGCCAGACAGAGGGCTACTTGGTGGCCCTGCTTAGCACTATGGGAAGAGCCAACGGGGCCACCAGATCCCCTGCACAAAGTTTCAAACTCTTTTTTTTTTATCAGCAATTTGATATTTTTATTTTTTTTATGCTTAACATTGAAAAATATGTTTCAGACTCTTAGCGAGTAACTGTAATTGAGTTCTTTTTGACAAATTTGTCGAGAGCTAAGTTACAAAGGGCTCTGATATTGTTCGAGTAAGTTAAGTGTTGATGTTAATAAACCGGTTTTACACAAAAAACAGCATGTATCACTCTATTTGTACTAAGCTCAAAAAATAAGGAAAAACCAGGCTTCGGCACTGGAAATCAGGGTAACGGCTCCCTATGGGGGCTGAGAGCTTAGAGGGGGCCCGGGGAGGTCTTCAGGTACTGCTGGTGTGGTGGGCCTGCACAATGTGTCCAAACCAGCATGTTAAAGTTTGAGATGGTAGAAAAGTACTCGTTTCAAAAGTGAATTTGTACAAGCGGGTGACTTCAGCCACTGGAGACATGAGATTATGACTTTGCACCTGTGGCCCCGCCCAGGGTGTTTCCTGTGGCCTGGGGTGAACACTGCCACTGGTGAGCCTCAGCCACGCAGGGGCGGCCGCCCACACTCACCGTTCTCTTTGTAGCCCATGCCCAGGAATGCATTCAGGCGCCCGGTAATAACGCGTCACCACATATGGAGTCATCATGAAGTTGGTACAACCGCCGTCCGGGCCAGCCAAAATCAGGATCTTGAGTGTGCAGTCTGATTTTACTACGATGTTGCTAGGCTTCAAGTCCTAGGGCAGAGACGGCTGAGGTGAGCATGAACACCCAGAGCACACTATACTGCCAAACCTCGTCGACCAGGGATTCATGAGGCTGGGGGGCTGGCCCAGGTACCGAGAGTTCTGGGACACCAAGGGGGGTTAGAACTGAAACACTGAATTTGGGAAAACCTAACTCTCTCAAATTGAACACACAATACAAATTCACTTCAAGAAGTCAGATGGTCGCCCTCGTCCCTATGTGGAATGTCACGACATCTCTTTGCTAAAACCTCCTTGGAGCTCCCACAGAACCCAGCTTTCCCTCCTCCACACCTGCTCCTCCGTCAGTCCCCAGCTGTCCCACAGAAATATAACGCAGGCCACACGGAATTCACATTTTCTAGTAGCCACCTTAGAAGGATGAATACAAACACATAAAGTGAATTATGTACCCCAATATACCCAGTTAACATTATCGTTTAATATGTGAAACAACATACAGAAATGATTAATGAGGGCAGTTCATATTCCTTTTTTGGTACTGTTCTTGAAATCCACTGCATCTTAACAATGACACCACATTCTAAGTACTCGACAGCCCTATGGCTCGTGGCTGCCACACTACTCGGCACGGGGCTAGAATTCTCTAACTCCACAATCTTTGAATGGAGACTTCTTCTCTCAGACAAAGAATTCCATGGTCCCCAAGCCTGCCCCACCACACACACGCACAGAAGGCACCCTCATCTCCCCCTGCCAGAGCCCGGGCTGCGCTGTCAGCTCTCAGAGCCCAGCCTCATCCAGTGGATGCACCAAAGTTGCTCGCTGTGTGAACACATGTGTCACCCTCCCCTCGACCCCACACCCTGGACACATGAACATGAGTTCCATCCCGGGCCTTTCTTCACAAGGACCCTCTCACCCCCATATCCTTCCTCAGGCCCCAGGGATCTGACTGCTGGCTGGGATGGCAGCCTGCACATTCACCCTAGAAACTGTGCCTTCTCAGCTACCCCCGTCCGCTGTCCTCCCTAGTCACACTGAGCACGGGAGGACCTGGGAAGACTCAGTGTGAGGGGTCAGGCCCAGCACCTGACTCATGCCTTCCAAGGAACATGCACAGATGGGTGCTCGCAGGTGTGCCTTGAGACAGTTAAAAACTCCATCAGATAAAATTATGTTTCATTACTGTTGAATGTTCTCAACTTCTTGGATTCGGTAGAAATATGTAATATTTGAAAACGCAATGAAAATTCCCACCGATTCCCATGCAGATGCCCTGGCGTCACTGGCCACCACCCTCTCATCCTCTCATCCATGTGTCCTAATGTGGGGGAGCCCGCGGGAGCTCTCCCATCCCTCTGTGAGCCCCTCACGCACACCAGCGTGCCCTGTGAGGAGGCAGTCATACAGCTAAGGCAAAGAACCAATTTATCTCTAGTTTTTTTTTTTTTTTTTTTTTTAGACCAAGACTATGGCAAGAACAGGTATGTTAATAGGTATGTTAACACCTGATAACAGGTAAGATAACGCTCATCTTCGTGAAGAAAAAAATTTTTTAAATGTCCAAATGACAAGGAACTATTTTGGGTCTCTTTGGAAAGGAATGACAACATCCCATTGGTTGGGATGTCAAAAGGTGCTTTCTTTAGAGGAAGCTGATTCCTTCCTCTGGAATCCACCCCAGCCTTGATCTAAAGCAATGCCATAGGGAAAAGGGTTAGTAGTGCAGCTCACCGTCCACCGCTCAGTGAACCGCAGAATGAGGTAGAAAACATGCCAGTCTCCAGCCCCTTCCAGCTGTCAGAAAATTCTCCCCTCGAGCAGATTGGGTTGGAAGGACACCCTTTACTGCCATCTGCTGGAAAACTGTGATAACAAAATGCAAAGCCGCTGTCTGTGATGTCCTGGCAGGCCTGAAAGGTGCTGGCCTGGGGATGCCTGCCCACAGGAGGGGCTGGAAAAGGTCTCGGGGCTCCTGATGGCCCCCCCACTTCCATGGCACTCTCTCCTACCACCCCAAACAGGGAAAAGAAGAAACACACGTTAAGATACAAAGGACACACGAACTTGGGGCTTGGCCCACAGATGTAGGGATGGCCATGAGAGCACAGCGTCCCTGGGGCAGACAACAAGAATGAGTGAAACTATAGCCACAGAAGGGCCAGAGCAGAGGAGAAGGGGGCCGAGGGCGGCACCCCATAAGACACCATTTTCCCCGGTCAGTTCTCAGATCAGAACCCAATGACCAGAGCGGTATCCTAGGAAGGAGGACCCTGCACATGGTGACAAGTGTCCGCTGCCTTGATTTCCCCAGTTCTTCCCTAGAGGTACCTGCAGCCGCTCACTGGGATGACTGAACCCTGGGACAGGAGGCTAAGCAGTTATCTGGAGGACTGTGGGACATGAGCTCTGAGTGGACCCTGAAACGCAACGACCCAAAGCACCATGGTTCCAGCTAGCTGACGACACAGACCTGTGCACACTACGGAAGTACATTGCTGTCTGTCCCACCTGTGTGTGAACAGTTTCTGACCCTCCCTCCCAATCAGCATGGAAGAATGCATTTGCCCTGTCAGTGGCTTCACGCTGTACTAAGGCCTTATTAATCGGTTCTAGGAGCTCTATGGTGGCTGGCACTGCAGCTGCAACCAGCACTACTAGCTGCATAGGCCTTGGCGGCAAACATTCTCTGGGACCACTGAGTTTCCTCCAGGGCCGGACTGGGGACTCAAACAGGGCTGTGACATGGAGTGCTGTCCTTGAGTTCCAGTGGTGGCCCTAATCTCCTCTATCCATGCTGACCCCGGAGATCAAACGTGTTTTTGACTTATCTTGGTGGGACAGTCTCATGTGTCTACTTGGCCTTCGCCATCATGACACCTCTTACTTTGCAGGCCAAGGAACCAGCGCGGGGGTCACTCCAACTGCCCAGTGTATCCGTTTCGATCATACAATTTCAGGACTGGGGAGGGGACTGCTGGCTGCGCTCACGGGCCCAGTAGCCTGTTCTGAGCCACCAGAGTCAGACCCCTCAGATATGAAGGTCTGGGTCACATGCAGGCAAGCCACGGAGACCTGGCAAGGTGACAGCCGAGGGAACAGAGTGGACAAGGGAAAGTGTGCATCTGTTGTGGCCCAGAGAACAACTGCTGGGACAGGGGATACCTTCTTCTCAAGCTCCCCTCAGGAAGAGAGACCCATGGGGAGCACCACAAAGCTCCTCCTGACCTGTGTGGCTCCTGGCCTGTCACAGTGTAGGGCAGGAGCCCATTTCTGAGACACCAGACTCCAGCAGGCGGCTCGGGGACTGCCGTGGGGGTAGCTTTCTGAGGGCCATAGTTGCAGCCTGCAGCCCTGCCCTCAGTCCCTCCAACAGCTCAGCCCTGGGCTGCCTTCCGCCAGCCTCTCCAATCCCTGCAGCCCACTCCCCGGCTCTTCCTCACAGGCCTTCACCTAGTACGAATCTCGCAGGTCCAGTCCCATCCTGGCAGGCCATGCTGTCCATGAAAAACCCCACATGCTCTCTGGGGACAAAGAGTGGTGGAGAGGCAGGAAATGATTTGGCTGAGTGTGGTACATTCCAAACTCAGTGAGCAGCCCAAGCACCACAAGGGGGACCACAATGCCCAGGAAAGGGTCAGGGCTTTCCAGATCTCCCCAGCTCCACCCCAGAAGAGAGGCAGGCTCCTTCTTCACTCCTATGGCCCCATAACCTAGAAAAACTGAAACTGAGATTCCAGACTTGGGCCTCAGCACAACAGCAACAGATATGCTGGTGGGAGGCACAGGGAGGGCATGGGTGTAGTGGAGGTCTGCATCCTGACCCAGCTCCACCCTACCCAGCTTCTGACACCAGGCATTCTGGGCATTCTGAAAGAAATACTACAAATTTCCCAGAACTCTAGGGCATAGCCTTCCAGACTAAAGGGCCATCAAGTGCCCACCACAAGGAATGAAAAAAATTTCCGTATCAAGGCATATTGCCATAACGTTTCAGAACCCAAGAAATGAAGAAACATTTTTAGAGAATCAAGAGAGAAAAACACAACAGGGCACTTGCAAATGATCTGGAGTAAGAATGGTATTAGAAAGCTCAAAAGCCAAACTACATGACACTAAAACAGGGTCCTGCATTTACAACTCGGAGGGCAACTGATTTGTAACTAAGAATTCTATATCCAGCCAAACTATGAATCACGTGACAGGGCAGAATGAAGAGTTTTAAGCATTTAAGGCCGCAAGAAAGTTTACCTCCCATGCACCACTTCTGCGGAAGCTATTGGAGGATGTGTTCCACCAAAATAAGGGAATAAACTGAGAAAGACAGAAAGGGGTCAGGGAGCAGGTTAAGGAAAGCCCCAGGGAAATGCTAGGGCCAGGGCCAGGATGACCCCCCCCCAACCTGCCGCATCAGGTATGGGGGTGGGGGGCAGCCAGTCAAGGTGGGAACAGCGCTGAGGTTCTGAGAGCGAGGGTCTACCTGCGATGAAACAGCACATCACCTGGACACACTGAGAGGAAACCCAGATGCTTGGCAGAAGGCTTTGCGTTAACTTAGCAAGGAGAGCAGAGCAAACTACTTGCTCCTTGAAAAGCAAAAGAACAAGACCACAATGCAAACAACTAAATCACAGTGTAAACAGAAGGCTGCGGGGGGGGGGGGGCATTTAGGTGATCAGAGTGATAGACAACACACCACCCATACTGGTCCAAACTCAATAACACCACCAACACCAGGGAGGTCAGGCCACGGGAAAGGTAGCCGAAGGGGAGGGGAGGCTCTGGGTCAGGGAGAGGGAGCTAAAGTGATACCTTATGCCCCAAAGGGAAGGGATGGGGATAAACACCAAAATAACAGAGAAAAGAACAGAGTTTGCTTCTGGGGAGCAAGAAATTAGAAGGAGGACGTGGGGACTCTGTGTTGTTGCTTTTTTTTAAATAAATATTTGTAGAACTATTTGATCCTTGATTAAAATAAGGAACAAATCAACCAACTTGTTCAGAAAGTTGCAGAATAATTACAAACAAGGGTGATCCCGTTTGAAAAGTATAAACTGAAAAGGACATCAGTACACACAGATACATTGGTAGTAAGGTACTCACTCTAAACTTTGGGAGCAAACACCCAGCTGTTATCACGACCCACCCCCAGACAACAGCAGAGAACTGGAGGACTTTCCCTTCTTCTAAGTTTTTGAATCATACAAGGTAAAAAGTGGTGAGACTATCAATGTTCTACTTTCCAAATAATTAAAATTTATATTTAGTATAAAAGCATTTTAATAAGCAAAACTGAAAATGTGTATTTTGTGCATGGCACTGTGTATGAGAGAAAAGACCAAAAAGGCTCGTGGACAACCATCAACCCACTAACGGGCTCTTCATCACCTCTTGGGTCCCGGCCGGGTGGGCAGGGTGGGCCACTGGGGGCTTCTCGCTATTTGCACTATCTCCCTTTCCCACTACCAGCACGTGGTTCTTTCACAAGTGAGCACAAAGTCCAGCAGACCCATGAATATGTGAACAGGTAGAAGACAAGCAGGCGGAGTGGCAAGGCCTGGTGGGGTGATGGACAGGATGGAGAAGGGCTTGGTGGGATCATCTGCTGGGGTGTTCTAGGGTTTCTAAACACTGTGCTGGGCAAAGTAGACACCCCTTTGGACACTCTTTGACATTCTGGTCATCAGAACTGGAACCAAGCTTCAGGGACCGAACATTCCCTAACATGGGCATGTGTGCTGCAGCCCTGGAAAGGTCCCTAGGATACTGCTTCCCCACAATACTCGGCCCAGGAAGGGAGCAACAAGTAAGGCAAACCATTTTCCTTTACAAAACTGATAAGGCTTAACACAGTAAGGCTGGAAACTTATTCTAAAGCCATGAATGTAACACAAAATGTGGTTAAGAGCTAGGAAGAGTGTCTTAATTTATATAATGGACTGTGAAGTTTTTAGGAGGCAAAAGAGAATAGTATGTTGGGAAATGTTTATTTTTAATTTAAAAAATGGGTATTATTATGCTAAGTGAAAAATGTCGGTTGGAGAAAGACAAATATCATATGATTTCATTCTTCTGTGGAGTTTAAGAAACAAATGAGCAAACAGGGAAAAAAAAGAGAATGAGATAAACCAAAAAACAGACTCCTCATTGTAAGAGAATAAAGTACTGGTCACCAGAAGGGGGAGAGTAGGGGGGTGCGGGAAACAGGTGATGGGGAAGAAGGAGGGCCCTTGCGGTGATGAGCACTGGGTGTATCAAAGTGCTGAATCATGATATTGTACACCTGGAACTAATATTACACTGTAAGTTAACTAGCTGGAATTTAAATAAAAACAAAAGAAAAAAATGAGTAATATTATTTTAAAAGAAAAATTTGTCAAGAGAATTTATATTATTTTAACTGGACACTTGGTGGCAGCAAAGGCCAAATTTTAAATAACATCACCCAGTCAGGAGCCCAGCGTGTGTGAGGCCCCACACAGGGCCCTGGCTGGGGACCAGGTATGCTGCCCAGGCCCCAGGGCTTTGGGGTCCCAGACCTGAGGCTCATGGCTAGGGGTAAGGGCAGTCGGGTACTCTGTGGGTTGGCGGGCTGTGCAGTTGTGGCCAATGTTTCCTGGCGCCTAACAGATCTACCACACCATTGAAAATCTCTCTATTCTTTCCTCTGCGAATAGGCTTCTTTGTTCTGGTCTCACTATCTTTCTCCCCACACAGATTGTGGTTCAGAGAAATGACAACTTCTTGATATTGGAATATAATATCTATAGACAATTTGTCGACAGAATTAGTATGGTAATAATTTAGGGAATGCTAAGAATGTTTCCAACATAATTCTATTATCTCTGCCTGTAGTCTCACTCAACATTTTATTGTCGAAGAAAATTCTATCCTGATGTTCTGCTTGCACAGTGATACAAGTCAAAAAAGAAACAAAAACTCCTAAGAGCAGCTTACAGAAGTACTCTGTATCCACTGGTTTTTAAATGCTACTTCCTGATAGAGTACAGCCAGCTGTCATTCAAATCCCAGTTTAGGGGCTCAGGACACCCATCCTGGGCCATTCCAAAAGTTCCCACCGAGGGGCCAGGATGCTACAGTGGCAAAGCTTTATGACTCTAAGAAATGGGGATTTGGTCCATAATTTATGTATGATTTCTCAAGCAATGGTATCATTTACTACTTAGCCTCTAACTGTTCCCCATCCCAAATCTAAACTCCTGCCTCATTAAAAATGGGATTTCAAATATGGTAAATATATTAACAATGAACAAACAGATGGTTCTGGGTAAATAACATTGGGGAGTTCTCTGTTCTATTCTTGTAACTTTTAAACTTTAAGTTACTTCAAAATTAAAGGTTAAAAAAAAAAAAGGTAAGTTTTTTTCTGTAGCATCAAACCGAGCAGCTCAAGCCTGCATCTGGAGTGGCTTATGTGGGCTTGGGCCAACAAGGCGCTCCTTCTAATCTCAGTGGGATTTGGGAACTCAACACGATCCCATAATTTCTTTGGATTCTTTTGACACTGGCAACTTTTAAAAAAATATTAAGCTCTTTTGTGCCTGGAGAATCATGACTGGAAAATGTTGTGACTTTAAAAATAAAACTAATGGGCGCCTGGGTGGCTCAGTTGGTTGGACGACTGCCTTCAGCTCAGGTCATGATCCTGGAGTCCCGGGATCGAGTCCCGCATCGGGCTCCCAGCTCCATGGGGAGTCTGCTTCTCCCTCTGACCTCCTCGCTCATGCTCTCTCTCACTGTCTCTCTCTCAAATAAATAAATAAAATCTTAAAAAAAAAACAAACAAAAAAAAAACTAATGTGGTGTCACTACTTACTCTATGAATGATACCAGCTGAATGCAGATGTTTAATACCACAGAGCATCTGGTAAAGAAGATAGGACATCCTTTCATGGTCCAGCTCCATGTGAATAACCTGACATAAGTTAGCATCCATTAATTCCATAACCAAATACCTGGGGGAAAAAAGATCAGCCATGTACACATAAAAATCACCCAAAATTCCTTTATGGTCCTAAACTATATTTATATGAAACAGTAATAACTTACTACTTAATTACTGCACTGGCTAAAATTTTGAAAAAAAAAAAAAACAAAAAAAAACTTGTTTTTTCTAAATATTTATAAGGTATCTTGTAAAAAAAAAGCAAACATATAATGGAACTTAGCAGAAGTTTTCCAAAAAAAACTATCAACATGATATATTTCATATTAAAACAATTTTTAAATCATACACAATAGAATTTCAAATATTCAAATTCTCCCAAATCTTTATTTATGTGTTTGTTTTTTTGCTATTGGATCATACTTACCAGTAGAGAAACTGAGCTGTTACTTCTCTCATGTTAAGAGAATGCTGGACCTTCTGCCCATACCAGCTATACCCCGTATTTTTGCTCTCTGCAAGCAAAACTCCCCTAAGAGGTGTCTATACTTGTCATCTCCCATTCTTCTCCCATTTGTTCTGAAGCCCACTTCCATGGGGTATGTGACCTGCCACTCTGCTGCAAGTGTCCTTGCCAAGACCCTTGATGACTTGCATGTCGCTAAATCCGATGGTTTGTCCTACAGTCCTGGCTAGCTGTGCCCTGCTCCCCTTCCCAACTTCTTACTGTTGGGGGTGCCAGTGCTCACTCCTTGGCCTCTTCCTCTTCTCTGACTATCACTGTCTTGGTGATCTCCTCTGGTCCCTGGTCTGAACACTTTAAATACCATCCGCAGACCGTCAACTCTCAAGTTCATACCTTCTGCCCAGACCTCTCTCCTGAATGCCAGGCTTATAACTGTCCATGTCCCAGGCCTACTTGGGTACCCAAGAGGCATCTCGAGGCCCATTTCCAAAACTGAGCCCCCATTTCTACCTCCCCCACCAGTTGGCTCTGCCTGTTGCCCTCCCTGTCTCAGCTGGGAGCACCTGCAAGGGGCTCAGGCCAGCACCAGGCGTCACCCTCAGCTTCCCCTTCCTCACACTGCAGTCCTCTACAGTGGCTCCCCTTTCGGGACAGTTTCAGCCTCCAGTCTACCCCCCTTTACCTAGTACCCTCTGGCTTAAATGCAATCACCATCACCCTTCCCCTACATTGCTATGGGGCTTCTGTGCCCCCACCCCTGCTGGTCCCAACAGAGACACTAAAGTTATTCTTTGACAATGTAAATCAGGGAAGCTCACGCCTCTGCTGGGTCTTACTGCCTTGACTTGAAGTAAGTGGCCTTGAGGCCCAGGAGGGTCTGGCCCCATCACTTCTCCGAGAGCTCACCCTCTTCTTTCCTCTGCCCCTCCCTGCCCCACCCCAACTCTGCTCCAGCCACACTGGCCACCTGTGGCTCTCAGAGCACAGTGGGCATGGCCCCACTTCCACTCCTTTGTACACCTGTTCCTTCTATCTCGATCTCACCTTCCCTCAAATATCTGTAGGACTAATCCTGAGCCTCCTTTATGGGTTTCTTTATCCCCAGTCCAGTGAGGTCTTTCTCCTCCTCTGCTTAGGATGTTCCCTGACTCCTAACCCCCGCACTTCTGATTCCCTAACCCAGCTCACTTCTTCCAGAACACTTGTGACATCCTTAAGATGGCAGCACTTCCTTACGTTGACAGCGTATCTTCTCTAGCTTTCTCAAAGCTCTCAGAGCGAGTATGATGGCCTGCAATTCTTAATCATAAAAGGGATCTTGGCCTGTTTGGGTCACTGAAGTATGCCAAGTCTGAGAGAATGCCTAGCACACAAGTGGCAATCAGATATTTGTTGAATGAATGCACCACTCAATTTAGGACGAGTTGGGCATTCTATTTCAATACAATAAATTAATATTTTACTGTTTGTAAGATAATTCTATTTCAGATTTTGGAATTGCATGGTGTTTAGTGATATAATGATTTCAAATAACAATTATAAAGCCTTGAACCCTATCATCCTGGCTTTCAGGGGCACTGGAGAAAAACATTTTATATTTCAGCAAAGCAAATCAACAGCATTAATGGTCACTGTCTGCTCCAAAGAATTGTTTCCAGTCATCCTGTCGGTTATGGAGATGATAATATCTAGGCACAAATAGTTGAATATTATTATCTTTCTTAACATTTCTCCTCCACAGAAAAAAGTGGCTAAATATATTGCTACCTACATTTCTGAAGTAAGAAAAGCAATTACTTTCTTTTCTAAATTTTTAGTCTTTGATGCATGGTGCCTTACTGAGTAAAAATGATACTTACACATCTTGAAATTCTTCTAGAGTCTTTTGTGGCGTAAACACATTTAACAAACTAATTATCTGGAAAGAGAAGATTTATTATTCCTCAGCATGTCAGGTAACTTCACTTAATTATCAAAATTAAGTTTAACATTAAAAATGTATTAAAACTGAAAAATCATAGCAGAGCTCAGTATTTATTATTTTTATTAGTTTTACCAAAATATCCTATTACATGGTATTTGAGAAAAGTTAAATGATTAGGATTCTCACCTTGGAAAGACGATATACTTTTAATCAAATCACATTTGATGTGTCTCTAGTAACTCATTATGAGACAGTTTTAACACATAATGTCTTTTGGGCTCTGGACATAAACAGGTAGACATTATGGGTAGAAAAACACCAAAGCAATATGCTGACTCTGAAAACTGAAATACGCTCTACAAATTTTTGAAGTTTTGAAATAGGAAGGTGAAACCTGTATTTTTAGTATGATGAAGGTGAACCCCTCAAAGTGTTACTTATTTACTTAAAGAAGGTTGTGGGAAGGCCTCTAGAAGTCCCACCGCTTGAGTATCAAACACACATCTTCAATCATTTCAAATGACCAAGGGAAAGACGAATGACTGAGAATATAGGATTAGGGTGGCCGGCTAACCGAGGGCAAAATAAAACCAGATCCATACTGAATCTTCACATCAACACCACATGGAACAAAGATTTAAATGTAAACCATGAAACCACAGAACACTAAAATGTGGATAAACATTTATGTAATCCTGGCATAGAAAAGCCTTTTCTAAACATGACAGGAAACCTAGAACATGTGTCATATTAAACCCAAACCAAGGTCAACAAACCAAAAAAAAAAAAAAAAAAAAAAAAAAAAAAAAAAACCAAAAACAACAACAACAAACAAAAACCACCAAAAAACTAATATAGCAAAAGCAACCTAAATGAGGTCAAATGGAAAAGAAGTCAGGGTTGATAGCTTTAATTATACAAAGATCCTCTATAAATGCATAAAAGAGACCAAGAGCCCAAGAGAAAAATGGTCAGAGGCCACAGGAAACAGATTCTTTTTTTTTTTTGGAAACAGATTCTTTAAAAATAAATGGTTAATAGAGATAAAGTATGGAAAGAATTTAGCTTCAGAAGTAAGAATAAGATATCACTTGTCATCTCTCAGATGGGCAAAGCACAACAACAAAAAAATCAACAATATGTACATAGTGCTGAGGGATTCTGAAATAAAACACGTTCTTAGATAATCTTTTTTGTACCCCTCGACAGTCTTAATGAAAGTGTAAAACTGCAGTCTTCTGTGAGGTCAATTTGTCAGCACATACTAAAACAAGAAGTGTGCAGTACACACTTTGACTAAGAAGTTCACCTGGACAGGTGGGCAGAGATGCAAGTACAGGGAGGTTTGTTCCAGCACTGGTTATAATAGCAAAAACTGGAAGCAATCCAAATATCCAGTAACAGGTGACCGGTTAAATAAATTATTGTGCATGTGTACTATGTAATGTATCTGAGGCCCAAGAGTATTCTGCGAGGGAGAAGGCCAGATGCACCATAACACAACTGATCATGTTCATGTAATATGTAGGTGCACGTGTAAGAATGTTCACCAAAATGTTAATGATAATGATCTAAGGGTTTCGATGACTTTTGCCTTCTTGTTTATACTGTATGAATTAAAAAAAACCTAACCATACTTGTGCATAACATGAAAAAAATGTTAAATGTGTAAGTAAAACAAAGCACATGTTGGAGAAATCAAAAACAAACTCAAACCACAGACTCAAAAGAATAAACTTGTCTTTGTTTTGTATGTAATGTCTGTACCCCAGAAAGATCCAGCATCAATGCTAAAGTGAAGGGAGGCACATAGCACTGAGTGTAGTCTTTAACACTCCTCCTCCACCACAAAATAAGGGGTCACAAGGGCTGATCTCCAAAGCCCCTTCCAGACATAACACTTTACAATTTTTTTCAAACACAGCAAAGTTACCAAATCATCCTCACGATAATGCTCAGAGACTAGCTGTGGACATACGATGGGCCTGCGTACCTCATTTCCTGGAGAAACACAATTTCTCCTTGAAATTCACAGGGCTTTGGTTTTGGTGGAAATGTCAAAGCACAGACACCTTGAGTATCACACCATTTACTCACATTTATTTAGAACTGAAATGTCCATCATACGAGGTAAAAAGCTACCTTATGGAACAATGTTTTTCTAAAAAAAATTGGCTAATTGTTTCTCAGTTTCTTAGGTCAATGTTGTTGCCATTTTACAGAAACAGAAACAGTGAAACTCAAATGATTACAGGTTAACTGATCTTGCTGTCAGACCTAGACAGGACCATGACGTTTCTTGCTGACTTTAATTTCCCCAATGCTGATTAAGACTTTTGTCAAGAAAATAGAACCCCTTAAATAGTTCCTGTTATGACTATTTTACCCAAGGTCTGAACTCAATGTATTTCCAAAGACCCCCCCAAGATGACAATATCATGAACAACATTACACAGAGGAAATGTAGACATAACTTACATTTTTATGATTGACACATTTTAAGAGGACGAGTTCACGGTAAGCTCTCTTTGCATGAGTTTGATTCTGAAAAGGACGGCTTAGTTTCTTGACTGCAACATTTATCCCAAGAACTGTATCAAAAGCAGCACTATAATCAGGAAATATAATAAGGGACCCATTAGGATGATTCTGGAGAAGACTACAATGCACAATGCCCATTCAATGCATTCTGTTTAAAAATAAGTAACAAATAAGGAAATGTCTTTCTGCTTTCTTCCACTCAAGGTACTCCTACACATAAAGAACAAGTCAAGTTGTCTATGAGTGTGGGATGGACTGACTCCTTTGCAGAGGCACGAACTTGGAAGCTGCAGTTAAGACACACACCTGGACCTCTCCTTATATGAGTTGAGATTATTATATTCAGAACCAAGTAATTTAATACAAAGTGTGTAAGACCAGCCAAGAAGTGAACTCTTCAGTTTGAATACGCCAATAAGTTGGAAAAAAAAAAAAGTCACTGGTTATCACAGAATACAATATAGGTATAATCTGGCATATGGCAGTGGAGGAAATGGTTGAGCTCATAAGAAGGATGTGACAAATACAAGCTCTGATTGTGTTTTTCCCAGACAAAAGAATCTGAAAAAAGGAAACAGAAGCCAAGATCTCAGCTCATGGTAAATCCCCAAGATACAAAAGCTCTAATGTAAGCAATGGCTATATAAAATTTGACTAGAAATAACTCCTTGTGCTATTATAGTAAGAATAAAATCTTGCAGAGGCTGCATTTCTGGCATCTCAAGTTCCCAGCCAAAAGTCATGGTTCCTTTTTACCTCCAGAAAATAGGAAAAATTGAGTAGGCTGTTTGGGCACTTGGTATAAACTACACTAATGACACTACTAGTGTTATTCTTGCCCTTCGGCTCCTCACCAGAGGTTAAGAGCTGCTAAGGACCCCTTGAGAATCCAAGCACCATCTAAAATATTGTTTCTATGTATTTGTTCTATGCAGTTTGTAACACTGTTTTCCATGTATTCACCCCACTCATGTTTGTTTGTTTGTTTGTGGTTTTTTTTTTTTTTTTTTTGCTAATGACCCTCACTTAATTCCATCTGTTTTAAATTGAAGGCTAGAAATTCCATGTTACTTTGTAATTATTTCTCTTCAATTCAGGTCACATTAAGAGTACATGTGTACACATAGGTCAATCCACATGCCCATATGCAAATACAACATTCACATGAATTATAAAATGTTCAGATAAATCTATTTGTGCAATAAATGTACACACATGTATTTGTATCTACTATATTTTAGTCTTAATTTGAAAACAGACACGCCGTTTTTGATCTGAAAAGTTTGTGCCCAAAATGAGCCAAATGGACTTAAATTCTGAGCCTCTGAGCAGACACACACTTCCATTCCTAGTTCCAACCCTTGGAGCGACCACCTTCCATTATTTCTGGTTTTAATTCTTATGGTCCCTTCTCAACTCCAAAGAATATACTTTTACCAGCATTTCCTCATTTATCGACTTCAGAAGTTGTCTAACTACTCCCCTAAAACTGAAGATTTAGTCCCTTTACTTGACAGCCCCACACCTCCCAGTTTTTTGCTATCGTGTTATTCTAAACTTTCCCTTTGGTCACCTTAGTTACTTAAACAACGTGCCTAAACTTCTTGTTCCATCAGCTTTGGAGGGAGGGATCCTCCAGACTCCCAGTGTCTAATACAAGACCACCACACTCCGTACTCTCTTTCCTTTCCTCCAAACTCTGTCTCAAATGACATATCTATTCGGTCTCTACAGCTAAGTCTTCTGTGTGTTCCCTTTCAGACATGTCTAAACATTGAGAACCAAGACACAGAGCGCACGCACATGTGCAAATGTCAGTGTTCCTAACTGCAGGGGCAAAATTACATTTCATTTTCTTTTTTTTTTAAAGATTTTATTTATTTGTCAAAGAGAGAGCGAGAGGGAGCACAAGCAGACAGAGTGCAAGGCAGAGTCAGAGGGAGAAGCAGGCTCCCTGCGGAGCAAGGAGCCCGATGTGGGACTCGATCCCAGGATGCTGGGATCATGACCTGAGCTGAAGGCAGCTGCTTAACCAACTGAGCCACCCAGGCGTCCCTACATTTCATTTTCTAAGGAACACATGACCCTTGTCACCGCTCACAAGAAAATGAGATTGTTTCCGGTGTCGAAGTCAAGTGGATTTTCTTTTCTTACAACCCAGCAATCCATTGCTCAAACATCATGTCTTTTGAAAGCTGTTTGACCTCAGACCATGACTTTTTCTAGGTTATTTCACCACAAATTTCTCTTAAGAAGAAAAATATCCCTTTCTGAGCCCTTCCCATTATTGTTTGGAGTCTATTCCAAATAGTCTATTCTATTCTTTTTGACAGCACTTTTTCTTGGAGTTCCTTTCAAGGCTGGCAGCATAGCTACCACCCTGGGGTTTCTTTTCACTGGCCTCCATGTTTCTGGTTGTACATGTTCTTGAATTCTCTCTCTTGGTGGAGTACATTCTCAAGAAACTTCCTCAGAAAAAAATGTGTGGAAGATAAATGACCTTATTCTGCCCTTGGCCTTGATTGTTGGTCTTCTGACTTCAAACTCAATTTTCTCTCCGAACTTCATGGATTTCCAACATTGAGTATTGGTGAGAAGGCGATGCCTGTCTGATATTCATTCATTGACTTCCCTTCCTACTCCTCAGCTCCATGATTGACCACAAAGAGCCATGCTTTGTCAGCATTCCCCCCACCCC
Organism: Mustela erminea; assembly: GCF_009829155.1. Lineage (NCBI taxonomy): Eukaryota > Metazoa > Chordata > Mammalia > Carnivora > Mustelidae > Mustela > Mustela erminea. The sequence continues at coordinate 13,975,290 of NC_045616.1, read as the reverse complement.
CCAACATCTACTACTAATCACTATCCCTCCTGTCCCCCAAAGACGATAACTACTTTTGACTCTTAGGAAAATCACTTCCTTGCTGTTACCAGAGGAACAAGAATTTTCAAGCTCCCTCCCCAGAGCCCCCATGGCTGCTTCTCCTTCTTCTTCTTCTTCTTTTTTTTTTTTTTAAGATTATTTATTTATTTATTTGACAGACAGAGATCACAAGTAGGCAGAGAGGCAGGCAGAGAGAGAAGGGGAAGCAGGCTCCCCGCTGAGCAGAGAGCCCGATGTAGGGCCCGATTCCAGGACCCCGGGATCATGACCTGAGCTGAAGGCAGAGGCTTCACTAAGCCACCCAGGCGCCCCAACCCATGGCTTCATTTTGCCTGGTTTTTAAAATCAGCTGGTCTGACTTCTGGTGAGACTCTTCTGCTGTTGCGTGTAGCTAGAATTCATTCTGGGTCACTGCTATATTATTCCTTTGCATGACTATGTGACAGAATGTTGACAGGTACTTTGGTTGTTCTCAGTTTGGAAGTGATTCCAAAAAAACAGTCATAAACATTCCCGCACGGGGAGAGATATTCTCGGCATCCCCTCTGCACACATTTTTGATGAGTAGATAGCTAAGAGTAGGGATGCACATACTTAGCAGATAATGTCAAACCACTGTCAAAGTAGTTTGTTCTACCAATTTCTAGGCATTTGATTTTTATGTATCTTGGAACTGGTGTCCTACAACAGGGCTTAGCATACTCACTAACAAACAGGAGCTGGGGGGTAATCTAATCACAAAGACCTTCAGAAGCAGAGTTTGCTCTGGCTGGGGGGAAGAGGGGAAAGTCTGAGAGATTTTTACCCTGAAAAGGATCAGACGTACCACTGCTGCCTTTAGGATGGAAGGGGACATGTGAGAAGGCCTGTGGGAGCTTCGAGGAGAACAGTGGCCCTTGGCTGACAGAGAGCAAAGGATAGGGACCTCAGACCTAAGGCTGCAGGGGACTGACTCCTGCAGCTGCTTGGAAGCACATTCTTTCCCAGATCCTCCAGATAAGAGCACCGTCTGGCCAACATCTTGATTTCAGCTTGATGAAATGCTGGGCAAGAACCTGGGCAAGCCTGTGCAGACTTTTGACCTACAGAACCATGAAACTATGAATGTGTGCTTGTTTGTTTTTAAAACACCAAGTCTGGGGTAATTTGTTATGCAGCAATAGAAAACTAATACACCCTCTCTCCTATACTATTTCTACACTTCTGTCTCTTCAGGCCTCTTCCTGAATTTTTTTCCTGACCCATCTTACAGATTGCTAAATCTCTCTTCAGTTATATCTAATATGCCATAAAACCCATCCATTAACTTCACAATTTGATTTCTGTATCTTACAGTTCTAGAGTTCTACTTAGTTCTTTTTTCTATGTTCTCATTTTTCATCTTCCCTTTAACCATCCTGAACTTAGCATCATAGCTATTTAGAAGTCTGGATCCAAGAATGCCCATTTCCCCTGTGGATCTACTTCTTTTGTCTGTTTGTGCTGGGCTGTATGCCTGTCTAATCTCCCATGGGACTAGTTATTAGTGATTACGTGTGGGACCTGGCACTTGCAAGACTCCTTGCTGTCTGGAAATAATCTGATACCCAGTATGATGCGGCCTTCCTCCAGGGAGAATTTAAATTCACTTCTGCTAGGTACCTGGTTGGGGGGGGCATTAGCAATCTGGGTTCAATTCAGTTCAAGTTCAGCAAATTGAGATGAGCTGAAGCTGAGTGGCAGTGCCTGCAAGGGTCTGTTTCTTTCTGGTTCAGTCTCCCTCTTGGAGGTAATCCTTTACTGGACTGAGGTCAACGTGAAGCAAGTTCACCAGGCCCCCACAGGGCCCAGGGCTCCAATCCCTGTCTGGCAGTCCCCCAAGGCAATCCCAAGTATGATTCAATCTCTCAGCTGCCCACTCTAGAACTGTCAGAAGACCTCAGGGGGAAGAGCTCCAAATCCTGGGCTCCCCTCATTAGGCTCTGTTCTTCCCCGGATCCTGGCCTATGTAAGCCTTCACTCACCTACGTGTGCTCTAGGTGCAAATGCTGAGCATGGGGGTGAGGGTGGGAATGCTGGGAGCCAACTGGCTCAATTGTTTCATAATTAACACACCTATTTCTAGCCACTTGTGTCATCTTCATTTTCCGTATTTGTCCTCTCTATACCCACAGCCTCTTTGGGGTCTTACTATAGACATGTTCTCTTCCTTGCTGCAGATGTCTCGTCTACTTAGTCTCACTTCCTCTGCTCCGTTTATCTGCATCAAGTTTCCAATTACTTTTTACCTTAGGGAGGAACCTTGTTAAAAGCTCTCCTGCATGGACTACTGCCTCCTGTTCTCAGTTAGGTATCTGATCCAGCAGCTCTAAGCCACTTGTTTTAGAAGTCAAACTATCAAGAACCACAAAGACACACAGATTCGCCCAAGGCCACAGAGAACTGCAATGTGCATCACGGCCAGCCTTGGAACTCATTCCCCCCGAGTCATGGCCTTCCTGAGTTTTATGCTACAGACCTCCTTCACTGCAGAAATGCTGTTACACACATTCTAAGCTTACTTATACCACTAGAGAGAAAATAAAATGGTGTAAGAGCAGGCCGGCATTTGGGGGTGCCGGAACTATAGAGAGGAAAAGAAGTAAGAACTAGACTAACCACTTCAAGCTCCGGTTGCTAACGGTCACTTCTAGGGGCTGCCAGGTCCAATACTATCCATAAAACAAACAATCCTTTGGCTGAACAACTTGAGAGTTTAGAAGGAGAAAGAAAAAACTGAAGAGATATGAAAGAAATGTATACACATTTCCCACAACAGCTTCATAATCTTACAATGACTTCATTTTACAAAATAACATAGTTGATACTTAAGAATAATCCAGAGAGGGGCGCCTGGGTGGCACAGGGGGTTAAGCCTCTGCCTTCGGCTCAGGTCATGATCCCAAGGTGCTGGGATGGAGCCCCGCATCGGGCTCTCTCCTCAGCGGGGAGCCTGCTTCCTCCTCTCTCTCTCTCTGCCTGCCTCTCTGCCTCCTTGTGATCTCTCTCTCTGTCCAATAATAAATAAAATCTTTAAAAAAAATTATAAAAAAAAGAATAATCCAGAGATAAATATTTCAAAACTTACTTCCTAATTTATTTTACTAATATTTTTAATGAACAATAAACAGAGAAACAAATCAGAAACAAATGCAAAAACAATGAAAAATTAAAGAGTCAGAATATTGTACTTGGGTCCCAGCTCTTCCATTTAATCTTGCATCAATACTGGCACCTTTCTTGCCCATACCTCAGGTCCTAGGTCCCTTTATAAAGCTCTAGTTTAAACAGACAACGTACAAGTTTTATAAGCCATGCACTATTGCTACTATGATATTTTATTTCTCAAAATGTAAAAACACGCATGGCCCCTCTGTTAGTTTTCTATTGCTATTATAAGAAATTACCAAATTTAGTAGTCTAAGACACAGATTTACTATTTTACAGTTCTGGAGAGAGACAGAGCATGTTTGTGTGTGTGTGTGTGTGTGTGTGTGTGCGCACGCATGGGCACATCAATTAAGCACTTGGTTCAATCAGAGGCGAGGCTCTATTCTATTTTTTTAATAAGATTTTATTTATTTCAGAGAGAGTGAGTGAGAGAGAACACAAGTGATGGAGAGGCAGAAGGAGAGAGAGAAGCAGGCTCCCCACTGAGCAGGTAGCCTGACTTGGGACTCGATCCCGGGACTCCAAGAATCATGACCTGAGCCAAAGGCAGATGCTTAACTGACTGAGCCACCCAGGCACCCAGGAAGCGCCATTCTAAATGTGAGCTGTGGTTACCTGGGGACGTTTCATAGATGAGATCAGTCTTGAAAGACCAGGGATGGCCTCTTGAAAGACTGGTATGCCTCTGAGGACAATCCAACTGGGACATGCAGTAGGGACAAAAGTGACGGCCGTGGGAATGAACCTGTTGTGTTTGCAGGGAAAGGAGCACTGGAGAGAACTGGATACGCAGAAGTTAGGGCTTGATGGTGGAAGTACTCAGGCCCTTCTGTCACTGACAGGAAGAAAGGCATCTGACGGCTTTAATAGTTTCTTACTCTATTCCAACAACTGAATGGGGTAAGACCCTCTCCTTGAACATGTACAGGACAGTTTTCTACTGAGGTCCTTAAAGCAAAATGCCAATATCCAAGATGCTGTGCAAAACCGAGCCAGGAAAAGATCCTCAGAAGTCTCATGGAGAAAGTGCTCTCCTCTCCATCTGCGGTCACCACTGCCGCAGCTCAGCGAGACCACAAAGCCTCAAGCCGGGCAGGAAGGTGAGGAGCACCTGGCTGACAGCAAGTCGTACCAGCTCTGGGACAGAGGAGCGAGGAAGTAATCATAGAAACGAGGTCTCCAGGCATGCAGCCCCAACTCCTGGGATGGCACAACTCCGAAAGATGACACAGCACAGAAGTCTAAGCATGATTTTTATAACTGCACAAACATTTTCAAAAGAAAACATCAATACTCTGAGTCAAGTTAACTAACCCCCTTTTCCATGTATCCATTAAAGTTAACCCAGCTAACAGGCTTTGATTTGGTAATGATGAACTAACTGGCTGGGTTACAAAGGTAAGTGAATAGTGACATCCAAGATGGTGAAATAAACAGTTGGCTGTGCATGGGCTCATTAAGTTTTAATTAATTAATTAAGTTTAATCAGTTCTAAGTAATGACTTCTTCCTTGAGTAGAAAAGAACAGAAACCCAGTCTTTAATCTTTCCTTAGAATCAAGAGATGAGATTTAGAATGGTGCTAAAATTTTAGCTATGACAGGGACACCTGGGTGGCTCAGTTGGTTAAACGTCTGCTTTCAGCTCAGGTCATGATCCCAAGGTCCTCAGATTGAGCCCAGCATTGGGCTCCCTGCTCAGCAGGGAGCCTGCTTCTCCCTCTCCCTCTGCTGCTCCTCTTGCTTCTGGTCTCTCTAATAAATAAAATCTTAAAAAAAAAAATTTTAGCCATGACATACGTCTTTCTTCCAACCTTTCTGCATGTGAGAGAAAAGCTGCTCTAACAAATAGCAATAAAACTGTCATAAAATCATGTAAAGGAAAATAGTAAGAGTTAAGTGACATTACTTAAGATTCTGTGAATATGTAAATTAAGCTACTATAGGTAGTGACAACATATTTTGTAATAATATAGCACAAAAATGTGATTATATATGATACTATGGTATCAGGAGTTAAATAGCTATTACGAATGACAAAGAGCCTTGGTTTAAGGCACTGTCCAGTTTGCTCTTCTAAAACATATTTTTGAGGTAAGACTCACATACACATAAAATTAACCATCTGAAAGGGAACAATTCAGTGGCATTTGGTTCATTCACCATGTTGTGCAGTTACCACCTCTGTATCTAGGTCATTCCGAAAGACTTTCCTCACCACAAACAAAGCAGTGTTCCTCCATCCCCTCGCCTCTGCCTCCATGGATTTATCTACTTGGGGTATTTCCCCTGAGCCTCTGGCTCCTTCCACACAGCATGTTCTTGGGGACCAATGCCAGTGCTCCGTTCCTTTCTGTGAGGAACATCCTGTGGACGCACACACACAACTTGGCATCTCTTCATCCACAGATGGGACATGTGGGCTGTTTGCACCTTTCGGCTGCTGCGACCAACATCTGTGTACAGCTCTCTGTTTGAATGCCTGTCTTTAATTCTAGGAGTACTTCCTGGGTCTTGTGGTAGTTAAATATGGAGGAACCATCAAACCATTTTCCCCAAATGGCACGCCACCTTACATTCTCACCAGCAATGTGTGGGGATCTAATTCCTTCGCATCCTTGACATCAGTTACCTCCCACTGTGCTAACCATGGGCATCCCAGTGGGTGTCAAGCAGGATCTCACTACGGTTCTGACTTTCATTTCCTTAATGCCGAATGATAAGCACCTTTCCATGTGCTTATCACCTGTTTACATATCTTCTTTGAGGAAACGTCTGTTCAAGTCCTTTGTTTTTTTGTTCTGTTTTAAATTTTTTTTTTTAACAGCTGTAAGAGTTCTTTATACATTCTAGACACTAGGCTCTTACCTGATATATGATTTGAAAATACTTCCCCATTTTGCAGGTTGTTTTTTTCACTCCCTTGACAGTGTCCTTTGATGCACCAAAGTTTTTAATTTTGATGGAGTCCAATTTTTTATTTTGTTGCCCATGCTTTTGGTGTCATTTCTAAGAATCCACAGTCATGAAGCTTTCCCCCATTTTCTTCCAAGAGTTTAATGCTTACCGCAGTTATATTTATGTCAACGATCTAGTCTGAGGTAACTTCTTAAACTATGTGAAAGTAAGGGTCTAACTTCACCCTTCTGCAGGGGATATCCAGCTGTCCCAGCACTGTTTGTTGAAGAGACTGTTCTTTCCCCATTGAATAACCTTGGCAGCTTTTCCAAAAACAAACTGTTTGTTCTACCATCCACCAACATAATGTATGGGTATTTCTGGACTTCGAGTTTTTTAAATTTTTTAATTCAGAATTTTCCATCCTATAAGTCTGCCACTACTTTTCCCTGATTAAGTCTGGCTTATAATAGCATATTAGGAACTTTTGTTTCAAAACTAAATTTTTTTTTAAATGAAAAATACACTTCCATAATGAATAATTCCATTATTACACATGTCTTTAAAAAATAAAGATGAAAAGGAGCATATGCAACCTGGAAGTCACAACCTCTGCAAACAGTACTTTATCAAGTAGCATGTGATTTTACTGTTATTTACCATGCTGTAATGAAGTCATTAATTTTAACTGCCAACCGTTTATAAAACCTTCCATTTTACAGTGACTTATGAACATCCAGTCAGCCTCTCCCTGCTGTTACTACATTAAACATCCTTGGTAACAGTCTTGCCAAATTATCTGTGTCAAATGACCCCCCAATTCCAAATCAGAAGAATGTTTTATTGTCTGGAACTTTTTAGATGTATCGAAGTGTCCTCATTCGGGCCATCCAAACTTCTCTTGGTACCCTGGACTTAAGCACCGATATAGTGTGCCATCACTTGGAAACTGAGATCACTATTATTTTAGACACATGCCTGGCATTCCTTCCACGCAGCCCCTTCTCCTGCATTAGTCCTTTTGCAAAGCTCTACACTGCCATCTCCTCTTAGTTCCTGGGGCCTCCAACCACCCAGGCTAAAGGAAATACTTGACTTCCCTGATGGCAGATCTCCAAACCCGGGGATCACTTCAAACCACTAGTACAGAGACTCTAACACAAACATCAGCTCCCCTACCCAGAATATCTGGAAGAGTTCTCTCTTACTTTGAATCCCCTCTGCCTACAAGGGCTAAACATGGGCTATGTAGCTTTATCACAGTTTCCTTCAGAGGCAGAGACCATCTTGTTTTTACTGACCCAAAAAAGAAAAAAGAAAGAAAGAAAGAAAGAAGTCTTGCCCGGGGAGACTACGGGAGAAAAACTTTGGGAAGTGCTGATAACTGTAGTCTAGAAAACATGTGAAAGAGTTTACCTTGAGCTGGCCGGTGATGGCGCGGCAGCTGACTGTCTTACCATGCAAGACACTAAGGCTCAGGGTCAGACCAACGGTTCTGACGGGCTGGACACATGGCTGAAGTGAGACACCAAGGAAGAGACGGCCAGCCCAACCCCTCACACAGCAGCCCTTCCTGGTTAATCCATGGGGTGATAATGACACTGCTTGGCCTCGTCTTGCCAATGAAGGACAAGGCATTGCAGTGACGGCGCCTAGAAATGAATAGGAGTGATTTGGGGGTAAAAGGGGAAGGGGGAAAGGTGGCCAGGATGAAGAAATGAATAAAACTCCAAATTTCTGTTACAACTCACTGTCATACCTATTACTCTAGTATCTAATGACAGGAGGGGAAATGGAAAAGGGAAAAAAAAAAAACAACAAAGAAAAGAAAAAAGACACAAAGCAAAAAAAAAAAGAAAGAAAGAAAGAAAGAAAGAAAAACTACCTATTTATATTTATGCAGCATTCTAAGAATTTAGGTTTGTATCCTACAATAGGACTACATATAACTAGAGCAAGAGGTTGACTCAATTTAGTTCAAAAACCTACTGCAAAGAAAAGAGTAGTTTTTTGTTTTTTGTTTTTTTAAATCAACTGTGTTTCTAAGTTCTGACAATTTAGTTCTTAGTACAATAAAAACTGGGTCCACGCTATTGAAAGAAACCCTACTTACCAAACAATTCCTTGGGCTCCGGAGCCGATTGGCTTCAACTGCTGGTAACGTTTGAGGACCGTGAAGGTTGAGTCTGCCACTTGCACACTGTAAAACTGACTATCACATTTACTGTCACTCATGATGTAGTATCATAGAATATTCCAAAAAGTTGGTACAGTTGTCGGGTTCCTTGAAAGAAAAACAGAATGAACATGTATTCTTAGATTACATGTGTGCAGCTCACACATGCAAAATTTTTTAAAAGATCTTATTTACTTATTTGACAGAGAGAAAGATATCACAAGTAGGCAGAGAGGCAGGCAGAGAGAGAGGAGGAAGCAGGCTTCCTGCTGTACAGAGTCCAATGCAGGGCTTGATCCCAGGACCCTGGGACAACGACCTGAGCCAAGGGCAGAGGCTTAACCCACTGAGCCACCCAGACGCCCCAAGAGTGTTGCAAATTTAATGGCGTCTGAGACAAGGGGGCTGTAAGTGGATAAACTCAGTTGCACCAAGAACTTCAACAACATGCAAACCAAAACAAAACAAAAAACCCCAATCGCCCCCCAAACCAAAAATGCAACAACGCTGCAGAGGTACTGAGCCTACCCATGGAAGGGACAGAATGCTGAGGCCCGGCATGACCATGTTTTAAGGGACGTGGTCTAGGAAATAACAGCCTTTCTTGTATCTGTACAGTTAGCCAGCCAGGACAAGATTATGTCACCGTGTGACTCTCCTCAGCTTGCCTCCTGTGGGACCAGCATATGCCGGGCTGGCTCAGGGATGAAGGTACTCGGGAGAGGTTTCAAAGGGATCCTGTCTACGATTCCTATAAACACTGCAAAAGGGCTGAGTCCACAAGTTCAGGTGAAGTGATGAAGCACAGAGCCAGTCCTGGGCCAAAGTGACTGCAAATAGGGGAAGTTATAGAACAACGGGGTGCTGGGCCCCTGGTGACGTGGCTGTGTGTGCCCGTGCGGTGTCCTGGAACTGGCCCGTGTTCCCCAAACCCCACATCCCTTGCAGGCTCAATACCCACACGCTCTAGTTGGAGAAATGTGGTAACCTGCAGTCAATGACCTGGATGCTCTGACATTTATTCGTGATACATTAGTCCAAACTGGCAGTCTCAAGGCGGCCTTTGGTGGTTTAGGCAACAGATCGAGATCCCTACCCCGCAGGAGCCTGTGTGATTAGCAGGCAGCTACACGGACAGGGTTCCCTGGCTCTTATCTGAAGACTTTTATTTAAAAGTCAGCAAGCTATTTATTTTGCCCTTTTATAAAAAAAAAAAAAATTAAAAAGCCATCAAGTGAATCCTAGAGGTAAACGTCCTATACAGTTTTAAAAACTGGGAACTTAAAATTTTATTGCCCAGCTCCAGCAATTTCCTGTTTGTTCTACCATCTAATATTTGATGGCGACCCACTGAGTCAATGGAGTGATAATTTGTATTTTTGATACAGTGATGCCTGGGAATTTCCATTAAATATGGAAATAAGCTGATTGATAACAGGCCTAAATAAAGAATTTAAATCGAGGTGAATAGTTTCTTCCAGCTGACCACTCCTTCACTCCTGTTTCCCAGCTTTTTTTTTTTTTTTTTAAATACCAATTCTCAGGGCAGTGGCTGAGCCATCTGGGCTCCAGGCCTCTGGGCCACGGAGCAATCGAGGCAGAGAGACATGGGTCCTGACCTGCTTTTCAGAGTGGTCATTTGAGAAGCTGAGAGAGGGATGGTTTGGAGTGGGCAGGACTGAAGACAGGGAGACCTGGCAAAACAGGACAGGCTTGTGGCTGGTGTGGACGAGAAGTGAATGCACGTCTTGGAGGAAGCATGTACACGACCTGGAGAAGAGGGGAAAGCAGGTGAAGCCGCTGGAGGGAAGCCGGGCGCACAAGCAATCATCGAGTCTGGCTTCGGATAGGTAAACCGCAGTGCCAGAGTGATGAGCAGCAGGACAGCCACAAGCTGCTGCAGATCTCCAGGACCCCTCCTCCATCCTTCATTCTAGGACAGAAGCCTCCCTGTTCCAGCTGGACAGGTGGCCACCCAACTAGTCATGACATCTGGCTGTGTTCCTGGCAGCCAGGTGTGGCCAGATGACCAGCTTTTGGCACCTGACGGGTGAGCAGAGCAACAGCATTTTTCTTTTCTTTCTTCCATCTTAAAGAAAGCTGCCTGCTGTCCAACATATCTTTCTCCATTGCTACTGGCTGGGGAACAGCTGTCATCGACCCAGACATGGAAGTCACGTGCCGGAGAGGGCAGAGCCGCCCACCAGCCAGAGTCCTGAATGATCTTGCAGCATGGAGACGCCACGCACGGTGGCCCACCTGCCGGCTCGCAGACTGGCGCAAACGTACTCCTCCACCCTCGCTGAGCAATCCTGAGCTCTCTCTCCTCTGCTATAGCTGCTGGGACCTGTGTTCTGCCTGCCACACTCTTGGATTAGCTTTTGTGGATTTGGGGAGAACATTACATCATCAGGTTTGAGGATGGATAGATTTTCATCTCAAGATTTAAAATAAGTTTTAAATTAAAGGATGTTGCGCTTAGTAGACAAAAACAAAACAAAACAAAACCCACATGCACATAAGAGAGAAGTTGTCAGAGCCACCTTCTCTGTCAACCTTGGGCTCCGTGAGCAGGAGACAGCCAGTAATTTAGTTGTTAATGAAATCAACTCTGTTGAGATTCTATTTCAACAAAATGGACATCGCCTGGGTTTTAGAAGACAGTTTACAAATTGGGAAGTGTACGAGTTCTTCATACAACCACATTATCAACACACTGAAGGTGCAGTCATTGCCTTCACTTCCCTTGCTGGTGGGCACTGATTCCTCCCCTGGGCTCCCGCAGTAGGACCTAGTCCCCGCCCACGCTGCTTCTACACGGTCACTCGGTTTCAGCAGGTCTGCCTCTGTCTCCCTTCCCCAGCCAGGGAGCACCTCTAAAGCAGGAAGGGTCTGTCTTCACTCTCACACATTGAGAAATTTAAGGAAGTGTCCAGTGTCTACCATGATCCACTGAAAAAGCTCCTTGGTGACACAAGGGGACACACTCTGCTCCTTGGGGGACACGCAGGACACATCCTGCTCCCTGGGTTCTTCAGACCTGTGCGTACTGGGCAGACAGCTCAAGGGACGGAGTTGGCCCAGCCTTTGCTAAAGGCATCTGGTTCATGTCCATGCCCTTCTCTCTTCACCACGCTACTTCAATGAATCCTTGTTGAACAAAATGCTCTCATCTAAAATCCCTACTGGTCTAAGACTGAGGACTCTTGCAGAATCCCCTCTAGGAATTCTGGAGTAAAATCAACCCACTCTACAGATAAATGTGGGGTAGGAGGAACATTCCTAACTTGTTTAGAGCCTAGAATAAGAAATGCTTTTAAAAAATTCACTAGTATTCCTCTAGATACATGCAATTCAACTACTGTAAATAAGATACTAATGTCTGAGTCCTATGGGGACATCAGCTACCATTCGCTGAGACCTCCCCACACTTCATGAGGGCCTCCTGTACACCAAGGACAAGGTAATGGTTATTAAGAGGGCACTATCCAGACTGTCCCTTTCCTCGAATGGCGAAGAACATGATCATCACACCACCTAGTAAGTATCCTAGGGCTAGAAGTGGGCCCAAGGGCAGGGGCCCAGCACAGTGGTATGTTGAGGGGCAGCTAGTGAATAAGCAGAGAGCGTGTGCGAGTGAGACATGGCTGTCAAGGAAGGTTTCCAAGAGGAGTTAAGACGAATGCAAGTCTGTTCACGGTATCAACCCAGGGATGCAGGAACAGGCCTTCTCCATTGTGCTTGCAAGCACTGTAAGTTGGTGAAACACTTTTGGCGAGGAGAAGACATACTATCTAATGAAAAATTTAAAGGCATGTGACTCCTAACCTGGAAACTACTGTTCTATACACGTATTGGACAAAAATGTATGTATGAAAGCTCAAAAATACTTTTTCAAGAATGTTTGTGGCACTTCCTGTAACTGGCAAAAAAAAAAAAAAAAAGGAGAAATAACCTCAAAGGTATACTTGGAATGAGTGACTAAATTATGGCATGAAAGCACAATAAAGTGATTAAAAATAATGCAGGGACTTTGTGTACTGAAAAGGAATGATGTCCAAGACATCTTAAGGCAAAAAAGTTGAAGAATGTACGTAGTAAACGCCAGTCTGTGGGAAGGGTCCCGTGCATGCGCTCGCACATACACAATATGTGAGCAAGTGCAGAAATGAAGTGGGAAATGAGACTTACTCTTCCCACTGTAACTTTCTGTGGTTTTTTTTTTTTTTTTAGTCATGCACATATTTCACATTAAAACGAACAAACAAATTAAACCCTTTTAAATGGAAAGGTGAGACCTAAATGTAGGGTAGGTTTGGGGCAGCTGAGGCCACAGGCAGGAGAGTGGGCCAGGCTGTGAACTGCAGGTTATAAACAACCCCCTGCCCTCTGCCCCTCTCTGCAACCACTGGGGGAGCAGCACTGCCCCTACTCTGCAGATGAGGGCAGGAGCTAGGAGACAGTGAGGAAGCAGCCCAGATCCCTAGCTGGACAGTGGCACGGCCCGGGTCTCAATTTAGGCGTGTCTGATGACACTATTCCTGTCCTTCCCAATACCCTGTTCTAATTACTATCTCTCTCACTGTATTTAGAAAGTAAAGTGCAGTGACCAAGGGCTGGTCAGGACCAGGCCAGGAAAAAACACAGCCCTTTACGTCGCATCCTGCTGGCTTCACTCCACCAAGACACTTTCTTCTGATGATGACGAGTCAGTCGCCCTCACACTCAGGCCAACCTTCAACCACACAAATGGTTCAGGATACCCACAACAGGCAAGATCTAAAATAACCAACTGCTGCAGTTAAAAGCAGATTTTCACAATCGCCCTCTTGGTTCAATACTTGCTATTGACGTTTTCAACCAAACTATTTTTTCTTCCTTTAATTCCTATCCAAAACAGCAAGTGCAACAACTTCACCTTCTTTGATAATCAGGAGCCTTGCAGCATCTCGGAGTCATCATTCTGGACCTCAGTTCTTAAACCATACTACAAATTATGATAAAGGACGACATTCATGTTTGGTGAT